>NC_136264.1:129366159-129466159 GCF_964187855.1 Myxine glutinosa | reverse complement strand
GAGGTTGCCTAATCTCAATGTTTAAGTGTCGAGGTTCCCTAATCTCAGTGTTTAAGGGTCGAGGTTGCCTAATCTCAGTGTTTAAGTATCAAGGTTGCCGAATCTCAGTGTTTAAGTGTCGAGGTTGCCTAATCTCAATGTTTAAGAGCCTAGGTTGCCTAAATGAACATTATTGACTTCATATTGGATCGGGATTCAATTACGACTGGTTTTACATTGTTAAATTACTTTGCTCTTCATTCCTTATTCCTTGTGTTGTCTAAGTAGGTACTTGCGGAAGGTCGCAGTGAAATTTTATATTTGACGCTTTGTGTTTATAGAAAAGAACTGATAGTACGCATACCTCTAGGGCCTAGGCTATCCTGTCTTTGATCATTTTCGCCTAGGTTTGGATTTTGGCCAATCTATAAACTGTCACCCTGGTGTTTAAAATGCTGGGTGTTTCATCAATGTACATGCCGTCTATCAGAACTCCCAACAACTCTGCTAGCAATGGTTGTTTTGTGAAGTTTCGGCGAGTTGTCACCGACACCCTGCCCAAATTTGAAAATTCCTACCACCATTTGTTGATGTGAGGCATGGCCAGCCGGTTTATTAAAGACCTGGACCAAAAATATTCCCGGGCCGACCCCTCAATATAGTGGAAATAATTGGGGCCTTTAAGTTAGTAGTAGTAGTAGTAGTAGTAGTAGTGGTAGTAGTGGTAGTAGTAGTAGTAGTAGTAGTAGTAGTAGTAGTAGTAGTAGTAGTAGTAGTATCAGTATCAGTATCAGTAGAAGAAAGATCTTCACATTGTGAGATGTAATACCTAGAAAGAAAGTAATAGCTCAAACCAATTTTTAAACTTATTTTCATTGCCTACCATTCGTTTGTGATAAAAGTTTTGATTTCAATTCGGCATACTTGGTTGTTTGAGCCTGGTGTTGGCTTAGCGGTTAGGGTGCCGGCTTGGGCTCCTAGGATCCTGGGTTTGAATCCCGGTCGATCTCTGAATTAACGCGACTAACAGGGTTGGCGACAGGAAGGGCATCCGGCTGTAATACATTGCTTCAAAATGGGGACCAAGGTGCCCAAAATAGGCCGACCCCTGCTCCGCAGGGAAAAATGGCCTCTGAAGGTGGTTCGTTCGTTATATTCGGTTGTTTTAAGGCTGCGTTCCGCAACCTTTTTAGCCCAGGACCCAATAAAAAACCCAGGCATCCAGTCACGACCCATCGAACCCCCCCCCCTCCCCCACAAACCGTCAAGGAAATATCGATTGCTTATGACCTTAATATCTTGGTAAGGGTTCGGTTCATCATGTTTGTACAGTAGTACAATTCGTAATTGAACAATAAAGCAAAGTGATGACAATCATACCAAACACTGTCCTTATTTTGTTGTTATTTTGTACGGATCTCCACGACCATGAGGAGAGAGAGAGCGAGAGACCACGCCCCCCTTGAGAATGAGCAGCGACTTCGATCACAGACACCGCCCACTTGATATTATTGTCAGCCAATCAGGCGTAAACTCCCTGCCTTGTTAACAGTTTCGGAAGAGATGAATCCGCCCCTACGATGAATCCGGATGAAGATTTAATGAAGAAGATGAAGCAGATGATGAAGATGAAGATGAATCTCACAACATTCATTGGCCGTGTATCTTTTGTGAAATAGAATAAAACTTTAATTATTAAAGTGACACGCCAAGATAAGGTGTTTGAACTTTATTTTAATCTTCATCGTGAATAGATGATGAACTTAAAATGTAACATGAACTGATAAACAAAACAAGAATAACTTTTACTGAAAAAACCCGATATGCATCTGAACTGATATCCAGGTTCAATGTTCCGTTATCATGAACAACATTAAATAAACAACTTTCACTGATTAAACCCGAAAGTGAAACTTACAAGCCCAATTCAAATGTTCTGTTAGCAACATTGTAGATGTGGATTTTACATTGTTAAATTACTTTGCTCTTCATTCCTTATTCCTTGTGTTGTCTAAGTAGGTACTTGCGGAAGGTCAGTGCGATGTGCGATCAGTGCGATGATGCGATGTGTGATGATCAGTGCGATGTGCGATCAGTGCAATGGTTGACTTTGCATATTGGCTACGAGATCATCGATTCGGCTTTGAAGCGGCGACAATGCGATTCTCAGGTTGGCGCACAGGGCCACTGTCTCCAGTTTGTTTCGATACTTGGACTTCAGATATGTCACCGTTGAGAAACCTGCCTCACACATCCACGTCGTCGTGAATGGCATCAGGAACTTTACCGCGAGATGTGCAATCTCTGGGTACTCATGAGACACTGTCAGCCAAAACTTTACTAAAGTGTCCTTTCTGAACAGTGTCTCAAGTGTACCGTCGGACACGATGTCGATCAAGTCCTCTTTCAATCTGTTGGACAAGTTGCAGCACTGCTGAACGTCGACTGAATGAGGGTCTCGGATCCATTTCTTCTCCACGCGTGGATCAACGAAAGTATTCGTCAAATCGTTTGTGCAGGTTCACCAGATGTTCGACGATGACATCCTTAATGTCCACACGTTCCTCAACACTCTTGCTGAGCAGATCATCCAGGTTTTCGAACATGTCAAATTCATCATTGGGCTGTACTCTTCTCTTCCATAGATCCAGCTTTGACTTGAACGCCGCTATCTTGTCATACATTACGAACATGGATTTCGCCTGCTTGTTCGTTTTGCCCTGGAGCGATATGTTCAGATTGTTCAACAAGTTGAAGATGTCGGCCATGTATGCCAATGTTGCGATGAATTTGTTGTTTTTGTCGTGGACTGCCAGGTCTGACCTAGCCACCTCCAAGAATGCGAGGACCTTGTCGCGAAGTTCATACAATCTTGCCAAAGCATCTCCTCTGGAGAGCCAGCGAACAGCTGCAAAATACAGCACCGTGGTGTGTTCTGCATCTTGCTCCTTACACAGCTCTGCAAGCAACCTCGAATTTAGGGCGCTCTTCCTGAGATGGTTGATTGTTTTCACTGCAATGTCCATTACTTCGGCAAGTCCAGGTGACATCTCTTTCGCCGCTAATGCCTCGCGGTGGAGGAAGCAGTGGGTCCAGCTTGCCTATGGTGACACATCTTGGATGAGCTTAATGACACCGCTGCGCCGACCTGTCATCGATGCCGCACCATCGGTACAAACGCCAACACAGTCTTCCCACCTGAGGCTATGCAATGCGATGTGTTTGTTGACGACTGTGAATATTTCTGCGGCGGTGGTCTTGGTCTGTAGCTCATCACATGCCAGAAGATCCTCCATAAAATCATCGCCATGCCGATAACGAACAAAGATGAGGATCAACGCCTTCTGTGCGATGTCCATTGACTCGTCCAACTGGATGACAAACTTGTTGGCCTCTCGGTTTGCGTACAGCTGGTGCTCGATGTCGTCGCCCATGTCTATTACCCGTCGGCGTATCGTGTCTGCAGAAAGCGGAATGGTGTTTTTCTTGGAAGCCGTCATCTCTCCAAGCACTTATCTGCACATCGCCTTGGCGCATGGCAGGATGGGTTGCTCTGCAATACAAGATAAATAAAATAACACATGAACATTTCTTTCACTTTCTTATTAATCTTGATTTTGTTCCAAGGCAGCGGCTCACAACCTGGGGGTCGTTTGGGGTTTTATGGGGGTCATGAAGGGGTCATAAATAACATCAATTTGTTGAGCCCATTTTTAGGAACCTAACAAAGGTACATACCACACACAGTATTTTGTTCGTGTATGCGCGTACGTCACGACCCCCAGGTTAAGAACCGCTGTTCCAAGGCATTATAAAAATTCAATATGTACGATGTGATTTCCGTACGTACTCTTAAAAAAGAGGCAAAGTTTAAGAATGGCTGTATTGCAACAAACAATAAAACTTACGAAGTTGTGAAATACCAACGTATACATGGCACGAGTAATAGTAAGCAAGAACCCGACACATCAATATTCTGAAGACGAAATGAAACACTAAATTTAACTATACTTACAGCGCCATGTATTACTTTATGAACCTACATACCGCCAATGCAGTGAAATACTTTTACGAAAAACAACAAAAACTTACCCGCAATAGTGTACGGTTTCTTTTCTTTGGCTATCTTCTCCGCCACCAGGTAGCTGGCTTTGGTCAGTCCCTTCGACGGAAAAACAACCGAACTCATTACTGACTTGCTGTTGTTCATGTCGCGTTCTTTCCGGAGAAAACACTCTTGTTGACATGATCTCCATGTTTCCTCTTGAGGTGCCGTTTCAGCTTTTGGGGCCTGAGGGACTCGTTGGCCAACACGTCAAAGCATATCACAGACTGTGGCCGATGAACATTGTGCGTATCGATATTCAAGGTGAACCCATAGTTCAGGAACACAGGCTGATACTTTCTAGCCATGGCGAGTACCTTACGCTCACAGCTCAATCTTTCGAATGAAAAGCAATGGACATTCGCGTGTCGGAAACTAAACGTATGATCTGACTGACCGGATGCACGCGCGGTACATCGGTACAGCGCGGTAGAAGAGTCCACACTATAAAGTTTGTGTCGGCGTTCGTTTGATATCTGTTCTGTTCAATCGGGAGAAGTAAATCGTCGATAGTTTTTTTCCCGCGATTTCTGAAACGATCGTGCGACCCATTGAAAATCCTTCGCGACCCAAACATTGGGTTGTGCGTGACCCATAGGTTGCGGAACGTCATTTTAAGGTATACATTAAGCTCCAATATCCTCAATTGTGAATCTTTTTTGGCTGTTGTTAAACTGTTCAATTAAAAGGCAAACTGTCTTTCTAAACAGAGTTTAATGTTCACCGCACAGTATATCATAGAGAGGCCGACATACAGTCACGTGAAAAAGTAAGTACACCCCATGTAAAGTTTTGACTTTTTCAACATATTTCAACATACAGCTATTTGATCTTCATTTCAACAATATTGATAGATAAAGGTGATATAATATAACAAATATCATGAAGCATTTACATTTTGTAGTCCATTGTATAATTTAAATAAACATAAATGTAAATTTCACAAATGGGAAAAGTAAGTACACCCTTGGCTCTAATAGGTAGTATTGCCCCCTTTGGCAGAAACAACCTCAAGCAGGCATTTTTTATAACTGTCTACCAGTCTCTGACATCGACTGGGAGAAATTTTTGCCCACTCCTCCATGCAGAATTCTTTCAGCTTTGCGATGTTTGAGGGGTTTCTTGCATGCACAGCTCGTTTCAAATCCCCCCCACAACATCTCGATGGGATTTAGATCCGGGCTTTGACTTGGTCATTCCAGAACCCTCCATTTCTTTCTTTTCAGCCATTCCTTGGTGGATTTACTGGTATGTTTAGGGTCATTGTCATGCTGCAAGGTCCACCTTCGGTTGAGCTTCAACCTTCCGATAGATGGCCTCACATTATCCTCAAGCACCCTCTGGTACAATGAAGAATTCATAGTGGATTCTATGATGGTGAGCTGCCCAGGCCCTGATGCAGCAAAGCTGCCCCAAACCATAATATTTCCACCACCATGCTTTCCAGTTGGTATCAGGTTCTTGTGGTCAAATGCTGTCTTTGGTTTTCGCCAAACATGTCTTCTGGTACTGTGGCCAAATAGCTCTACCTTTGACTCATCTGTCCAGAGCACATTTTTCCAGAAGTGCTGGTCTTTGCCTAGGTGTTCATTGGCAAACTTTAGTCTTGCCCTGATGTTCTTTCTGGACAGCAAAGGTTTCCTCCTGGCACACCTCCCATGTAGATCAAATTTGTGCAGCCTCTTTCTAATGGTAGGCTCGTGCACTTTGACATCAACAGTGGCAAGAGCTACCTGTAGGTCCCGTGATGACATTCTGGGGTTCTTAGAGACTTCTTTCAGCATCTTGCGGTCTGCTCTCGGGCTGAACTTGCTGGGGCGGCCTGGCCTGAACAAGTTGGCAGTTGTTTGGAATCTTCTCCACTTGTAGATGATCTTCCGGACAGTCGAATGATTGATTTCAAATTGTTTGGAGATCTTTTTAAATCCCTTCCCAGACTCGTAGGCATCTATAACCTTTTTTCTGAAGGCCTCAGAGAGCTCTTTTGATCTTGGCATAGTGCCACTTCAACTTGTTGAAGCTGCACACTTCAACAACAAAGAGCAAACCAAACTAAATGTCTGAGGTTTAAATAAGAGAGGTTCCTCCAAGATCTTCTAACGATGTTCTAACCATTTGCACCTGAGCTGGTGCACCTGATTCTAATTTTAGGTATTTGAAGTAGTGATAAATGTAGGGGTGTACTTACTTTTTCCACATGCGAAATTTGCATTTATGTTTATTCAAATTATACAATGGACTACAAAATGTAAATGTTTCATGATATTTGTTATATTATATCACCTTTATCTATCAATATTGTTGCAATGAAGATCAAATAGCTATGTTGAAATATGATGAAAAAGTCAAAACTTTACATGGGGTGTACTTACTTTTTCACGTGACTGCATCAGCAATAAAGCAGTAGGAAAACTGGCATACAAGGAGAAAATTGGAAACAGAACCACCAATCAGATAGCAATAGTAATTAGGGCATACGAGCATGGCTAAGGAACAGAAGGGATGCATAGACAAATGAAATGTGAGCAGCCAAAAAGAGTTTTGAACTGAAGATATTAACATTCTTATTCATTTCCTATCATTAGTTCCTGACTAGTGGCTTAATGGTTATAGAGCATCCGCTCTGAATCTTTGAGGTCCACTGTGCGAACCCCGGCCGAGTCTTACCAAACACTTTAAAAATGGTATGTGCACTTCCTTGTTTGACACTCATTATTTAAGAACTATCAGGGCATAGACAAACAGCCATAACTTGGCAACCAGAGTGCAAATTTTAGTGGCATAGTGGCAACCATCTATATTCGATACTATAAGAGAGCCGTTTGTCTGTGTATCGCCATTTTTCTCAAAGATGGCTGCCGGATCTTCGTCAAACTTTCAGAGGTTGTCAGTGAGTGCCAGGGAGTGAGATAACAATTATTTTAAATATATATATATATTTGAAAAAAAGGTCGATTTTTTGGGGGCTTTAAAAAAATATTGCTCTATTTAGTGCCTAAACCTTTTTGATTAATGACAGTTATATACAAGTACACATACGCATAAATAAATATAAAACAATTACCAGACATTTGAACACAAATAATCAAACAAATCAAATTCAATCAAACAATTCCAGAAGCGGTCGAAGTTGGTGGAAAGTCTTCATATTGCTGATGCAGTTCTTCTTCTTACTGAACGTTATCAAACTTAACTGAGAAACGTGATCAATGGCACATTCACCAGCATATATTCAACAAAAAGGTAAAATGATGATTTGACATTTGTGATTGTAATGTCTTTGTTATAAAGATGCGGACACGCAGATCGGATCAAGCACCATCTTTATTCCAGGCAACGGCAACACTTGCCTCACTCGGCCCCACCTACAGCAGCCTGACTCGGCCGTATATGGCACTACACTCCTCCCCCTAAAGTCACATCGTCTTTCAAGTATGCTGGTCGCACAATGTGTATAGAAGAAACACGCGGGTATTGAGCCGCGGACGTCACTGGCCACGGTGAGAGATTGGAAACAGATGACGGCTCCTCACCAGGCACCAAATTAGGCTCAACCGAAACCGGAGGAACATTCACACAACTCTCACTCCCATGACCATCCTGCCTGCCATCACAGACGGATGGGCAGCTGGCCAAAACGTGGTCCACTGGCACCTCAATGGATGAGGACACCGCACGATGGAACGGAATTGGTTGTGTGTGAATGACGGGACCCACGAGCCAACAAATGATTCACATGACGTTTCCAGATAAGCCTGGCCGAAGTACGAACAAGGTAGTTAGTCAAACCGAAAACTCGGACCACAACAGCAAGCACCCATTTCTGTCGGTGTACACAGTCCTGTGCCAAAACTGCCTGGTCCACCGTGAATGAATGAACATTGGTTGCCGTAACAACTTCAGGTGCACCAGGTCGAAGAAAATCCAGGTGCGACCGCAACTGTCGGCCATACATGCGGGATGCAGGCATTTCCTGTGCAGTAGAATGCACTGAATTACGATAGGCATGCAAAAACTCATCAACTCTACTCTGCACAGATTGAACCGCTTGGCCTCTACATAGGGCATGTTTCAACGCTTTGACAAATGACTCGGCCTGGCCATTTGTAGCTGGGTGGTAAGGCGCCGACCTCAGTTGTTTGATGCCATTAGCACGCATGAACACAGCAAACACCTCAGATACAATCTGCGAACTACTATCCGAAACTAAAATCTCCGGAACCCCTTGTTCGCAAAAATACTCCGCAGATACTCCACAGTGTTCTCTGCCGAGGTGGACTGCATTATATCTACTTCTGGCCACTTTGCGTATGTGTCGATCACCACCAGAAACATGCGGCCCATGACTGGCCCTGCAAAATCTACATGAATGCGCTGCCACATTCTATCAGCAGGCGGCCATAACAACGACACATGTGACAGATTTATCAGCATCAGTTTGACACGTATCACATGCTTTTACCGTCCGCTCGATGTCCGCATCAAGCCCGGGCCACCACAACAAACTCCAGGCTAAACTATTTGTTTTGACCATACCCAAATGACCCCCATGCAACTCTTTGAGACAGCGCTGACGTAAAGCAGCAGGAATGAGCACCCTCATGCCCCACATTACACAACCTTGAGCTAAAGACAGCTCGGGCGCCCGTGATACATATGGAGCGCATTCTGACGTCGAGGGCAACTCTCGCCAAGAACCTGACAAAACAACGTACGCAACATGTGACAGCACAGGATCACGATGAATGGCAGCGACCACTTCCGCAGAGATTACCAGACCAGATTAAATCTGTTCCGACATGAACACCTCCACCTCATCCGCAGGTTCGGCACCGGCCTTTGTAGACGGCAATCGAGACAGGCCGTCACAGTTAGCATGCCGTTCGGAAGCAGGAAATTTGATTTCATAGTCGTATGCACTGAGGACAAGACACCATATCTGTAGTCGAGCAGCGGTAGTGACTGGAATGCCTTTCTGAGGATTAAACAAGAACTGAAGCGGCTGATCATCCGTTTGAAGGAGAAAATGCCGACCTATCAAGTACTGGCGAAATTTCAATAAGCCCCATACCAAACTCAGCGCTTCATGCTAAATCTGAGCAAAGTTCTGCTCTGCGGCTGTCAGAGCACGTGACGCAAGGCACACCGGACGCTCAGCACTGTCACTTATTACCTGAGACAAGACGGCACTGATGCCGTACGACGAGCTGTCACATGCCAGAATGAGAGGACGTGAAGGTTCGTAATGTGCGAGTACCATGTCTGCAGTGAGGCGAGCTTTGACTCGTTCAAATGCTGCTTGTTCCACCGAACTCCACTTCCAACGAACATCTCGACGCAGCATGCGAGTCAGCGGAGCAAGCTCAGTGCTTAGGTTGCGGACATACCTCTGGTAATACTGATCAAGCCCAATGAAGCAACAAAGCTGAACTTTGTCCCTTGGGCTGGACATGTCGGCTATAGCGTCGACTTTCTGAGGGGCTTTTGACAGCTCCTCTGGGGTGATGACATGCCCCAGGTACTTCACTCGCTTCGGAAAGAATTTATGCATTTGTCCATGTTCAAGCAAAGGCCATGATCAGCTAACTTAGACATCACCTTGTCAATATTCTCAATATGTTGTTCGGCCGTGGCGCCCACAATCAGGATGTCATCCAAGTAGCATTGCGCAGGTAAGTCGGTACAAAGACGACCCATCGCCTTCTGCCACATTGCCAGAGCTGAAGGGATCCCGAAACAAAGCCAGGTATACTGGTACATACCCTGACACGTATTGACGGTGACGAGGTGAGGATCCTCCAGCACGATCTCGAGATGAAAGTACCCGTGGCACAAGTCCAACATTGTGAAGTACGGACACACCCCACCAACTTTGAATATATCTCGTCAATGGATGGCAGTGGATACTGCTCCATGCAGAGGTTGGGGATAACAGTCACTTTAAAATCAGCACACAGGTGAATACCTCCAAAATCCGCTTAAGCCTCTTGACCACAAGTGTCGCCCACTCAGAGTGTTCTATCAGTTCAATGACCCAAATCTTTTCCAATCGATTGAGCTCTGCTTTGACCCGATCGCGAAGGGCATATGGCACCGGTCGAGGCTTACAGAATTGCGGACTGACACCCTCCTTCAGGTGCAGGTGACCTTGAGCACCATTGAGCTTCCCAAGTTCAAGCCCGAATATAACTTGGTGTTTTTCCAAGATCCCCTCCAAGCGCTAAGGAGACGGAAATGACGTATGCACACTGCAAATGTTTGCCCAATCCCAACGAATGGTGTGCAACCAATCACGACCAAGTATAGATGGTCCAGACCAATCAACCACATGCAGAGGCAACACCGCTTGCTGGACCCAATAATGAACCAACACATCCATCACGCCTAATGGCTTTATCATCTTCCCTGTGTAAGTACGAAGGGTAGTGTGTATCAAGGCTAACACCTGACAACCCAACTGATGCCAGATCCGTTTACTCACGAGACTGACTAATGTCCCGGTATCCACTGTGAAGTTGACTGGCCTGCCGTTCACACAGACAGCCACCACAAAGGGGTGGTTCTCAGCTGACGTCATCGAAACACGCCCTGTTGATCAAACTCACTGCCAACCCTGTCCACATCCACATCCACCGATGACGATGCCCGGCCCCGACAGACTCTCCGCACATGGCCTGTCTTACCACACTGGTAACACACCGCATTCCGAAATGGACTGCTCCTACGAGAATGTGAACTACCACATCCCTGACAAGGCTGCTGTGGTAGTTGTCCCTGCAACGCAATGCTTACATGTACCCGGGAAGAAGAAGAAGAAGAACTTTGATCCACCGACCCAGTTGGAGAATTGTGAGCACGCAACTCTCCCACTGGAGAATTGTGAGCACGTGACCTTGCAGCAGCTATGGCATTAACCGCAGAGTCCTCCCTAACAATGGCATGATCATCCTTTCTAGCTTGTTCCACAACAGCCGCAGTTGCAACCACTTTAGCAAATGTAATCTCTTCAAACGTTATCCATAAAATTGACGCGACCATCTTCTAATCTCGCAACCCCGCAATAAAACGATCCTTCAATCTTTGTGATTGTTCATCATCACCAAAACAACAATCCCCCGCCAGATACTTGAGCATGGCCACAAAATCAGCTGCCCTCTCATCGGGAAACCGAACCAGGTTGTCGAACTTGTACCGCAATAACTGTGGTGACTTGCCTGGTTTAATATGATCGTGCAGCATCTTCACTATGGACTTGTAGGAAAACCTCTGCCGAGAGGGACGATATAATAATCTTTTTCTGCTTCCCCACCTCGACGATGTCGTTAGCGATGAAATAAAAGCTCAGATGCTTCGCAAAAAGCTCAAAGTTGTCCCCAGCATACTCCGGGACCTTTCCATACAACGTAGCCATGGTCCGAAAAATCCTCGTCGCCAATTGTAATCTCTTTGTTATGAAGATGCGGACATGCAGAGAGCATCAAGCACCATCATTATTCCAGGCAATGGCAACACAAGCCTCACTCGGCCCCACCCACAGCGGCCTCACTCGGCCGTACACAGCACTACAGTGATGGATTCTGGTTTGGATGTAATGGCTTTTCCATTGTATTCGCCCTCATTTCAAAAATGTTTATGTTTCTTTTTCACCTGAGAAACGCCTGGTACTCCAACTATAAACGCTTATAGTTATATACCTTACTTGGGGTACAAATACAAACAAATACAACTTTGTGTGGGGGGTAACATAGGCTATGTGGCCTCAGCCTCATTCAGGGGTATGGGGGGGCTGGGGGAGGGGCTAAATTATCCATGTAAATGTGTACCGTGTAGTGCCACCTGGTGTTGGTGTTAGAGGGTATTACAATTTCACTTTTTTCCTTGGAAACACTGAGGTTAAAACACTCTTTGCACGGGTAAATTTCTCTTACTTCTCATCCCACCCCCTCCCCGTATATGTACTATATCTCTCCCCTCCCTCTCCTCTCACTTCCCCTTCCCTCCCCCTTCCACTCCCCCCACTCCCTTCCTCTGCCTCCCCCACCAACCCCCCCCCCCCACCCCCACCCGCAATGCTGAGTACTTCAGCTAGTAGTGCATAAGTTGGAAACTTAACTCTGATGACTCATGGAACCTGGATGCAGGAAGAGGCCATTTTGGCCCACCAAGCCCTATGGTACATTTCGCGCACTTGCTTACGAACCTGTTATGCCGGGGCAGCATATAGCGCCTCTTGAGGAACTCGCTACACATTCGTCGATCTTGGGCCCACTGACTGATAGCCGTCCAGGTGGTTTCTAGCTCATTCAGCTCCATTTCCACTGTTCTCTGCTAAATCAACCTTCCTTCGGCCTTTGGTCTTCCAGCATATCACTCTTTTTGTGATTTTTTTTTTTTTACATGCACAGTGCATGGTCAATCCATCTACACCTCCTCATTTTAATTTTCTCCATGTTTTTCTTTCCAGTCCTACTTTTGACTTCATTCTTGCTCACTCTATCTGGCCTGAAGATTCAGAAAATCCTTTTGTTACAGATATAAATAAAGGATTCTTAGTTTCTGCGCAATGACTTTGGTGACTTTCCATAATTCACAGTCAAATAGTAGAACCCATTTTACATCATTCAAAAATTGGAAAATTTGCTCTTATGTTGTGTTTTTTTTATTTCCCTATTACTCTCATCCTCATAAATGCTACTCTTGCTTTCTATATTATTTGTACAGAGTGGCCTGAAAGTCGCTTTTCTCCTGCTAAATTTATTGCACCTCACTCTCCCCCTCCCCTGCCTCCACTCTCCCCTGCCGTGGAAAATGATGGAGCGCATACAGATACAATAGCTGATTATTTATTTTAAGTATTGCACTTTAAACCAGTTCATTGAAAGTTTAAGAATGAATGCTTTACTGTGGTGGGGTAAAGTGACGTTCAGGCTTTTAAGAATGAATGCTTTACTGGGGTGGGGTAAAGCGACTTTCAGGCCACCCTGTAGAACATCTGAGCTCACCCCTTATTTCCTGTGACAGTAACCATAGACCATAGATACACAAATGTGTCCACATCTCGTATGACCGAGTCATTGCATCTGTCACGCTGCTGCTTTTAAGGTGAAAAGTTGCAGCTGCCCGGGGAGGTACCACCACCTGTCACCTAGGGGTCTTTAGCAGAACATTGGTTCTGTTGCAAGCTCTTATGGGCACGCTGCTGGGTGATGTTGCATTCCTGGTTATACAGTGCCTGTGCTAGAGGATACTATTGGAGTCGGTGTTCCTACAGGCTTTCCACCAGAAAGCTGGAGGCCAAAACCTGGATGCCCTGGGAACATCATAATCTGGCACATGATCTCAGGTCCCCTTTTCTACCAGTTTGCAGCTGGAGCCACACCTAGCACGGGATTCTGGGAGGCCCTTCCAAAGTCGTCAGTTTGCACATCTGGTGCCATCTTGAACACTCCTTGATTGAATGCAAAGTCCCTTAAAGCCCCTCACCCCTTCTTTTGGGTTTTTCTCTCATGATGCATAATCAGGATTCGACTGTACGGTAATCATCTGTCGCACCCCCCTTCTCTAATCAATTCACTCTCTCCTTTGCCAACATCTGAAGTCTTCATTCCTACCTCAACCCTACCCACCATCTACTACAATAATCTAAACCAGATCTGTTCCTTACTGAGACTCAGATTGCTGAACCCATCTCCATGACCCACCTCCAGTGACCTGGATAATCCTCGACCACAGTTTCTGCTCCAAAGCTGGATACTACATGCACTTCATTATCTCTGCTACTTGCCTTCCCCCTTTTGAACTTTACAACTTCTCTGGCTCAAAGTCTCCCCCCTCAATCTCAGTAAATTCATCTGCTGCTTCTACTGTTCTCCCAACTATGAAAATCACATGCAGCTCTTTGACCACCTCACTTTCTGAATTTAACAAATCCAACGATCCTCAACATCTTCTGAAGTCATAATTCTTGTGGATTTCAACATCCCACTGCCTTCTCTGACTTTTCCACTATACCTGCATCAATGAGGCTAGGACTGAATCCAATGCCTTCACTATCCTCAATGACCTTTGCTAACTCGTCTCTTAACCCACTGTCATTCCTGACTGCTCCTAAAATAGCTCCAACAATATGGATCTTTTTCTCACTTCCAAACATCATCTTTACACTAATATCCTTGTTGCTGCACCTGTTAGATCCTCTGACAACTGTTTCATTACCACCTGCCATCCCTTACAGCAGTATCAGTATTCTCAGTCTACCTCGCGCATTATTTGGCATTATGACTCTGCCAACTGGGATGACCTTCGCCAATGTTTTACAATTTTTTGCAGACTTCCCCTGGTAAGACCCTTGTTTATCCACCGATCCTTTCACTGTAGCAAACAAATATCTGAAATCATCCTCCTTCTCGGTATTTCCTTTCACATACCCCACTCATCCAAATGCGGAACAGCCTCACCCCCCAAAGTGGTTCTCCCATCATTGTGCTTCCTCTGTCTGCTTGAAAATCTGCCTCTTCAAAAACATAGGGAGGCATGCTTTATTCCTCTCTGTCGGCAATCTTAGCTTCGTATATTGTGACTAATAAAACTGCATAAGGATGAGAACAATTCATGCAGCTTAAGTTTAGCCATACAATGCCTTGCTTTTCAGCACCTCTTCTATGGATGGCACTGTCACAGCTTATTTCATGTACACTGTACAGTATTAAGTTTTTATTTAAATCCAAAAGTTATTGACATCCTCAACGTCTTAAGGACAGTAGAATAATGTTCTGTTTAGCAGTTGAAATTCCTACGGGGAAACACCAGTCTCATTTCTTTTGCTAATGCCCCCTTGTAATTTTAGACTTTTGCGGATACTGTTCTGAAAATGCAATGGTTGATGCTCATCAGATGGTTTTGAGCTTACTACTCTGGATGGAAAATTAAAACCCTCTGTAAGTACAGGGATTCCATAAATCTGCCCTCTTTTTGGATTAGATTGGATTGCATCAGAGCCTGTAATTAAATCATCATCCAATGGGATTGCCATTATTTTCAGATGAAATCTAGCGTGTGGTCAGCATTTGCTGTGAAAAACGTTGCAGAAAGTATTCTGGCTTCACTTGGCCCACAGAGCCAACGAATGAGCAGCCTGGCAGCAAAGATTGGTGCAGACCTCGTTGGAAAGCATTTGTGAGAATGACCTACTAAGAGCCATTTCTTTGTCATGGCCTGTAATTGATGAGCGCAAGCCTTTTCTCTAAAGTATCCCTCACTGGTGATGTAAAAGAAGTGATGCATTATCCAAGGCTTTTATCCCCAGTTCGAAACCACACAACTCGGATTCCAGAATGCCGGTAGTGATGGTCCAAATTTGACCTGCTGCAACACCTGTTAAGAAAGTATATTACAAATAACTTCAATATAACTATATATTGATGCTCTCTGTACAGGATGTTGAGAAATAATTTCCCATATCGCTCTGTTCACTATGGTTACGTCAGATGTGAGTCGGAGGGACCAATAATGGGGCAGAAATTACTGTTGAAAATACAGCTGCGATGGCTTTGCTGTTTGAAGCAAAATTCTCATAACGTGTTTTTTTAATAAGGAAATGACCTCAACACAATAATGCCCGAGCTCACCTTGAATGATATTGTTTGCTCTTGTCACCTTTGACAAGGAATACATATTTGATAACGAATCACATGAATAAATAAGCAAGTCAAGAATCTTCCATTTCATCATTAGGATTTGTCAGGAACTCAATGAGTTTGCAGCTGCTCCAATAACCTAGTGATCACAACATCTTAGATGTGACGGATCTCTGTGTGGCTGACAGGACGTCGATCAGCTATCTCCATGCTGCGGGCTTGTTTGAGTAGAAATGACCATGAATAATCAACACCAACCTAGTGATCAAAGTGCAACAACACTTACCAATGGGAAAGATGGAGTTAGTTTCTAAATTAGGTGTAGACCGGTGCATGCTGTGTTCAGTTCCATTCTGACTAAGATAAACTTTGCTACTTATCTGGATTAAAGTGGTGTGGCAGCAAAATGGTTCTCTCATTTAGCCTGTGAGCTCTTGAGGTTGCTTTAGTGCTGTTTATTTATTATACATCTATCTATAATTCCAGTAATCTCTGTGTGTATGTGTGTGTGTCTATGTGTGTGTGTGTGTGTTTGTCTGTGACCGCTGTTTCTCGACAACCACGGGTCCGATCTAATTGAAACTTGCCAGATATATTGCTGGGGACCCGAGGATGTGCCTTTTCAAGGTTTGAAATTAATCGGACAAGTGGTTCCCAAGGTATGGTCACCGTACTCGCAAGCCGTTCGCTTTGGCTTTGCGAATGGACCAAACCATTTCATGTAAATAGAGGGGGGGGGGCGTTCTACCGTACTCGCAAGCCGTTCGCTTTGGCTTTGCGAATGGACCAAACCATTTCATGTAAATAGAGGGGGGGGTTCTGTGGTCGTTACTGCCACGTGGTTTCAAAGTTTTTTTTTGTTGTTGTTGTTTGCACGCATTGTTTTTTGCACGCACGTACGGGCAAGCACGTACGTGCGGGCACGCCCTAGTAATGTAAATGTCAGTTGTGATGCCAACTTCTCCATCACTATATCCTCATTGCACTCTTCTGACTCGGCGGCTCTGTTTGTAAAGACCTGATGGAAAGATGTAATTGTTTACCTGGTATTGTTTACCCAAACACTGCAATGTTTTGTTGTTGTTTTTCCATGCAGAATGTGGTGGTGATGTTGATTGCCCACGTGATATTGGCGCACTACTATCAACCCCCAATGGCTCATACTGCAAGGCTGAGAGTTTGAATGTGGGAAAAGAAAGAAAATACAGCAGACCTGGCCGGTCGTCATCCTTGCTGGAGGAGGTAGAGAGAATGTGGGGTGGCTTGATGGCCACGTCATCCTCGCGGTCGCTGATTCCTGTATCCGATGCGGATGAAGAGGATGAAGAGGGAATTGTTTTGCAATTGTCAGATACTGAGCAAGAGTTGACGCATGTGAAGGAGATGCTTGAAGGTAACCTTAATCATAACGAAATAGATATCACTTGCCATAAATGATAATTAACGCAACTTCCTGTTTTCCTCGCTTTTATTTTATTTTCCTAATCTCTTCTAATAGACCAATGGCAGGGAGCATAAAAGTGCTCGAAAAATGGACATACCCCTTCCAGAGGTATAACAAGTTGAAAGTGGTATCAAATTGAAGCTTAGGCTCTCTAGTTTCCAGAAATGATGTACTTTGCAAAATAGCTGCACAACATGTTCCTTTAATCCCTTTTCTGCCCTAAACTCACTCGAAAATAGTAACTCCACGAACCTTCAAATTGTTTGATTCTAGTGAGGAGAAATCACAATTAAGCCACATTTACTGCTGTTTTCCTATCGAAAATACTATGTAGAAGTATTATGTTGCTGTTTTGGGGCTGCATTTATTGTCAGGGGGTCGGCCATCCCCAAAAATTACATTTTGGCCCTTTTCAGATTTTTTTATTAAAATTTCCTTCCTGATTAGCTCTTAAAGGGTATGACAACATGGATGGTGACTTCAAATGGTGTCACTGTTGTCTACTTTCTAGAAAAATCAGGTTTGGAATAAAGTTGTAACTAGAACGGCACTCAGTAGAGAGCATACCTACACCTGATTGGCCATATCACTCAATGGTGAAGAATCACTTTAAAAAAAAATAATAATAATTCATATCCGAATCCATATTCAGATCTTCACCAAAATCTAATCGATTCTTCCTTGTTACACACACAACCTGTCCACCAGGTTTCGTCCAAATCCATCCATAACTTTTTGAGATATCCCGCAATGTATCATTTTTGACCCTATCTCCCGATGTTGAAGAAGCACTTAGAAAATTAAATAATTCTCATATCCGAATCCATACTCAGATCTTCACCAAATTTGAATCGATTTGTCCTTCTCAGACACCCAACCGGTCCTCCAAGTTTCGTCCAAATCCGTTCACAACTTTTTGAGATATCCTGCTATGTATCGTTTTTGGCCCTATCTCCCAATGGTGAAGAATCGCTTCAAAAATTCGTCGCCGGATCCGAATCTGGATTTTCACCAAAATCTAATCATTTCGTCCTTGTGACATACGCTACATCTCTGCGAAATTTCGTCCGAATCCATCAAAAACCTTTTGAGATAATTATGTTCACAAACAAGCTAGAAATCGGTCAAAGACCGACGACTTGCCGGAATGTACTTTTTTTCCGGGGTGTTGGTTAGAAGGGAATCGGATAATGTTTGACAAAGTTATTAGTAAAAAAAACAATTTTTGACCTTGAGTTTGACCTTTCAAGGTCACTCAAGGTCAAAGGTCATGGTGCCAAATGAAATGTCGTATGTGACTTCCTATATGTCAGTAACAGTAAGTGTATGCATATCTCTTGTACTTTTAGAGTTATAGTGGTTTGAAATATATTTTAAATGAAAACTCAACCCCCCTCATTTCACGTTTTGCGTGACCTTGAGCTTGACCTTGGGCCTAGAGAGTTAAAAATTGGGCACAGTCTATTCCAGGGCAAGGCAAATATGTGTGTAAAGTATGGCGATGCTGTGTGCAACGATGTAGACGTAGTATTGCGCACAAACAAACAAACAGACAGACAGACAGACAGACAAACCAACCAACCAACCAACCAACCAACATACTTGCCGGAATCTATTCCGGCAAGTAACAAACAGGCAGGGATGAAAACATAACCTCCATCCACCTTTGGTGGCGGAGGTAACAATTACCATGACTTTCACCGTTTCTTTCCAAAATAACAAAATACTGTTTAGCAGTTGATCTTTTTCTCACTTGCACACATTTCATCATTTTTTGACTTTTTAAAATCGATTGTCTCATTACACAACTTTGGCTTGCATTTCTGAGTTCTATGTACTTTGATGATGCATTTCTCCTATTATGTAGTTGTGCTGCGTCTATGGGGGTCGTTGTGGGCATTTTCAGAGCAAGAGGTCGCATCATACCCTGAAAGTGGCGAGCTCGATTCCCAAAACATAATTTTTGTCTTCATCCTCATCTTCATCATCTTGCAATACAGTGACGGTGTTTAGGCAGTTGTTGCAGTTGCATATTTCTATGCATTTCAGGCCAGCCAAGACACAAGGACATTTTCTACCAACAGTGCAGTCTGTATCCTTACAGTATAGGTGGGTCAAGTCGCGTAGTCCCCTTGGGTCTGACTCCTTCAGACTTCTCACACACTGCAAGTCTTCATCATACTTGACCCGACCATATTCAGTGGGATCCCTTTTCCTGGGCTTTGCAATGTGACTACTGCACCAGATCATAGTCTGGAACTTGGCTCTCAGAGCACGTTGCATGAAGGCATATTCAGTGGGTGGAAGGGATGACACGGGTTTATCAGTCGAGGTTGCCATCCTAAAGCGCAGTTCCATCCAGGGTATCACATGTTTTTCCTTTGATACCTTTCCCAGACATCAAGAGGAGGAACTCTCTAGCAGCAGCAAACCCAGCCTCCTTATCTGGACAGTGAAATTCTGCCAATCCAATCAGAGTATCCTGGTGATTTTGGAGGATGGTGTAGGTAGTACGCTTCTCGAGTTTGAAGAAACCACTGGTTGAGTCACAGCCTGTAAGGGCATGTGCAGCTGGTAGGATGGAGCACTGCTGCTTCCCAATTGCCTCAGCAATTTTTTACACTGGAATGAACCGCTCCCAGGTGACAAACTTTCCTGAGTGACTAGAGTGCATGTATAAGTTATTGCTTAATTCCCATCTACTTTGGTAGTACAGCAAAAAAAATTAAGACATCCGTGTCATCACATCTGACAATGGTACGGGGAAAGGATGGCGAATGTGTGGCATGCAAGATCATCCTGGTATCGCCATCATGGGTTGAGAAAAGTTCCTCCAAATCTCTGTTTCCGTGATCAGTTATCTCTCTCACAACTTCTCAATTGGGATGACCTCCAGCAATGACAAGTTTCCTTTCTTGAGGAATTCTCTCTGGGGCTTTTTCCTCTATGTACTTGCTCAAAAAGTGAATGAGGGCTGCTTTGTTCTGTCCTGACATGAGAAACTGCCTGTAGTTGGGAACTTGTCTGTTTCCCATGATCCTGTGAGAGGGACCATCAGCACCTACTGTATGTCTCCACGTTGCTGACGTTCTTTGCCTTCGATACTTGAACTCGCGTCATAACGGTCAAACACCAAAACTAGCATCTCAATATCAAGGTCAGGATTTCTGTACAGTGTGGTCAACTTCTTGACTACTATTTGTGCGTGGTCATCAAAGGTTTTGAATTGTGATTCATTCACATCTTGGACAAAGCTCATGCCATCAATGATGTATGCTGTTGGGGTGTGACTTGGATTTCAGTTCAGTTTATTTGGGAACGTTTTCCTCCAGCTTGTGTGCTAGATCTGATTTTGTGGCTTTTCTCATGGTTCCATCATCATGGAACAGTGCGGGTGTAACTGGGGTCAACTCAAATGACAAAACCATCCTCATATCAATGTCACGATGCTTTGCAACTGATAGTAAGCGACGAAACAGTATATCTGGATCAAGGACCATTTTCCTCTCCTTGTCAAAAGTCAATACCTTCTTCATGCCCACAAAGGGCACAACCGTAGCTTTGGGAATAGTATCCCAAAAGCTCTTGGCTTCTCCATCCATTAGCCATTCAGTGATGAAGTTGTCGACGATGGTCTTTCCTCTTTCTGGAATGGATGTCAGAGATTCCTCAACAGCTTTGGTCGCAATCTGCCTAGTAATAATGTTGATTAGCTCCTTAGGGATGCTGTCCAAATCGAACGGGTTCTGGCAGTGGTTCATGATGTAATCTTTTATGGCGGTCACATCTGACTTGTCCCTTGAGATCCTTGATGGGCTAAGCTCCTCATGTACATTCCTTTCTGACTTGTTTTCAAAGAGTTGCCGGAAGGCCTCTGAGTACTCTCCGGACACTTTCTAGAAAGTAGACAATAGTGACACCATTTGAAGTCAACATCCACGTTGTTATACCATTTAACAGCTAATCAGGAAGGAAACTCAAATTGAAAAAACCTGAAAAAGGTAGAAAATGTAATTTTTTGGGGATGGCCGACTCCCTGATAAATAAATGCAGCCCCAAAACAGCCACAGAATACTTCTACATAGTATTTTCGACAGGATAACAGTAGTATATGTGGCTTAATTGTGATTTCTCCTCACTAGAATCAAACACTTTGAAGGATCGTGGTTACTATTTTCTGGTGAGTTTAGGGCAAAAAAGTGATTTCAGGAACATGTTGTGCAGCTAATTTGCAAAGTACATCATCATTTCTGGAAAGTAGAGAGCCTAAGCTTCAATTTGGTACCACTTTCAACTTTTTATACCTCCGGTAGGGGTATGTCCATTTTCAGAGCTTCTTGCCGCTGGTCTATAATTATACATTGTTCAGTACTCCTCAAAAGGAACGAAGAATCAAAAATCGTGGTTGGAATTTAATTCATATTTATGAAATAATATTCCTGAATATGGGTGAATTTCTAGTGCCTTCTTTTGATCACTGTGGGATGCCCCTAATGTTAGCTAAGTTGTTGAGATTAAACATCATCCAGGCCTGCCAAGGCTTGCTCATTTCTCAACTACTGCAGTGAGGTAATTTTCTCAACTTGTTTACAACAACAATAACAACATGCATTTTAAGGCCATTTTCCCTGCAAGAGTGGGGGTTAGCCTTGCAGTCCCCATGACAATCTTCTCCATTTTGCCCTATTTTCTGCATCTCCCCTTGTTAACCCCCTTGCCCGCATTTCTTCTTCCACCATCTTTAGCCAAGTCTTTCTCGGTCTTCCCCGTCCTCGACTTCCTTCTACATTCATTTCCATCACTCTTCTCCACCAGTCACTTTCATCCTTCCTCAACACATGACCAAACCATCTCAACCTGTTTCTCTTCACAGCATCAATCACAGGCTCTATTCCCATCATTTTTCGCAATTCATCATTTGTCTTCCTCTCTCTCAACGATACTCCACACATCCACCGAACCATTCGCATTTCCACCCTTTCCAGCCTTCGTTGCTGCTCTACGTTCATTACCCATGTCTCGCTCCCATAAATCATAACACTACTCACACATGCAGCATCGACCTTTCCCTTCAGCTTCAACGACACTCCCCTCCTCATCAGCACGCCACTCAGTTCCCGAAACTTCTTCCATGCACATCTCACTCGAGCAACCGTTGCAGAGTCTGATCCACCTTCTTCATTCAGCATGTCTCCGAGGTAGCGAAATGTTTTCACACCTTCCAGCTTCACGCCGTCTCCAAGATCCAACTCAACATTTCCTCCATCTGCAGCTTCCTCTGTGCACACCTTACACTTGAATGTCGCTGCCACACTGGTTAATGACCCTCTCAGACCACTACATTTTTGATGAACCCACTCAGCGCACATTGTACATTGAATGGAGTTCACTCCGACACCCTTCCTGCACACAGCACATGGCCACTTCCCAGTTCTTTCCACCTCACCACATGCTTTACCACTTGCCATCACCTTCGTCTTTCCGATATTCACCTTCAGACCTTTTGTCTCCATACATTCCTTCCACTTGTTCATCTTTTCCTTCAGTCCATCCATACTTTCCGCAATCAACACCAGATCATCTGCATACAACAACTCCCACGGTAAACCCTCCTTTACGTTTACAAGAGAAAATATTCTTGGCATATGCGTTTCATAATGCCACAGCAAAATTACGCATGTTTATTGGAGATCATGATGTGGCAAAACATTAAAGTAATATTGTGAATCAGGCATTAGTAATCTGATGATTTGCTATTCGGAATTGAAAAATGTTATCAGAAGATGGCATATGATCATGGAATGTTTTAACTGGAAGGAATGTTATAGTTGGTCCATTAACCTTTGAGCGGTCTTGGCTGTTGTTTATCTGTCCATCTACTGGCCTTCCCACAACCCCATGTTTGCCTAGACATCTTCTATCTACCCCTGAAGTCTTTTACTAGGCCTGACAGCTTGCCGGTGCGAAATTGATCCTCACCTGTCATCTCAGAAAGATGTGTTTTCCCAAAATCGATCATCATTATAGGTTATAACACCAATATATAGGCACATCACCGTGCAAGTAGTTTTCCTCAAAACTTTTGTCGATCTGTAGCTGCACATACACCAGCCTTGAAATTAAATCCCCACTATTTATTTTCAGTACATTTCCCCCAAATACTTCTGTTATCACCATTGAATATACAATGTGTATTGTACAGGGTGTTTATAAAGTCCTTGTGCAACTTTAAACTTCAAATCACTTCAGATGTCCACATTATTGAAGCAAACTTTAAACAGAATATGAAAGCATGTCATATCGTTTTTACAGAATACAGGTCAAATTTCTTGGCTTCAACAACATAACCGTCAAATTTCGTAATACATCGTTCAATACGATTTTCCAAATGCTGAATAATCCCATGATTTGTAAATTTTTGGTGAGTCTCTTTCATGTTGCCAGACTTCCTTAGGTTTTTCTGTCCCCTAAATGCGACAATTGTAGGGGTTGTCCTTGTGGTGATGTGGAATGTTGCGTGGCTATAAAATGTCAACTCATCAATAAACCCAGGCGAATTGTGGATTTAACAACACTAATAGAACAACAACTTTAACAACGAGAATGACACTCATAGAGGGCATGGTCTCACCTCGCATGTTCATTCTGAACAAAAATACCATCATTAACTGAACACGCTGCTATTATGGCCCACTGTTATTATGGCCTAGATACCCATATCCATCCATACACCCTATTATGTCACATACATTGCCATTATCCATAGCTTTATTGATTATTGATTAATTATTAAGATATTTAATGGCCACATTTAGGCTAAATTGTATCAATAAAATTAAAAAAAACACCTTTAGAGGCCATTTTTCCCCGCAAGCGGGGGTTGGCCTTTTTCGGGAACTGTGGTTGTTGTTGTTTTTCGGTCCCCTTTTTGAAGCAATGTTTTACGGCCGGATGCCCTTCCTGACGCCAACCCTTTTTGCCGCCTTTAACGACAAACAGGGAATTACCAGTGAACTGGTCCTCAATTAGCCGACCTCGGAAGGATGACAGGCTGAGTCAACCCCCCTGGCGTTAATTCAGCGATTGACCGGGATTCGAACCCAGGATCCTAGGATCCTAAGCCGGCACCCTAGCCGCTAGCCCAACACCAGGGCTCCTGTATCAGGTGTATCAATGAAGGTGGATATTAAATAAATTTAAAAGTATGAAGTTTTGCATCGATCTGTAAAGCGGTTCTAGAGAAGAAGTTTTTTCAATCCAATATGGCCATCAGATTATGTGAACGATGACATCATAAATTTAATTGAATTATATCATGAGATCATTTAACATCAGATAATGTGACGTCACTCACGTCTGGGAAATGGCCTTAAAACGCATGTTGTTGTGTTGTTGTACTCACATCAGGTTGTAGATCAGATATATGAAGTTTCAGATTTTTTGGATAAGGATTTTGATGCAACCAATTATGGCTAGGATTCCATTTCACTGAAGACATCATCAATATCACCCTTTGATGATGGAGCTGATGATGGATGCCAAGTTTATCATTGAGCAGTTTTGGAGAAAAGTATGTCAGGATGAAAAGTGTGTCAATTTTTTTTCCTTTGATCCAGTATGGCTGCCATACCATATGATCTATGATGTCAGAGCAAGCAATAAAATATTATCCAAGGGGAGTTCCTCCGATGTTTAAAGTTTTTCATCGATCGGACAAGCAGTTGCAGAGAAAAACATTTTAAAAGCAAAAATATATAGACACAGAAACACAGACACACATACACACCCACACACACATTGCAATAGCCTTGCATCTCCTTTGCGGCAACACTAATAACATTAAGAAAACGTTCCTGCTTTCATATGCCATTTAGGGTTTGCTATTATAATGTGTACATCCAAAGTTCCTTAAGGACTTCATGAACACCATGTATTTCACTTTTGGTTTATTTTGTGTTTGTTTCTCCGTTTACGGACGGATCTATAAAGTGTTTCCATTAAGGGAATGGCTCCACTAAAACCCCTCCATCATGGTACCTACCTTTGTGTTTGTTGTCAGTTAACTGTCTTGTCGGTGTTTTTTCAAAACATAAACATTCCACATATTTTAAAGCTACTGTTCCCATGTTCTGCAGCAGTCATGGGGTGTAGGCTTTTGTTTGCTTCCGCCTTTCATTCTCCACAATGAACCGATCCAGAAAATTGTCCTGTTATTGATTGTTAAGTTGGAAAATGTCCTATGTTTCTTCTTCTTCTTTTTGTCACCTGTGCCTGCCTGCCATGTTGGTGATTCGTCATATTGCCTACGGTATCACGTTTGTGAGCCAGCGGCCACAAAGCGAAGTGTGCGGGAGAATTGAAACCGTTATTTTAATTGTGTCCAAGTAATTAAACACATAGTGGCTGCATTGGCATTTAATGAATGGTTGTATATGTTTGTTTCTCCCTCCCACCGACCACATCACTCAAATCCTCTTTCCAATTTTTCCTTTGTGAAAATTCAATGCATGCGGATTATGTCCGAGAATTTGCTCTCATTTAATGTTTCAGTCGTTCAAAACCTTCATGCCACTCCATTGGCACAAACGTGGGTAAATCCAAGGGCCGTACACTGATGTCATTTGAATGAGAATTAGTAACATGGTGGTTTTCATTGCACAGGCTGCTTTAACAGCAGGTTTGGAGTGATGTTGGCAAGTTGCTGGGAGTGTTACGAAGGTGTCTCTGACCTGTACGAAACCCAGAAAATGTTGCTTCTGAAAGGAAATATTTGTTTGTGCTTAAAAGTTGTTGCATACACTGTATATATACAGTGCATTCAGAAAGTATTCAAACCCCTTCACTTTTTTCACATTTTGTTATGTTGCAGCCTTATGCTGAAATCGTTTAAATTAATTTTTTCCCTCATCAATCTGCACTCAATACCCCAAAATGACAAAGAGAAAACAGGATTTTAGAAAGTTTTGCAAATTTATTAAAAAGAAAAAACTGAAATATCACATTTACATAAGTATTCATACCCTTTGCTATGACACTTGAAATTTAGCTCAGGTGCCTCCTATTTCTCTTAATCATCTTTGAGATGTTTCTACACCTTCATTGGAGTCCACCTGTGGTAAATTAAATTGATTGGACATGATTTGGAAAGGCACACACCTGTCTATATAAGGTCTCACAGCTGACAATGCATATCAGAGCAAAAACCAAGCCATGAGGTCGAAGGAACTGCCTGCAGAGTTCAGAGACAGGATTGTGTCGAGGCACAGATTTGGGGAAGCCTACAAAAACAATTCTGCTGCATTGAAGGTTCCCAAGAGCACAGTGGCCTCCATAATTCTTAAATGGAAGAAGTTTAGAACAACCAGGACTCTTCCTAGAGCTGGCCGTCCGGCCAAACTGAGCAATCGGGGGAGAAGGGCCTTGGTAAGAGAGGTGACCAAGAACCCGATGGTCACTCTGGCTGAGCTCCAGAGATCCTGTGTGGAGATGGGAGAAACTTCCAGAAGGACAACCATCACTACAACACCCCACCGATCTGGGCTTTATGGCAGAGTGGCCAGACGGAAGCCAAACAGTCCAATCTTGGTTTCATCAGCCCACAGAATCTTGTTTCTCACAGTCTGAGAGTCGTTTAGGTGCTTTTTTGCAAACTCCAAGCGGGCTTTCATGTGTCTTTCACTGAGGAGAGGCTTCCGCCTTTCCAATCTCTGCGTAATTGTAAAACCCAATCCAATCCAATCTCTGCCAATCCAATACCAATCTCTGCGTAATTGTAAAAAAAAGTGGGTATGAGTTGCTTCCTTGGACAATGTCCTATGCTTCCAGTGGCTATGAGTAGTTAGAATAGAATGATCGTTTTAAGGCCATTTTTCTCCGCAAGAGCGGGGGTTAGCCTTGCGGGCCCCATGACAATCATGGTTCCCTGTTTGAGGCAATGTTTTTATGGCCGGATGCCCTTCCTGATGGGGACCATGACCCCTTGGTCATGATCCTACGATGCACAGGGATACAGTGTGCCTATTCTGAATCGGGGTACACACCGTGATCATTCATCCCAGCAAGCTGGTACTCAATTTGCCGACCTCGGAAGGATGACAGGCTGAGTCAACCCCCCTCGCGTTAATTCAGCGATCGACTGGGATTCGAACCCAGGATCCTAGGATCCCAAGCCGGCACCCTAACCGCTAAGCCAACGCCAGGCTTAGAATGGAGTTAGAATGGAGAATCTAATTCAAATTAACACATTGATTTTGTCCTAAATAAACAAGTGTGAACTACGATTTTTTGATAATATAAGAGAGAACTGTCTGTGTGTCACCATTTTTCTGAGAGATTGCCAATCGTATCTTCGTCAAACTTTGAGGTTCATCAGTGAGTGCCGGGGAGTGTTTTTAGGTAATGAAAAGTTTTTGAAAAATTTGAAAACAAAAGTTGTATTTTTGGGGATTTAAAAAAATTGCTCTATAGTGCTTCGGCCTTTGTAGCTATGTGAAAGATAATATTAAATGATCTCCGACCCCATTTCTTCGTGGGTGTAAAGAAGTGTTAGAGGCCCAACAAAAAAAAGGATTTTTTTTTCTTTATTTCTTCAAAATGCCAACAGGATTAGAACAGCACCAGGCAATGCCGGGTACTCCAGCTAGTTTTAGATAAAGTTTACATGTGTGATTAAGCATAAGAAATATAGAATTTGATTTCTGTGTGTAAATGATGTAAATGATGTAAATGTGTAAATGATGGGGGTGAGTTGCTTGAAGGATGAAGTGGGACAAATCGTTGTCGACCCAGATGGAATTAAAGGAAGATGGAAAAGATATATGGAAATGCTGTTGAATACAGAGAATGAATGGGATGGCAACATAGAGAGTAACCCAGTTTTAGGACCGGCAGAGAAGATAACTGAGAAGGAAGTTGAGGAAGCGATAAAAGCAATGAAGAGTGGAAAAGCGGGAGGGCCGACGGGAGTTGTGGGAGATATGTTGAAGGCAGCAGGAAGTTGGGGTGTGAAGAGAATGACAGAGATCTGTAATTTGGTGGTGAAAGAAGGCCGCATTCCAGTGGATTGGGAACTGAGTACCCTCGTCCCTCTATACAAGGGGAAAGGTGACCCTCTGGAGTGTGGCTCGTACCGAGCGATAAAGTTATTGGAGCATGGAATGAAGGTATTGGAAAGGGTGTTGGAGAGGAGGATAAGGAAGAAAGTGAAGATCGACGAAATGCAGTTTGGATTTATGCCAGGAAGAGGAACGACAGATGCGCTTTTCATTGTGAGACAGTTGCAGGAGAAGTACATGGATAAGAGGAAGAAGTTGTTTTTTGGGTTTGTTGATCTGGAGAAAGCATTCGATAGGGTTCCACGCAAAGTATTGACATGGGCATTGAGGAAGTTAGGAGTGGAGGAATGGTTGATCAGAGTAGTGATGGCAATGTACAAAAGAGCACGCACAGCTGTAAGGACGAAGGACGGGAACAGTGGTGAGTTTGAGGTGAAGGTGGGAGTGCATCAGGGGTCGGTACTAAGTCCACTACTATTTGTAGCTGTGATGGAGGTGCTGGCTCAGACCGTAAAGGAGGGTTTACCGTGGGAGTTGTTGTATGCAGATGATCTGGTGTTGATTGCGGAAAGTATGGATGGACTGAAGGAAAAGATGAACAAGTGGAAGGAATGTATGGAGACAAAAGGTCTGAAGGTGAATATCGGAAAGACAAAGGTGATGGCAAGTGGTAAAGCATGTGGTGAGGTGGAAAGAACTGGGAAGTGGCCGTGTGCTGTGTGTAGGAAGGGTGTCGGAGTGAACTCCATTCAATGTACAATGTGTGCTGAGTGGGTTCATCAAAAATGTCGTGGTCTGAGAGGGTCATTAACCAGTGTGGCAGCTACATTCAAATGTAAGGTGTGCACAGAGGGAGCTGCAGATGGAGGAAATGTTGAGTTGGATCTTGGAGACGACGTGAAGCTGGAAGGTGTGAAAACATTTTGCTACCTCGGAGACATGCTGAATGGAGAAGGTGGATCAGACTCGGCAACGGTTGCTCGAGTGAGATGTGCATGGAAGAAGTTTCGGGAACTGAGTGGCGTGCTGATGAGGAGGAGAGTGTCGCTGAAGCTGAAGGGAAAGGTGTATGCTGCATGTGTGAGAAGTGTTATGATTTATGGGAGCGAGACATGGGTAATGAACGTAGAGCAGCAACGAAGGCTGGAAAGGGTGGAAATGCGAATGGTTCGATGGATGTGCGGAGTATCGTTGAGAGAGAGGAAGACAAATGATGAATTGCGAAAGATGATGGGAATATTGCCTGTGATTGATGCTGTGAAGAGGAACAGGTTGAGATGGTTTGGTCATGTATTGAGGAAGGATGAAAGTGACTGGTTGAGAAGAGTGATGGAAGTTAATGTAGAAGGAAGTAGAGGACGGGGAAGACCGAGAAAGACTTGGCTAAAGATGGTGGAAGAAGAAATGCGGGCAAGGGGGTTAACAAGGAGAGATGCAGAAAATAGGGCAAAATGGAGAAGATTGTCATGGGGACCGCAAGGCTAACCCCCGCTCTAGCAGGGAACATGGCCTTAAAATGCATGTTGTTGTTGTTGTATTTCTGTGTGTAAATGCAATTACAGATCTGTGGATCAAAAAATAAATTAAGGTGCGATATTATTTTTTTTATGCCGAGTATACATGAAATGTGAAAATGAGGTACAGTGAACGTCAAATCGTGAATTTTAGCAGAATTGAAGACAACGTTATTTAAAGTAGCTCTTCATGGGTCAAAAACATATGGCAATGATAGTTGTTTTTTTTAACAGGCTACTGTTGGAGAGGTTATGACCTTTTATAGGCAACGTTATGGGTTCGCGTTTTCCCCATACAGTGGTGTTCTACCTCCATCAAATTCTGCTTTGGCTGTAAATATACACACATCAAGGGGATCTCCAACTCAGCTTGTCACGACATACAGTTGGCCAAAAGGCACTGGATGGGAGCAATACTCCACAATGTAGGAGGCTCTGGCCTTGACTTTTATTGATTGTCATAGAGATGGCCGGCCTGACCGGAAACTGACATCGTCATAGTTTGAAAGGAAGATCTGTATCTGAAGGGGATAGAATAATTCTCGGAATAGGAGGACCGTTGCCAAGCTATCACCACCAAGTGTGCAAACCTTAAGAAGTCGATCAGTAACCTGGTCATGTGCCATTGCAAGGATCGAGATTCTGGCCTAGCATAATCGGTGTGTATTAACTATTTGAGACAATTTTGATTTGGTAGACCAGACAGGTTAATAGAGTTTAAAAAAAATTCAGGTGGATACTTCTGAGCATGGGCAAAGCTTTTCCTGTCCGTACATCACGTGATGGTCTCACAGTCAGATCTTATTGGTTCCATGTAACGACCACTCAGGGAATTGCTTCTTGGGTTCTCGAATACAGCAGAGCGAAATTTCTAGAGTTTGGCGGCATGTTTTCTTCAAAGCTTCAAAAAAGTTAAATAAAAATAAAAATAAAGCTTCAACAGGTTTTCTTTGGAATTTCATGTAGCATTGAGTTGTTCTTATGAATCGAACAGTGCAGGGGCTACACATGCTTAACTCTAACATTCCATTATATTTATAATCAAACTAACCTTTTGCAGTGTTCGTGCATCGGCAAACACTCGGTCGTCCTGGGTTGCCTTTTGGCATCGAGGATACGCAAACTCAGAAGTTGTTTTAAGAAAATACATGTAGCATGAACCTTCCTTTCACCTATTAGTGACCAAGCCATTTTTAGGGTTGCTTAATCACTATTTCACACGAAAAAAATTGGCAACACAAGACAATACCGATTTACTATTTTTCAGTGGTGCAACTGCAAGGTAGTTTTTGTTGCGGAGGGACATGTAATGACTCGTTTTCAATGATATCAAAATGATGACATTCCATAAAAATCCATGGCGTTCAGTTAGAAAATATGACTTATGACTTGACTTGAGACAAAATGACTTTCTGACAACTCTGCTTGAAAGTATTACAGATTTGACCATTGATTGTCCATTGGTCCTGGAAGATGGTAGCTCTAGCTCTGGCCTTGGGATGCAGAAGAACACATAAAAGGATTCATTCTTGCTTGGATGAACTGTATCAACTCTGCCAATGGTTGCAGGTGACGTGCGTCGCTACCAACATTTGTGAGATTCTTGCCAAGTAACGTGCTCTGGAAAATCATAATAAAGAATGTTACGTGCTACAGGATCTTCTGAGTTCTTCACAAAGAAAGTGGTCAGTTTAGTTGTAGTTGCTTCAGCGAAGTCTTGGTGTGGATTATCAGGGCTGCTTGGTGGTTCTACTGCAGGATAATGGTCGAAAGCCAAGGGCTTTCCAAGCTGCTTCTGAAGCACCAACAAAGCGACATTGCTCGTACATCTTTATCTCATCGTGGATGCATTAATTGCAACTCCGACCTGATCATCCTCAGTCCGAAAGGTAATGGTGGCCTGATCAGCACCTTTGCAAATGTAATTGTAAAGATATTTAACTGCTTTTATTGCAACACAATATCCAACATTTATATGGATGAAATACGTTAGTAGCAGCCAAGTATTATAGGGAACTACTTTTCGATTGTCAACATGTGCATCCGTTACACAGTTAACAGACATGATTACCATGGCTGTAAAGGCTGCCGTCTGTAGGACTTTGAGGCTGGTAAGTGGGATAAAAATAATGTCTGAGTCGAGTTTAAGCACAGATGTCCGTCGTGAATTTTTTCAAACAGATGTCAACTACAATACATGATTCATCACTCCGCTAGGAAGGCATACGGGAACTTCTTCCAACATGTAACTTGTATTTCTTGACACATTCAATTAGCTCATGAGATTTTGGTTTGATGGGGCTTGGGAATTCGGTGCATACAACTTTGTCAATGCCATGCCATGTGTGTTGCTCACCTTACAAGATGAGCATGATATGGGGACGGGGCAGTCTGCGCTTCTTGAATGTGATGGTAGAGGCAAAAGCTATCAGGTGACCAAGCAAAACGTTGTTGACATCTGTGAACATTTGCTGTAACTTCATTTTGAAAACTCTGGATGTAAAGTCCAGTCAATCAGCAGCTGACTGGCCATGTTCCACCTCATTGATGATTTCCTGCTATTGTGCATTGCAGGTGAACATAACGAATAATTTTGGCTTGCCATATTTGTGGACAATGGCCATGGCAATGTGATAGTGCATAATTCTCAGTCTACCTGTAGAAGTGGCTGGAAGAATCCATGACATCCAGCATGGTCTGCTTCACCTGCATGAATGGCATCTTGCAGACTAGCTATTTATTGAGATTGCCATGGAGCTGATCTTGATGGAAATGCAGGTAGAGTGGACGTTCAGTCTCAATTTTAACCCACATGTCAACACAGTATTGTTGCTGTAGCCGGTAGCAGTGATAAAGGTTGCTGAAGCTATCTTGACACTTCTTTATCCTGTACATGTAGAACTGCTTAGTTGTTACCAAGCATCGGCCATGCTGATGGTGGATATGAAGACGGAAACCATCAGTTCCATATGATCGTGGATCGTAGCTCCGGTGATTGTCCTTAAAGTGCTGCATGTCCAGATTTCCGCTACCTTGAGAGCAAAAGTGCAGACGACCATGCTCCCAGGCATGACTACCTTGAGAGCCGCTACCTCGAGAGCCTCTCCTGTCTTTCCTTTTCCAGCCAATTGAGGTAAAAGTATTGTAAGGTCACTGCTTGTCGACAGGTTGTAGCATGCTGCATGCTCACCTTCCTTCAGGTCTTTTGTTAGTATTATGGCCGATTTTAGCTTCAAGAGGAATGTTGACAGCTTCAATCTGCTCCTGAATGCTGAAAAGGATAACAGGTAGTTATTTGGTGCTTCATGAAACACTTGGGATAATGTCCTGTAAATATTTTCTTCTGGCTGTGGGTACCTGTTCCACTTCATCATCTCAATAGGTTTAGAGACATACAGGCTCTTGATTATCTGCATTCATTGGAGGGCCAACCAGGCAGTAAACCACACCGTGAATACGATAATGTGCGCAGCCTCCATCAATAGTAGCATCTGTCATTTTCATGCCATTGATAAACCAGCGTTGAACTTTCTGATGTTTGTCCAAAAATACTTTGACATAATGTCTTTACCTGTTTAAAGATCAAGAGGTTGAAGTGGTGGATCAGGCATATTTGGAATGTGTATTTTGTCAAATATGTAACACATTCCAAATTGTGGTTGGTTTGTGGCCCCACCAACATGCTCATCTTTTTACTTAAAGGAGTTGCAGTGACCAAATAAGTGTTCCTTCGGACCACATGTGTGTTCAATAACAGCGAGATCCAAATGAAAGATTTCGTCAATATCGTATAGCCGCATCAGTCGATACAACTGTGCACCGGTGGTGTTCGATACAACACCTACAACAACACCTGCAAGTCGATACAACACCGGTGGTGTTGTCATTGTTGAATCTTTCATATTGCCACACATGCTTTGTAGTGCCAGCAATTTTCATGATCCATTGCAGCATGCGCATTTCCATGTTGGGCCGCATTGACGTTGTAAACTGCTTGTCATTGTGATGTTGGCACAGCAGTGTGGGCATCGCTATGTTGGGCCACATTGACATCTAAACTGCTTGTTGTGATATTGGCATAGCAGCGTGGGCATCGCTATGTTGGGCCACATTGACATCGAAACTGCTTGTTGTGATATTGGCATAGCAGTGTGGGCATCGCGATGTTGGGCCACATTGACATCTAAACTGCTTGTTGTGATATTGGCATAGCAGCATGGGCATCTCTATGTTTGGCCACATTGACATCCAAACTGCTTGTTGTGATATTGGCATATCAGCGTGGGCATCTCTATGTTTGGCCACATTGACATCCAAACTGCTTGTTGTGATATTGGCATATCAGCGTGGGCATCGCTATGTTGGGCCACATTGACATCTAAACTGCTTGTTGTGATATTGGCATATCAGCATGGGCATCGCTATGTTGGGCCACATTGACATCCAAACTGCTTGTTGTGATATTGGCATGGCAGCGTGGGCATCGCTATGTTGGGCCACATTGACATCTAAACTGATTGTTGTGATATTGGCATAGCAGCGTGGGCATCGCTATGTTGGCCCACATTGACATCTAAACTGCTTGTTGTGATATTGGCATAGCAGCGTGGGCATCACGATGTTGGGCCACATTGACATCTAAACTGCTTGTTGTGATATTGGCATAGCACCGTGGGCATCGCTATTTTGGGCCACATTGACATCTAAACTGCTTGTTGTGATATTGGCATAGCAGCGTGGGCATCGCTATTTTGGGCAACATTGACATCTAAACTGCTTGTTGTGATATTGGCATAGCAGCATGGGCATCTCTATGTTTGGCTACATTGACATCTAAACTGCTTGTTGTGATATTGGCATAGCAGCATGGGCATCGCTATGTTGGGCCACATTGACATCTAAACTGTTTGTTGTGATATTGGCATAGCAGCGTGGGCATCATTATGTTTGGCCACATTGACATCCAAACTGCTTGTGATATTGGCATATCAGCATGGGCATCGCTATGTTGGGCCATATTGACATCCAAACTGCTTGTGATATTGGCATATCAGCATGGGCATCGCTATGTTGGGCCATATTGACATCCAAACTGCTTGTGATATTGGCATATCAGCGTGGGCATCGCTATTTTGGGCCAAATTGACATCTAAACTGCTTGTGATATTGGCATATCAGCGTGGACATCGATTGCTATGTTGGGCCAAATTGACATCTAACCTGCTTGTCACTGCGACAGTGGCATAGCAGCGTGGGCATCGCTATGTCGGGCCACATTGACATCTAAACTGCTTGTCACTGCGACAGTGGCATAGCAGCGTGGGCATCGCTATGTTGGGCCACATTGACATCTAAACTGCTTGTCACTGCGACAGTGGCAGAGCAGTGTGGGCATCACTATGTTCGGTGACATTGACATCTAAACTGCTTGTTGTGATATTGGCATAGCAGCGTGGGCATCGCTATGTTGGGCCACATTGACATCTAAACTGCTTGTTGTGATATTGGCATAGCAGCATGGGCATCACTATGTTTGGCCACATTGACATCTAAACTGCTTGTTGTGATATTGGCATATCAGCGTGGGCATCGCTATGTTGGGCCACATTGACATCCAAACTGCTTGTTGTGATATTGGCATAGCAGCGTGGGCATCACTATGTTGGGCCACATTGACATCTAAACTGCTTGTCACTGCGACAGTGGCATAGCAGCATGGGCATCGCTATGTTGGGCCACATTGACATCGAAACTGCTTGTCACTGCGACAGTGGCATAGCAGCACAGTGCCTTTGCTGGCATTCTCCTGCCACTTCACGATGGCTTTGCTCAATGAATTAATATTTTCAGTTACATTTCGGCATCTTACAATTGCAGGTTTCAGTGTTCGCACCTAATCATTAATACATGACCCTTGATGTGCATATCATCTAGCAGTGTCTTCCTGTCGCTTCCCTCATCAGTTTAATCAAAAGACAGCATGTTGCACTTCACAAAAATATTACATGTCTATCTGGGTGTCAATGACGATGTAAAATGAAGTGAAAATCATGAAAAAAAAAGGTTTTAATAGCACATTGTTGTTGTTGCTGTCTTTGTGACTGTGGTTATCATTCTTTTATGTGCACACAATGTGCACTATTTTTTCATGTTTTTTTTTGTTGTTTTTTTGTATACTGAATCGAGGCTCGTGAAAGAGCTAACGTTTACTTCACAAACAAATCAACCAGACAAACAAAATATATAAAAAGAGGGAGCGGAAGACAAGATGGGGAGAGAAGGGGAAGCACACAAACACAACATTTGAGAGCAGGGAGATGTGTGGGAGGGAGAGGGCTTTGGGGGAGGAGGCGTGGGAAGGGGTGGGGGTGGGGGGGGTGGGAGAAGTATAAAACACAAGGACACCAAGGACTTCCAGGACAGAAGTTGGTATTTCAAAAAAGTGGAATTGGGGTGAAATTAGTGGGGGTAGAAAAGATCAAGGTTTTGGATGGGGGAAGATAAGAGATGGTGGTGAACAGCTGTTTTAAAGACCTGGAGGGTGGAGTGGGATTGAAGAGAGTGAGGGAGTTTGTTCCAGAGGCGGGAGAAAAGAGGAATGAAGGAGTGAAGGTGAGCAGAGAGTCTTGATTTTGGCAGTTTAACCATAAGAGGGTTGCAGGCAGATCTTGTCCGACCTGTAGGAATATTTGTGGGACAGAGCCCAGAGAGAGAGCTGGGGGGGGGGGGGGCAAGGCCAGAGAGGAGTCGGTAGAAGACGGAAAGACCATCAACCTGCCTGCGGTGAGTGAGTGAGAGGCTCTTGGAGTTAGCTTCATCGCGGGAGATTCCAATGATTCTGAACGCTTTGGTTTCAACAGCGTGAAGACGAGCTCGGTGTGAGGCAGGAGCACCAGCCCAGAGGGGAGAGCAGTATTCCATTGAGCTGCGGATGAAAGCCTTGTATGTGGTGAGGAGCTCAGGTGTGCCAAGGAAGGACTTCGCACGATGGAGGATGCTCAGTCGGCGACTGGCTTTGGAGGCCAGATTTGAAATGTGGTTTTCCCAGGAAAGATCATGGCAGATAGTGAGACCCTCAAGCTTGAGTGACAGAACTTCTTGGAGAGGATTATTCAGAAAGTGGATGGGAGGGTTGTCCAGTCGGTCTTTTCGGAGAGACATCGTAAGAGTGTGAGATTTGTCAGGATTGAAAGACATGTTCCACTTGTTTGCCCAGTCTGTGATTTTGTCCAGGTCTGCAGAGAGTGAGGAGGCTGCAGACTGCCGATCTGAGGGATGAAGAATGGAGCGACAGAGAGTAGAGTCATCAGCAAAGAGATAGAGAGGATTTTCAAGAGAGTCAGAGATATCATTGATGAAGACCAGAAAAAGCACAGGGCCCAGAACACTGCCTTGGGGAACTCCAGCCTGAACAGGAAGAGGAGATGAGAGAAACCCATTCAGGGCCACACGTTGACTACGACTAGAGAGGAAGTCCACCAGCCATGCGTGGAGATTTCCATGGATACCAAAAGAGGAGAGTTTGGTGAGCAGAGCGGGGTGCCAGACCATATCGAAGGCACGTGATATGTCAAGGGAGACAGCTCTAATTTCCTGTTTGGCATTGAGGACCTCCATCCATTGTTGAGAAAGCAGAAGCAGCATGTCCAGAGTAGAGTGACCAGGTCTGAAACCAAATTGATGATCAGAGATCAAGCCATTGGAGAAGAGGAAAGATTTCATATCTGAAGCAATGATGGATTCCATGACTTTGCTGATAATTGGGAGAAGGCTGATTGGTCTGTAGTTGCTGGGATCTGTTTTTGCACCTTTTTTGTGCAAAGCGGTGATGTTGGCAGATTTCCAAGCAGATGGCAGATGACCTTGAGCAAAAGAGAGGGTGAAGAGAACAGAAAGAGGGAGTGAAAGAGCGGAAGAGCAGGATTTTAGGACCCGTGGGGCTGATGCCGTCAGGTCCAGTTGCAGAATCAGAGTCGAGGGTTGACAGAAACTTTTCCACCTTGTCAGGAGGAAAGGACACAGAGTCCAGGAGCAGCTGGGTACGACTGGGTACGGTGGGTACAGAGAGGGATGGGTTTGGGACACAAGATTTAGAGGCAAACACAGAGTTTGGGCATTCAGCTTTTTCACGTGCGGAGTCAGCCGTGTGGCCGTTTGAGGTGAGGGAGGGGATGGAGGGGGAACAAACACCAGAAACAGATTTGACCAGACGCCACCAGGATTTGGAAGAGGGAGACAGATAAGAGAGTTCGGTCCTGAGAACGGAGAGATATTGTTTCCTGGCTCTCCTGAGGGTGGACACACACTTGTTTCGGGCTTTGTGAAAGGAAATGAGATTTCCTTCCGTTGGATTTGCTTTCCAGGAGACGAAAGCAAGTCAAAAGCAATAGCCTCACCACAAGAGTCCGTGTAGCATGGATGGGAGGAAGGGTTTCAAGTATTGTTTATTATATATACCTTACTATTATGTGCTGCTTCCCCGTGTCCGTCACGCCTTAATCTAAATGGTTTCTGCTGTCATACGTACCTTTAGAACCGTGATATTAAAGCTCCAGGTCCTGCTTCTTCTTCTTTATCTTTGCCTTTATTTTTCTTTCTCCTGGATAAAAAGGCTTTTAAAACCAGCATTTGTATGATAAACGGAGAAATTTTTGTTCCAGCTAAATTCTTTTTTTTTTCTGTTTAGTTTTTATTTTATTTCTTTTCTTTGCTTATTTATTTATTTTATTTATTTATTTATCTATTTATTATATTTTAATTATATATATATATATTTTTTTTTTTACACCTTAATTTTGTGTTCTTCTCCCTCCGTATCCATCACACCTTAATCTAAATTGTTACTGCTGTCATACGTACCTTTGGAACCACGACATTAAAGCTCCAGGTCCTGCTTCTTCATATTCTTTTACTTTTTCTATCCTGAATAGACGGGTTTTTAAAAGAGGCATTTGTATGATAAACGGACAAATTTTTGTTCCAGGTAAATCCATTGTTAGCCTTCCAACCAAGAAGTTCCACTCATTAGCTTTCCAACAGTAACATTTTTACTATTGGACGACAGCAGAAACTCTTTCGGATAAAGCGTGACAGACGTACAGACGCTGCTCCTTTTAATAATATATTCTATACTTAATAATCAGAGGTTTTGCATTTGAGTTGTGGTTATATAACCAAATTGTGCTGGAAGGAATGGTGACGTCCAGAAACAACCTGAAAATGGTGGTTCATTTTGCCCAGTATCGGGTACTGTTTTATAACTAGGATGGTGATGGAATATTTTTGAAAAGTAAGGTATTTCTTGCTTAATGGTGGATTGTTCTTTGTTGACCTTGGCCATCAAGCTGCGCTCCAACGCATCCCGGATGGACTTGATTGAGTTTATGTCATGGTTCCAATCTGGTGGCTGCAGATTTTCAATGTTGTTGTTTTTGAACTAATTCCAAACAAACACAGCATCAGTATTGCGAGTTGCGGAGTCCTGCTGGTTGGCTTAATTACCCTGATCACCATAGTATTGCATACAAGATGGTTTTGTGATATTGTCTAAAATATCACAATCAATCGTGCTGCTTTGTATTGTGGGTAGACAAAGGTAAACATGCAGGTTTAGAAGGTTACTTTTGGGAAGGTTGGGGTGGATATGGCGGTTGGGGGACGTGGTGTCTCAATACCTGTTATATGTATATTTATTTTCCTTTTTACATCAGTCCACTGCATTGTACACAGATGTGAGGTGCATGGCCAAAATTGAGGTACAAGTAGGTGGTGAAGAATGAAATGTTTTGAGGTTGGTGTACAGAGAGAGGAGGCTCATGCGAGAGGGGTGTGGATAGGGAAATCCCATGTGGCTGACCCCACAATAAAGTTTGCCTAATTGAGGCCATGGAGTTTAGAGGGCTGTGTTGTACACCAAATTACAGAAGAGATACTTCGTCATTGCTTCATTATTTTACAATGAAATTTCCTTCAATCAGTCTCACTTGACTAATCATTCCCTCCCATGTCATAATTCAAGTAATTTACAGTGACGTGTTAAGTATGCAAGTGATTTCTTGCAATGTAGATACACTCTTGGGAATACTTCTAAGTAGGGCAGTCATGCAGGATGTATTTTTCTTATTTTTCTCCCATAAAAAAGATTTGCAATGTTCATTTCGAATTTCTAGTTTGATTCATATTCCAGTTTCTCAGCCTTGTTTGTCTCACTTTTTGGGTTGAGGCTTTTGTGGTGCTATTCAAATGTGGGTTCATGATCTTTAAACAACATGCTAACCATACTGGTATACAGTCTCGCTCGCCCTCGTTAAACGTATTTTTTTTGTAGCCCCTCCCCTGCACACCAGGAGACCGGGTTTTGCAATAGTGTGTGTGTGTGTGTGTGTGTGTGTGTGTGTGTGTGTGTGTGTGTGTGTGTGTGTGTGTGCGTGCGTGTGTTGGTGTGTGTGTGTTGGTGTGTGTGTGTGTTGGTGTGTGTGTGTGTTGGTGTGTGTGTGTGTTGGTGTGTGTGTGTTGTGCTGTGCTGTGGTGTGGTGTGTGTTGTTTGTTTGTTTCCGGGCTGTAACCTTTTTACCATTTGAGTTTTGTCATCAAATTTTCACCAATGCTTTATTATGGAGAAGACAAATTATTAATTTTGTCAAAAGGTCAAAGGTTAGCATCACATAAAATCATCAATTTTTGCCCAATTGACCTGAAATTTCAATTTACCATTTGTTTTGTCATCAAATTTTCAAAAAAGCTTTATTATGATAGTAGAGAGAAGACAAATTAATAATTTTATCAAAAGGTTAAAGGTCAGCATCATCTAAAATCAGCAATTTTCATCCAATTGACCAGAAATTAAAATTTACCATTTGAGTTTTGTCATTAAATTTTCAACAAACTTTAATATGAGAATCTGGAGAAGACAAATTAATAATTTGGTCAAAAGGTCAAAGGACAGCGTCACATAAAATCATCAATTTTCACCCGATTGACCTGAAATTTTTAGAATTTGCATTTTGGGTCACTTAATTGGTTCATCAATCGAAAGCTCCAAGCCGATTGTTTTTTTGATCTAAAGGTCAAAGGTCAAGGTTGCGTAAAATCACCAATTTTCACCCAATTGACATGAAATTTAAAGAATTTGCATATCAGGTCAGTAAATTGGTTCACTAGTCAAAAGGTAGGAGTCAATTGTTTGTTTTAGATCAAAAGGTCAAGGTTGCATAAAATTGTCAATTTTCATCCAATTGACCTCAAATTTTAATAATTTGCATTTTGACTGCATGGTGATGGACAGTTCCAAGCATTACGGAGTGACAAACAAAAGCCATTTTCATGTTTCAAAAAATTATTTAATAAATACTTTTATAAACACATTTGTTTGTTGATAAATATTTATCAACAAACAAATGGTACATTATGACAACTACTGCTACTCACTTTCTATAACACTTAAATTTCCAACCTTGATTCATCATATTTATGAAATATGAATTTTCATAATTGCCTTTATGGAGTGTCACCGCTAAGCCTGGCGTTGGCTTAGCGGTTAGGGTGCTGGGCTTGGGATCCTAGGATCCTGAGTTCGAATCCTGGTCGATCGTTGAATTAACGCCAGGGGGGTTGACTCAGCCGGTCATCCTTCCGAGGTCGGCAAATTGAGTACCAGCTTGCTGGGATGAATGATCCCGGTGTGTACCCCGATTTAGATTAGGTACACCGTATCCCTGCGCATCGTAAGAGGCGACCAAGCGTTGGCATCAGTAAGGGCATCCGGCCATAAAAACATTGCCTCAAACAGGGAACCATGATTGTCATGGGGCCCGCAAGGCCAACCACCGCTCTAGCGGGGAAAATGGCCTTAAAACGATCATTCATTTTTTACGGAGTGACGCAAAATGGACATGAGTTTTGGTCACATATGCAAATCACTCAAACTCTGTGAATTTCAAATAGCCATCATATTTTTAACATACTCACTGCTTTCTGTATTCATTTAGCTTTGACATGCCACCTTTCACTTGAAAATTGGTCGAAAAATATGTAAAATATGAGAAAAAATGTAAATCAATAAAGTGTTGCAGAGTGACCGTTACAGAGTGACTATTGAATAACTCAATACAAAATGGCAATTTATCAACCGCAAATTGTGAATTATGGTTTAAACATGCATAATGTAGTTATATTACACAACAATGGCCGAACCAGATGGCGCAAAGCGGAAGCTACTCCCAAGTGAGCCATCTTGCCTCCCTTCCCCCAACCCCCAACCCTGACCCTTGGGGATTCTACTGGCCGCATTGATTTTTTAGCCTTTTCAACATTTATTTCTCATTTAAGCCCATTTTCATCAAATCTTGCCCCCACCCCGGAAAATCCTGATTAGGCTACTATTACACAAAAAAATGATTTCTTGTAGATCTATAATAGCAAGTGATACATGTAGACATGAAGATGTGAATGTGAAACATCTTACTATAATTCACGACATGCCCGTCCGTCTCTCTGTCTGTCTGTCTGTCTGTTCGAAGGTACCGTAAAAACTGCTGAACCGATCGCAAAGATATTTTGGGTGGATAATCCTGGGATCTCCAAGAGTAAAATAGGCTATTTAGTTTTCCCAAGTTCAGCTGTAGTCTCCAGCATTCTCAGGTTTGGACTCCCGCATAACATTCGCGTTTGCATAACGTTCATTGTTCTCATTGTGACGATGTTGCTTTCCCAGGTGCCGCGCGATCGGTGCAGCCGTTTGTGCGGCACACGGGAAAGCAACATGTCTCCATCGATCGCTAACAGATCGCTGTCTCTATCGATCTTACCAAGGCCGTAACAGCTATCGGCTCAAAATCCTTTTAACTGTTGATTTGGTACAGTTACACGTATCGGGAATTTGGTACACGTATCAGGAGTACATACGACATAGCGATTTTGAACACGATTATCGATCACGATTCACGATCACGATAATCACGATCATAGTGTATCGATCACGATTTGAAACACGATGGAATAATATTTACCGAAATGAACACTGAACAGTGATGTGGCTTTTATTGAAATTCTAAAGATACTGTTTAGATTTTGATGATTTGCGTGTGATATGATTCACCGGATGTTTATATGAATCGTTTAAAAAAATTTCAAACCTTCAATTTCTGATATTTTGCCTTTTCATTTGGGCCTCCCAATTGAAGCGCCGCCCATAGGGCAGGTACCGTTGCTCGTCTTACTATAATTCACTAAATGTCCGTCCGTCCGTTCGAAGGTACCGCAAAAACGGGTTTTTTTTCCTTCTTTTTTTCTTTTTTTCCGATTGCAACGATATTTTGGGTGGGTATTCCTGGAAACCCTGGGAGTAAAATAGGCTACATTGTTTTTCCAATTTTTCCAAGTTTTCCAATTTTCCAGTTTTTTCAAACATGATGGAATCATATTTACCGATATGAACAGTGATGTGGCTTTTGTTTGAAATTCTACAAATACTGTTTATTATACATACCAGGAGAGAGTAGATCGACTCCTGACGAACTCTTCCTATATAAACGTGCGGCTCCGAAGTAACATGGCAGCGTGTGCAAAGCGTCTGAGAAACAGGTGTAGTGGCCGCTTCCGTGTTACAGATTCGGCACACACTCTTCACACATAAATGTGCGACTGAGAAAGACGTGTTGCGGCTGCTTCCATTTTGCAGAATTCAATCTTTTTTCAAATTGGGCACCATGTACTGTTTAGCACATTTTGATGATTTGCGTGTGATGTGATTCAACGGATGTTTATATGAATCATTTAAAACAAAAAAAGCCTTCAATTTCTGATATTTTGCCTTTTCATTTGGGCCTCCCAATTTAAGCCCCGCCCGTAGGGCAGGTACCGTTGCTTGTTTATATAATTTGATCACATTCATCAATCAGTGCCCAGATAGTGTTTTCTGATTTTAATCAAGTTTATCAAGAAATCGCACAGGGTTCATGACTGTTTACAAGTGACAAACTTTGTGTTAGATGTATTCACATATCAAAAAAACAAACAAACAAAAAAATGGTGCCTTTAGTGCATAATTCATGTGCAGTAAACCATAGCAATTTGAAAACTTACAAACTAATTTAGTAATTCAAGACCTACAGTCACGTGAAAAATTAAGTACACCCCATGTAAAGTTTTGACTTTTTCAACATATTTCAACATACAACTATTTGATCTTCATTTCAACAATATTGGTAGATAAAGGTGATATAATATAACAAATATCATGACACATTTACATTTTGTAGTCCATTGTATAATTTAAATAAACATAAATGCAAATTTCGCATGTGGAAAAAGTAAGTACACCCTTGGCTCTAATAGGTGGTATTGCCCCATTTGGCAGAAACAACCTCAAGTAGGCGTTTCTTATAACTGTCTACCAGTCTCTGACATCGACTGGGAGAAATTTTTGCCCACTCCTCCATGCAGAATCCTTTCAGCTGTGCGATGTTTGAGGGGTTTCTTGCATGCCCAGCTCGTTTCAAATCCCCCCCACAACATCTCAATGGGATTTAGATCTGGGCTTTGACTTGGCCATTCCAGAACCCTCCATTTCTTTATTTTCAGCCATTCCTTGGTGGATTTACTGGTATGTTTAGGGTCATTGTCATGTTACAAGGTCCACCTTCGGTTGAGCTTCAACTTGCCGACAGATGGCCTCACATTATCCTCAAGCACCCTCTGGTACAATGAAGAATTCATAGTGGATTCTATGATGGTGAGCTGCCCAGGCCCTGATGCAGCAAAGATGCCCCAAACCATAATATTTCCACCACCATGCTTTTCAGTTGGTATCAGGTTCTTGTGGTCAAATGCTGTCTTTGGTTTTCGCCAAACATGTCTTCTGGTACTGTGGCCAAATAGCTCTACCTTTGACTCATCTGTCCAGAGAACATTGTTCCAGAAGTGCTGGTCTTTGCCTGAGTTGTTCATTGGCAAACTTTAGTCTTGCCCTGATGTTCTTTCTGGACAGCAAAGGTTTCCTCCTGGCACACCTCCCATGTAGATCAAATTTGTGCAGCCTCTTTCTAATGGTAGACTCGTGCACTTTGACATCAACAGTGGCAAGAGCTACCTGTCGGTCCCGTAATGACATTCTGGGGTTCTCGGAGACTTATTTCAGCATTTTGCAGTCTGCTCTCGGGCTGAACTTGCTGGGGCGGCCTGGCCTGAACAAGTTGACAGTTGTTTGGAATCTTCTCCACTTGTAGATGATCTTCCGGACAGTCGAATGATTAATTTCAAATTGTTTGGAGATCTTTTTAAATCCCTTCCCAGACTCGTAAGCATTTATAACCTTCTTTCTGAATTTCCATGGTGACGCCGCACACTTCAACAACAAAGAGCAAACCAAACCAAATGTCTGAGGTTTAAATAAGACAGGTTCCTCCAAGATCCTCTCTAACGACGTTTTAATCATTTGCACCTGAGCTGGTGCACCTGATTGTAATTTTAGGTATTTGAAGTAGTGATAAATGTAGGGGTGTACTTACTTTTTCCACATGCGAAATTTGCATTTATGTTTATTTAAATTATACAATGGACTACAAAATGTAAATGTTTCATGATATTTGTTATATTATATCACCTTTATCTATCAATATTGTTGAAATGAAGATCAAATAGCTGTATGTTGAAAAATTCAAAACTTTATATGGGGTGTACTTACTTTTTCACGTGACTGTAAATACTGCTTGTGATTAACTATTATATTTTTCTAATCAATAATGTGCAACAGGATACAGTGCACCCGAGCTCTGCAGCACCAGAATGGTCGTTGATATGGATTAACATTGGACTGACAGCTCAATAGCTAGCAGGCTACAAGCTGAGCTGTTTTTCTGCAAGGCCTGGGGTGAGAATGACCTGCAAATCATAGCTGTCAGCAAAGGCCTTCCAACTGGTCAGGAAGAATAAAAATATAAACATGGTTTCATCTCTCATAACATCACAAGCAACCATGAGGGAAAGCCCTAGTGGTCCGGTCCGCACGTGGAGGTTCAGATAGGCATGCAGAAAACTGTGTGAGTGTTATGATTCTACCTGCATGTTGTGCCTTTGCTTCTACATATTCACAGCATTTTTATCATTTCACTCGGATAATCACATGAAAATACACTTTACAAACGAGCTTTCCATCCAGGTTGGTACCGCAATGGTTTCCAGTGAGTTAAATTATTTTAAGCTATAATTGGCATCCTGTCATAGTGATGTGGAGTGTGCTCATCATCTTTGGACTGTGTTGACTACAACTCGTATTTTTTATCTTTTAAACTAAGTTCTGAGAATTGTTCATTTATCGTGTCAAATCAAATAAAGCATAGCAAAGTATATTCTATGATTTGTTCCCTATCAGCTGCTGAGAGGGTCTCTGTCTCTGTCTCCATCTTTGTCTCCATCTCCGTCTCCATCTCCGTCTCCATCTCCGTCTCCATCTCCGTCTCCATCTTTATCCATTCAAACAAGTTCTGTCACTCAAGATTTTGGGTCTCACTATCTGCCATGATCTTTCCTGGGAAAACCACATTTGCAAGCTGGCCTCAAAAACCAGTTGCCCACTGGGCATCTTCCATCTTGCAAAGTCCTTTCTGGGCACTTCTGAGCTCCTCACCACATACAAAGCTGTCATCCGCAGCTCAATGGAATACTGCTTTCCCCTCTGGGCTGGTGCTCCTGCCTCCCACCGAGCCTGGATTCACACTATTGAAACCAAAGCATTCAGAATCATTGGTATCTCCCGCGACGAAGCTGATTCTGAGGGCCTTTCACTCACTCACCGCAGGCAGATTGGTGGTCTTTCTGTCTTCTACCGACTCCTCTCCTTCCTAGCTCCCCCTGCTCTGTCTGTGCTCTGTCCCCCAAATATTCTTGCAGGACACACAAGATGTGCCAGCATCCCTCTTCTGGTGAAACTGCCAAAATCAAGACTCTCTGCTCACCTTCACTCTTTCATTCCTCTTTTCTCCCACCTCTGCAACAAACTCCCACTCTCTCTTCAATCCATCTCTTCCCTCCAGGTCTTTAAAACAGCTGTTCACCACCATCTTTTATCTTTCCCCATCCAAAACTTTGATCTATTCTACACCCTGTTAATGCACCCCAAATCCACCTCTTTCAATCTCCGACTTCATCACTGAAATTCCTGGTGGTGTTCATTTTATACCGTGTATCCATTCCCCCCCCCCCCCCCCCTCCCCCCACTGGACCTCTCCCTTCCACACATCTATCGGCATCCCCGTTCTCTACTGTTGTTTTGCATGTATGCTTTCCTCTCTCTCCCCCTCTTGTTCCCCGCACCCTTTCTTTATTGTTTGTTTTATGTGTTTGTGCATGTTTCCATGTGTAATATGTTAGCTCTTACACGAGCCTCGACTCTGTATACAATTTTTTTTTTTTTATCGATATCTCTGTATCTCAGCATCTCCCTATCTCCCTAACTCCCTATCTCTATCCATATATCTATATATATATATATATATATATATATATATATATATATATATATATATATATATATATATATATATATATATATATATATATATATATTGTGAGAAACCCCCGGTGAAACCACCTTTGTTCTCACCCAAATGAGTGCCCCGCCCACCACTGACGTAACCTCCTGGGAGCCTCACGCGATTGGGAGGCGAGTCGGGACGTGATTGGTGGAGGGTCAGAGAGCGCGGCCGCCATCTCATGATACGGACGCAGCTCGGAGGTTCGAGGCCTCGAGGCGAGGGAACTTTCGTTACGCCTCACGACAGCGAGTTTTGCTGATCGTTTATAGTTATGGATTGTACGAGTGAGTGATTCCGGAAGAGAACGAGTGATTCCCGGAGATCGTAGATTGGAACTGTGAGTCCTATATTGCCTGCTTCGTGTTGGAGCTCCTGGCCGACCGTTCCTGGCGGCCTTGTGTGGTATTCCATCCTGGTATCCTTCGAGTCCCGGAGCTCGTCGATTGGAGCCGCGAGGATCGTACCTGCGTCTGGTTGGAGCGTCTGTGGCCGACCGTTCCTGCAGGCTTGTGCAGCCTATTCCATTTGTTACCTTTCATGGTTTTTGTGATCGAGCCAATAAAGCATCGTGCCTTACCCCTAGAAGGCCGATTAAAACACAATTGTGTTGATTACGTCTCTTTTGTCCACTCCGTGGATTACTTGAAGCCCGGACATTCACGTCCGTATTCCGTGCTGGGAACATTTACCAGGCGGGATCGCGACAAATGGGTTGCTCGTCCTAGGATCATTCAAGTAAGAGCCATTCGATTGAGACGGGAATTCTGCAGTGGACGACATCTTCTGGCATCTGTTCATCGCCTTCTCACCAGCGGACGCCGTCTTGGAGGAACTTTCTCGCCGTAGGACGCTGTCTTGGGCAGAGAAGTGAATAGCCTCGGATCCCTCCAAACAACCGACAAAGAATAAGCGAATAGCCTCGGATCCCTCCAAACAACCGAAAAAAAAAAAAAAAAAAAACGTGAGTATTTGTACGTGGTATTTTTCTCATTGGCAATTTGATGTGCGGGTGATATTGCGTAGTTGTGTCGTATTTCCCCAACAGAGCGTTGTGTTTGAGCGTGTGTTTGAGGTTGTGTTTTGTGCCTGGTCGTATGATAACTCGTAGCCAAGCTATGTCGACCAGGGAAGTGAGAGTTCAACCTGATCATGTTGACAGTCACGTGGGTGGCGAGGTGAGCGACGCAAGCAGCCTTGACCCGGTCACTCAACCCGAGATGTTAGGAAGCGATCCCATCATGACTAAATGCATGCGTTCGCCCTTCTGGACCGGGCTGACTCCGGTTCAACAACTTGACATGTATAACAGGGAGAATGACAGGGCAGAGGCAGAGCGTGCGGCAGCAGCAGAGAGAGAGCGTGCAGCAGCAGAGAGAGAGCATGCGGCAGCAGAGACAGCAGCAGAGAGAGAGCGTGCGGCAGCAGAGAGAGAGCATGCGGCAGCAGAGAGAGAGCGTGCGGCGGCAGCAGAGAGAGAGCATGCGGCAGCAGAAGCTGAACGCGTCAGAGAGCATGAGTTGCGAATGTTGACTGAACGACTGCGGGCAGAGGGGTCTGCTGCAAGAGTCCCGGAAACTGTTCATGTTCGTTTGCCGGACTGGACGGGAGACACGAAGCCAGAAGCGTATCTGGAGATGGCGGAGAAGTTGTTGGCTGCCGGTGGCATTGATGAGAGCTTGTGGGTCGGCCATCTTGTGAGCCATCTATCTGAGAAGGCGAGGGAGGTATATGCGAGGATGGCAACCGAGGACGCAAACAAATACAGGGCATTGAAGGCCGAGATTTTGAATGCCTATGCGGTGTCCGCATGTATTTATAGGAGAAATTTTTTCAGCTGGACTCGTGAGTCCAGTCAAACCTATGAGGAACATTCGCGGGCCTTGTTGGAACAGCTGCAGAGATGGTTCAAGGGGAGCAAGGTGGAGTTACCTCAAGCGGTTGCGGAACTCCTGGTGCGTTACCGTATCGATCAACAGCTTCCGCCTGACTTAGCATTGTTTCTTGTCGACAAGGACACTGTTTCCTTGGCAGACTGCGTCAACCTTATTGATAAACATGTTTTGGCGTGCAAAATGCTGCAAGTCACGCAGTCGCTTCGTAAGACGGAGGAGTCTGCGATCAAGACCGCCCCCCGTCTGCCCGGCGGCTGGATCGAGGGGAAGGGTTCTCCGATGACCTCCACTGGGGGCGCTCGCGAGCCGCAGACCAGGGCAGGGCCCTGGTGCGATTTCTGCAAACGCGTGGGGCACGGTGAAAACCGCTGTTTCTCTAATCCCGCCAGTCCGGCCTACCGAGGCAACCCTCCTGTTAAGTCGGAGGGAGATCAGTGGAACTCATCCGCCGGGCCCTCGCACACGACGGTGGCATCGGTGACCGAGGTCACTGCCACCGGGGCTAATTCCATTCATCCACTGCATCAGGAGTATTCAGGGACAGCCTTAGTGGGTGGCCCCGATTCGATGCTGAAGTTTGAGACCAAATACCTTCGGGATACTGGGGCGACACGGTGTGTTCTCCGGGTGGGGGTAGTTCCGGCCTCTCAGATGCGTTATACCGGCGAGTATACCCTCCTTCGGGGCATTGACCGGGTTCTTGGCCGGTACCCCCTTGCCCTCCTCGAGGTCCGGAGTGACATTTTTAAGGGTCCAGTGACCTGTGTGGTAGTACCCTACTACCCTATACCCGGGGTCTCCTTGCTGATTGGCAATGATGCCATAGCCAGGGAGGAGTCATTGACTCTGACCTGTGGGGGGGTCCCTAGAGCCCAGAGTAAACAGGCGGAGAGAGTGGCGGAGTCAGACATATCTTCACTCTGGCCCGAGGAGCCTAGCGCCTCGACTCCAGTTTCCGACGGTGACGTTGCGTCAGCTGAAGTCCACCCGAGCCTCCCGTCAAGCCAACCTCAGGTGCCGTGCTCCTCAGGGACCGCTCCCGCCATGTCGCGATTCAGCAGGAACGCTAATGCTAAGGTATATGTGGGAAACCTGGGCAATGGAGCAGCGAAAGCCGAGCTAGGGAGGGTCTTCGAACATTACGGACCACTCCGCAACGTATGGGTTGCTCGAAACCCACCTGGATTTGCAGTTGTTGAGTTTGAAGAGCCACGAGATGCTGAAGATTCGGTCAGAGCCCTTGATGGAAGGTTAATTTGCGGATCGCGTGTGTGCGTCGAGATGTCGAATGGCATGTCGCGGCGGCCTCGTTTCAGACGCTCTTTGGTCCGCAGGCCGTTCGACCCGAAAGATCGATGTTACCAGTGCGGTGAAAGGGGTCATTACGCATATGACTGTCGTTCTCGACACCGGAGGAGAACCCGCCGCTCTAGGTCTCGGTCCGTTTCCCTCCTGTAAATGTTTCCCCACCTTGAGTTTGGCTCCCTTGTTTCTCTATTGTGCTTTGGGTGAAGTGTAACTCTTGTGGGGTAGATGTTAATGGGGTGTATGGTGTTTAATATTGTGTGTGAAAAAAAAAACAAAACTGGTTCATTGTTTACCCTGTTAACGCCTGTTAATTGCCTGTTGCGTTAATAAGTGCGTTATTGTTGCGTTATTGTGTTGCGCCATTGCGTTGCGTTGTATTGTTGCGTTGTTTCGTTATTGTTGTTAACAAGTGATAGTAATTGTTAATTGCGTTAATTGCCTGTTAGCAATTCCCGCCATCATCTTGCCATGTGATTTGCACCTACTACAAATACTGGTTTTAAAAACGCCGTCTATTCGACGGGGTTTTTACTTAGGGGGGGAGGACTGTGAGAAACCCCCGGTGAAACCACCTTTGTTCTCACCCAAATGAGTGCCCCGCCCACCACTGACGTAACCTCCTGGGAGCCTCACGCGATTGGGAGGCGAGTCGGGACGTGATTGGTGGAGGGTCAGAGAGCGCGGCCGCCATCTCATGATACGGACGCAGCTCGGAGGTTCGAGGCCTCGAGGCGAGGGAACTTTCGTTACGCCTCACGACAGCGAGTTTTGCTGATCGTTTATAGTTATGGATTGTACGAGTGAGTGATTCCGGAAGAGAACGAGTGATTCCCGGAGATCGTAGATTGGAACTGTGAGTCCTATATTGCCTGCTTCGTGTTGGAGCTCCTGGCCGACCGTTCCTGGCGGCCTTGTGTGGTATTCCATCCTGGTATCCTTCGAGTCCCGGAGCTCGTCGATTGGAGCCGCGAGGATCGTACCTGCGTCTGGTTGGAGCGTCTGTGGCCGACCGTTCCTGCAGGCTTGTGCAGCCTATTCCATTTGTTACCTTTCATGGTTTTTGTGATCGAGCCAATAAAGCATCGTGCCTTACCCCTAGAAGGCCGATTAAAACACAATTGTGTTGATTACGTCTCTTTTGTCCACTCCGTGGATTACTTGAAGCCCGGACATTCACGTCCGTATTCCGTGCTGGGAACATTTACCAGGCGGGATCGCGACAATATATATATCTCTATATATATATATATATACATATATATATATATATATATATATATATATATATATATATATATATATATATATATTGTTACGGACACGACTTAGATGTTATGATGGGCCGAGCGGAATGGCCGCCGTGTTCGCACAAGTTACCCGATTACACTCGAACGTTGGCCGAATCGCGCTATGCTAAATCAATGAAGGAAAGGACACAACGGCTGGGATTAAGGCAACGACACAAGGGGTACAGTTCTCAAGACCTCCGGAGGAGGATATAATATTGGTTATGCAGAACGGTTAGATTACACGGCAAGAGGTAAAGCACAGCAAGATGGGCACTTAGACACAGTCTTATCTTAATTCCCGACAGACCACAGACAAACGGGACAAGACTGACTCACACAGGGATTGATGGCAAGGAAGGGCAGGCAGTCGATAGCTCAAGGTGCACCTTGGCTCAGGGGCAGAATCGACCCGGTCCGGTCGAGAGATGCGGGGAGGTATCGTCGCGCTGGAGGTGGCATCCTTTTCTCTCCAAGCTGAGGCGCATCTCACGTCACCTCCGTCTTCCTGCGCATGTCCAGCGGGGAGTGACACGCCCTCGGCTCGTTAGCTCTGCCCCAGATGGAATCGGTCCGCCGCTTCTTATTGGGTGCGGGGGGTTACCGGGCTCCGCCCTTGACGAGGAGCTGACAGCGAGCCCCTGCGTGGTAACCCCGTCGGAGCACATGTTCAATGGCGGCTAACCAAGCCGGAGTGAGGACGCGCACTCCCCGCGCCGCCGCCGCGCCGCCGCCGCTGTTGTTGTTGTTGGTGTTGTTGTTCCATGAGGAAGAGATGCGGGGAGGTATTGGGAGGTCCTAAACTTACTAACGGTGCCATACAATCACATTCTGGTGCAACGAAGAGTCAGAATTAATGGAAACGAGTCCTTAACTGACATAGACTAAGAATAACTAGCAAGATGTCCTATAGTTGTCTATGTGAGATGCGGTGAACCTGGGCACGACATTTAATGGGGGAAAAAGGGGAAGGTCGGGGCTACAGAGTGTTGTTTACAGACAATGGGACTAGGGAATGGGGGATTGGGGATAGTTGGGAAGTATTGGGGAAATAGGGGAATATTTACAAGCGGATATGGATGGAGGCCAAATCCCATATCCGCAACATTGCACCCTTCTCTACCTCGGGGCGTCCCGACCCGATAAATTTTTACCTACTTTAGTGTGGCACTCAGATGTAGTTCCCTCTACTATTAACTCAACCCTGAGTGCGACAGTTTTACAGATGTTCACAAATGAGTAAATATGTCCCCCTGCGACATTGCACCCTTCTCCTCACAGAAACACACCCACAGGATAACCGAATCGCGGAAAGAATCCTCAAACTAAACATACAGCCGGTAGGGAGCATTATTTACACAAGACTACACTGATATTTACACAACGATCCAGGACCTGTTTTTGGAGGAACACATGCAGATGTTATGCATAGAGAGAGAGCACGCATGCCAGCATCGATACACCAACCCACGAGTGCTCTGTGGCCTTACGGCCTTTAATAATGTGCAGAGCACCCCATCCAAGCACCAAAAGCACCACCCCATAACACAGTCAGCACTATCCGGTGCACCAATAAAGTGTTCGATAGTCACCGGTGGTGTCGCAGCCGGCCGATGTTCTGCCGCTGGTCTTGCCTTCTTGAAGCACTTGGCCTTCTAGCTTCCTTAAAAAATAAAGAAAGGCGCCAACCGCGTCCATTTCTGAATTGTGGCCGTCAGGGGGCCAACTAAAAGTGGTTCACCTGTATGGCATAGGTGCCACGTTGACCCATAGGTCCATCAACGGGTGGTGCTTGCCCGCAAGAGAACTGCGGTCCATGGTGGGCGGCCACAAAAATTGCGGCCCATATGGTGTATCGATCCAGGCAGCAAGCAGCAAAAGTACAGGCCCACAACTGCGGAGCCAGCACCTCTCTCTCCTCTCTCTCTGCCCCAAAGCCAGATCCTCGGAGGTGGGAGACAAAAGAAGAAGACAAGTGAGTAAGGTGGTAAGGGCGCAAAAGTGCACGCAATACAAGATGATGCACACTGGGGGCACATGGGAACCAGGTGAGACAGGTACGTTCCTACCGTACGCCCCCCCCCCCCCCCACCAGGTAACCTACATTGCCCCTCCCTTACCCCTTACTGTATCCACAAAACACAACACTACCCATAAACATCTACTTTACACATCAACAAACGTCCCTACTGTCTTCCCCGTTCCTCCCATAAACCAAATTCGTCTTCTCTCCCTCCTAACCAATCAAATTTGCGATTTCCAACTCTCATCAAAATTTGCCATCTCCAACTCAACATCAAAATTTGCCATCACCAATTCATCATCAGTCCCTCCTAAGGAGGGAGAGATGGAATCACCCCAATGTCTCATCCACGTCGTGATGCGTCTCACCAATCCACACAGCAATTCTCATTTCCTGCACACAGAACAAAGAAAACACAGGTGTGGAGTCATCATCATCACCACAGGTAAGTGGCTGCGTATGGTGCGACAGGTTCATCAATCCTAACTATTTCCTAAATGACTTTAACAACTTTACATTACCCGGGGTCTTTCCCTGCCAATCCATTGGCCAACTTACACTATGGGTTCTAAAAACCAATTCCCATTGACCAAACTGTGGTGCTTCTCAATTTGGGGTCTCACTCCCCCGATTCATCTCCCGGTGCCTTCGCACAATTTCTGGGCTGCGACGTGTAGCTCTCCCAGCAGGTCTACCCACCTGCACACCTCCACCACTGCAGTTGCCACCCGAGCTTACCTAGCTCCTCACCCTAACCTAACTAACTGGGGAAGGCCCTCTCCTGGCTCTGGTGCCCCCTGGCACTGGGCTACCCGGGTCCGTCCTCCGGATCCTCGGGCCCCATCCACAACTACCGGCTCCCAGAGCCCACCTGCGGCCTCACCTGGCCGACATCCTCACAGTGGTGGAGTGCCCAAACCAACTACACACACTAACAGGCTACACGCTCAGCCATTTCCACAACACTAATGCACCCATCCACAATACCATTCTGCAACCGCACCACAAATGCCAATATCCAACCACAATTTACCTATACCCTCTACCTAACACTTACACTACCCGCCCCGGGTACTCGTGAAAGGGGTCCACTCTTCCCCCATCCACACCTTCGCACCATGCACACCACTCCGTACCACTTACTCCAACTCTCTCCACACCACTCATTCCAATACTCCATGTATTCCACACACCTGCACTTGCACACCTGTGCTCTCATACTTGGTGCCGCCTGCACCCTTCTCTCCCCAAGCGCATTCGCGCTGATCCACAACACTCACTACTCATACACTGCTCCACACACCTGTCCAGTTCTCACACAGCATCATCTCATCTAACTACTCCCCTCTGAAACTTGCGCTTCCCAGTCGTCCCTTTAAACTATTGCGCTCCCTCGTCATTATCATCCACACTAAACTACCTGCGTCCCCACTACAGGTATCAGTCACTAACTAATCTTAACGTTACCTAATGTCATCTCTAGATCCCTAACAATATAACCTAACCCACCCGGGCTATTTTTCACTGCCATACACCCCATAATCTATAGCTCCTTTGCCCCACATCATGGGAAGGGTGGCAGGGATGCCACCCTTACCCACCGTCATACGGCGCGAGTGGGACCTTGTGGGACCACCTCGTATGCGAGTCGTTGCCCGCCTGCCGGACCCCGTGCGTCGCCCCTTGCGGGGTCAGCGCGGGGCCGAACCGGCCGGGCCCCCACAGTACATTACCCCCAAGGGGCTCTCGTGCCTCCCCTGTCCCTCTAACAACTACCCCTGTTGGTGTCGATGCATGGGTCACACTTCCGCAACCCGCTACCCATTCCATACCACCACAACCTTGCTCACCCACACCTCGCACCTCTCGTTCCATACCCTCCGGACCAGCCATACACCTCACTCTTGGCCTCTCACGAACATCCGGATCCAAACCAATCCCCAAGCTTCTTAAATCACCTGGCGCATCATACGCACGACCATATTGGTCACCACTTACACCGGGTCCTCTTTCTCTTCGCTTCTCCTCCATCACCTGCGAATCCCTCATCCGGTTAATGAGCACATCATCACGATCCGAACACAGACTTTGGACCAATCTTTTACCTCCTCTTTTATCTCTTTCTTATCCTCTCTCCGTCGCTTCTTAATTTCGCTCACCCCTTCTTCCACTTCTTCTAATTTCTGTTTCACCTCCTTCATCTCCTCGTGCGCCCCTTTAAGTTCTTCCTCTAACTCCACTTTATTTTTTTCTATGTGCTCCCGCACCTCCCGCTCTTTAACCTCCATCACCTCTACCACCTTGTTCATTTTCCTCGTCAGGTCCTCGTGTACCGTCTGACACTCTTTTTTAATTACCCCTACGTCCTTTTTCATCTCCTTCTGTGTCGATTTTAAACCCTCTATTACTGCTGTGTTCTTCTTTACCTGGTCCCCCAACTCCTTTTGTCCCACTGTCAGTTGTTCTACTCCCAGCGTCAACTCCTCTATACCACCTTGCAATTTTACAGTCCCCTTTCTCACCTCCTTCTCCATGCGCTCCTTACAGTGCCTCACCTCCTCGCGCACTCCTCCGACCTCCTCACTCACACCTCTTCTGATCTCTTCTCCCATCACTTGCATCTCCTGCCCAGATGCCACCCTCATCTGCTCCATTTCCTCCCTGTGAGCATCCAGTTTGGTTTCTACCCCCATTCTGACCCCCTCTATCTGCTGCCCCATTTGTTTAACTTCCCTTTCCGCTTGGTCCCTCATGTCCCTCAATTTGCCTTCCATACTGTTTTCTAACCCCTCTAACCCCTTTTGCATCCCTTCCATTTGATTCTCTTGAGCGGCCATTCTGTTTTCTACCCCCGTTAACCCATTCTTTACCTCTTTTATCCCATTGTCTAACCCCTCACCGGTACCCCTCGCTTCGTCCCTCATTACCCCCATTTGCTCACTCTGAGCCTCCATCCGGTTCCCCATTACCCCCATTTGCTCACTCTGAGCCTCCATCCGGTTCCCCATTACCCCCATTTGGTTTCCCATTACCCCTAATTGCTCACTCTGCAGTTTGAGGGACGCCTGCATTTGCGCCATAAATTGCTCCATGAGGGCCTGCATTTGGGCCATCCCTCCCACTTGTGCAGCGGGTGCGGCCGCCGTAGCTATGTGCGAGGCGCCATTTTGCGCGCCCGCAACCTCGTGCGCGACGACGCCATTTTGCGACCCTGCTACCCTCACTGCTTCGCTCTCCTCATGTCCCTCAATTTGGTCCTGGATCGACCCTGCCTCACTCTCCTCCACCGGAACCCAGCCGTCTTGATCTGCCATAGCGCGACTTTCAAAATTCGGGTTTTTATTTTTGTAAAACAAAATCAAATTTCGCCGTTATAATTTCGAGCGCGTGAAGCGCGCTCCGGGTCCAATCCCACTTCCCGACACCAATTGTTACGGACACGACTTAGATGTTATGATGGGCCGAGCGGAATGGCCGCCGTGTTCGCACAAGTTACCCGATTACACTCGAACGTTGGCCGAATCGCGCTATGCTAAATCAATGAAGGAAAGGACACAACGGCTGGGATTAAGGCAACGACACAAGGGGTACAGTTCTCAAGACCTCCGGAGGAGGATATAATATTGGTTATGCAGAACGGTTAGATTACACGGCAAGAGGTAAAGCACAGCAAGATGGGCACTTAGACACAGTCTTATCTTAAATCCCGACAGACCACAGACAAACGGGACAAGACTGACTCACACAGGGATTGATGGCAAGGAAGGGCAGGCAGTCGATAGCTCAAGGTGCACCTTGGCTCAGGGGCAGAATCGACCCGGTCCGGTCTAGAGATGCGGGGAGGTATCGTCGCGCTGGAGGTGGCGTCCTTTTCTCTCCAAGCTGAGGCGCATCTCACGTCACCTCCGTCTTCCTGCGCATGTCCAGCGGGGAGTGACACGCCCTCGGCTCGTTAGCTCTGCCCCAGATGGAATCGGTCCGCCGCTTCTTATTGGGTGCGGGGGGTTACCGGGCTCCGCCCTTGACGAGGAGCTGACAGCGAGCCCCTGCGTGGTAACCCCGTCGGAGCACATGTTCAATGGCGGCTAACCAAGCCGGAGTGAGGACGCGCACTCCCCGCGCCGCCGCCGCGCCGCCGCCGCTGTTGTTGTTGTTGGTGTTGTTGTTCCATGAGGAAGAGATGCGGGGAGGTATTGGGAGGTCCTAAACTTACTAACGGTGCCATACAATCACATTCTGGTGCAACGAAGAGTCAGAATTAATGGAAACGAGTCCTTAACTGACATAGACTAAGAATAACTAGCAAGATGTCCTATAGTTGTCTATGTGAGATGCGGTGAACCTGGGCACGACATTTAATGGGGGAAAAAGGGGAAGGTCGGGGCTACAGAGTGTTGTTTACAGACAATGGGACTAGGGAATGGGGGATTGGGGATAGTTGGGAAGTATTGGGGAAATAGGGGAATATTTACAAGTGGATATGGATGGAGGCCAAATCCCATATCCGCAACAATATATATATATATATATATATATATATATATATCCGTTCAGAAATTATATGGTGTGTAAATTGTTTTTGATTTCAAAAACGCATACCCTCTAATTTTGTGAGGTTGGACATTATGAACAAATGTGACAACGTTCAGGTGGATCAGTATACATTAAGTGACAGCTCAAGTCATATGTCGAAATGGAAAAAGAACCAATTTTTCGGAAAACTAGTGATTTAATATAGCTTTCAATGCTTTACTTTTTAAATCATTTAATTACTCAAAAACATATTTTTCAATTAAGAAAATTATAAGTCATATGTCAAATGTTTTCACATGATAGAAACCACTTTCTTTATCATATTAAGTAGATATCATTAGGTTGTGTTGTCCTCAAAGAAATGTTTCTTCAGTGGCTTTCTGATCAATTTCCTGTGTTGTTCTACCACTTGGAAGATGAGCTGAGGCTGTTCTTCATCATGAGTGAGGGCAAGGTTGAAATCTGTAGCCAACTTTACGGCACGTTCAGCACAATCATTGACCACACGTCGTGCAGAAACTTTTTCTTGGGCAAGAATATAGTCTTGATTCGAGCTCCATGTTTCAGGATCGCTTTTAAGGAACTCCTTTGACAACTTCAGAGCACAGAAGAGATTGAGAGACCTTCTTGTCACAAACTCAGCTAGCTGCCTCCCTTTGAATGCGTGACTGGCAGGAACATGAACTCTCCTCACATCTTCTTTCATCTCAGGCTTTTCTAAGGGGATTACCACATCCTTTTTCACCTCCACTGCAATTTTGTCAGAGAAGAGAACTAAGCCAACCAAATCTTCACTCAAATACCATAGATGACTCCTCAATTTTGACAGAGCCGTCTTGGCAACTGTTTGATCGACTTCAGAGTAGTCTTCCATAGCCTGAAGAAGGTGTAAGTCATTGGAAGGTGCATTGCAAGTATCATTTGCAGTGAACCATGCTTTTACATACAAGGTGACTGTGAAGAGACAAATACGTCTTAGTGACTGGAATTCATGTGCAGATAGCTGAAACTGTTAGCGAAAACAGGATATCTTGAGGCAGTATATGCCTTTAGCCATCCAGCGTGCACGATGGTATGCTCCAGGTGGGCTGAACTTTACATGTCCTTCCACATTATCTCCAAGTGTGATGAGAGCCAGTCTAATGAATTCCAAATAGTCATCTCTTGGCTGTTTGTCCATTAGTTGACTGCGAAGAAAAGTTATTGCAGAGTCGCGATTGTTTTCAAACCAAACCTTCTCACTGCCATCAAGGCTTGTGGCAAGTGATGCAAACTTGCTTGTGTCAATGGAAGTCCAATGCTTCTTAAAGCGACCGAAAATGCCAATGTGTGGTCCAGATGCAACAAAGAATGTGTCAAATACAGCTGAAGCAATGATTTCAAATATGTGATGCCGACAAGCCAAAAACAGTAGGCGTTTGTTTAAGGCATTTTGAATGATTGTGATTGTACCCATATGGAGTCCTGTATTTGTGCTTGTTGTGTCAAAACATAATCCAGCAAGCCATTCAGACACACCATTCCATTCATTGATGAACTTAATGACTGCTTCTCCCATCAGGATTCCAGTACCAGATTGAAGTTTTGGAATGCCAAGAAGCTTTTCTACGTCTTTTCCAGATACAACAACAGGCAAACGATCAGCCATTGTACCATCATTATCTGGCATCAGCTTGCCATCAAAATGTACAACAAGAGGCGTATCAGGCGAAAAGTTTTCCTGAATAGTTTCTCCAATTGACTTGCGGGCTGTCCTTCGAGCTTCATAAAGTGAAGTTGTTGACAGTGTCAGTCTGCTTACAGGGACCCCAGCAGCTTTCAGTGCAGGACCAATGATGTGCATTGCTTCACGTGGTGTAGTTCCAGTTCTATCCAAACTTGCTGCAACTAAAGGGTCTTCTACGATGCAACGTTTGTCCAACTTCATAGTCATTGGAGTTGTTGCTCCTGATGTTTCAGGCGTATCGATTTGTTTTGAGAAATATTTGTTAATCTCCACAGGCTCATCATCATTTGCAAATTCTTCACCTGTTGATTGTGATGAATCATCCAGCACTTCATTAGGGTTCATCACCATCTGTTTTTTTGCTTCCTGTTCTTTTTCAATGCGCATCATCTCTTCACCTTGTCGTTTCTGTCGTTTCTCTTCTCGCTTTTTGAACTGAAAGTCTTCTCCGGTCATTATCATCTTCCTGGGTCCTTGTTGATCTTGAAGGAACTCAAAATCCTGTGGAATTTTGATAAGCTGTTCAGAATTAGCATGTGATAGATCAAATAACTGATTCAGTTTATGGCTAAAATCAGTCTCCAATTGACCCTGCCTCTCCGTTCGCCGTGCCTTGTTTTTCCTAAGAAGGACATACTCCTGATAGAAAGCTTTAAGTTTTGCAATTGCATTTGGTTTGTGCTTTGTGGGAATGTTAGCCATATGCCAAAACTGAAGTACATCATCAATGACATTTGAACAGCTTCTTGGAACATCCAGTTTGTTGATCTTCAAATCGAAGAACAGACGACATAATACTTGACGATTGGTGGGTAATTGATTGCCCTCAAGTGCCGGAATCATTTCTCCCAGCAACCAAATGCTGAGGGAATCCCTTGTTTGATAACCTGCTGCAACTGCTGCACTCATCATTGGTTGATTACTGCAAAAAAGGGAAAAAGAGAAACTTTATTTTTATACAAATATCAAATTCTTGCATAATAACATATATAATATGCAATACATTGTATAATGTATAGTGTATACTAATACATAAGCGTTACAACGTATATATATTATATAATATATACGTTAGCTCATTCAAAACTTTGGGTCTGTTGAGCTGTCACTTAATTATAATGGATTGATTTGAAATTTTTGCCAGTTGTTTATTACCTGTTTCCTCATGTTTTGAGCACCTATGCATATCAAATTTCATACGTTTTTTTCTGAACACCCTAATATATATATATATGATGTGATCAAATAGCATGTGATTTACAAGCCTGGGCCAGTCATAGTTGGCCACAAAGTAATGCACACACATGTCCTCTAGGTCGTCTGGTCTCCCAGGACAGTCGTTTCTGTAGAGGTTTTGCTCAAATATTTCTTCACTGTCTGGGTCAATTTCACGAAGTTGTTTGAGCACCTTGTGGTTTTTCAACCTGCGACTCCTCTTGTGAAGCATCAAAACAGATATCCACTTTACAACATCAGATTTTTCACAGAGATGATCTCCAAGCAAGATATCAGAGGCTTCGTACAAACCACACTCTCTTGAGCACAAAACTCTCACACCAAAGCTCCACAGCCGACTGTAGATGCTTTTGGATTCACTGACTTCCTGCCAGATGTCTTGCATGTTGCTCCTTTCAGCTTTTGTGACGTAACTAGTCACATAGTGTGCAAGAGCCAAGGAGGATTTAGACACAAATTGCATGTCTACGTTGCCTTTCCACAGATAGAGGAGTAGAGGATTGTAGTCGTTGACCCTAATCTCTGACTCCGCACGTGCAAGCTGGTATCTTTTCTGACGTTTTTTCAGCTTTTCCTCCACACAGTGCAACTTTGCAGCTTCACACGCTTCACGTGGAAACCCAAATTTGCAATTGGTAATGAAAGTGCTGCCACGTTTGTACCTCACTTTGCAGTAGGCACTACACTTGTGTAGCTGGTACGTAGTGACTAGGGTTGGAGGTCAGGATTGTTTTCCTGGTCTGGAATGTGGCAGGTAATCCTTTGCTGGATCCAGTCCAGCACTTTGCTCGGATCATCCACACCGATGACGGGTGCATCACGTATCCACAAGAGGATGTGATCGTGAGGAGCTCCACGTGCCTGGTATTCTTTCTTCCAGTAGAAATGGTCTACGATTCCCAGAACTTCACCTTTGACAATTACCGTCTGAAAGAAAGTGTGAAACCTGAGAGAGAACTACCGAGACACCGAAAGTGCAGTTTAGTGCAACAACTTTGTAAGTGCAGAACTCGTGTGTTGACTGCAGCTCATTGCTCAATATAGCATCGTAACTATATTCAGCTTGAAAATCCTCTCTATCTCTTTGCTGATGACTCTACTCTCTGTCACTCCATTCCTCATCCCTCAGATCGGCAGTCTGCAGCCTCCTCACTCTCTGCAGACCTGGACAAAATCACAGACTGGGCAAACAAATGGAACATGCCTTTCAATCCTGACAAATCTCACACTCTTACGATGTCTCTCCGAAAAGACCGACTGGACAACCCTCCCATCCACTTTCTGAATAATCCTCTCCAAGAAGTTCTGTCACTCAAGCTTTTGGGTCTCACTATCTGCCATGATCTTTCCTGGGAAAACCACATTTCAAATCTGGCCTCCAAAGCCAGTCGCTGACTGGGCATCCTCCGTCGTGTGAAGTCCTTTCTTGGCACACCTGAGCTCCTCACCACATACAAGGCTTTCATCCGCAGCTCAATGGAATACTGCTCTCCCCTCTGGGCTGGTGCTCCTGCCCTTCACGCTGTTGAAACCAAAGCGTTCAGAATCATTGGAATTTCCCGCGATGAAGCTAACTCCAAGGGCCTTTCACTCACTCACCGCAGGCAGGTTGGTGGTCTTTCCGTCTTCTACCGACTCCTCTCTGGCCTTGCCCCCCCCCCAGCTCTCTCTGGGCTCTGTCCCCCAAATATTCCTACAGGTCGCACAAGATCTGCCTGCAACCCTCTTATGGTTAAACTGCCAAAATCAAGACTCTCTGCTCACCTTCACTCCTTCATTCCTCTTTTCTCCCGCCTCTGGAACAAACTCCCTCACTCTCTTCAATCCCACTCCACCCTCCAGGCCTTTAAAACAGCTGTTCACCACCATCTCTTATCTTCCCCCATCCAAAACCTTGATCTTTTCTACCCCCGCTAATTTCACCCCAATTCCACTTTTTTGAAGTACCAACTTCTGTCCGGGAGGTCCTTGGTGTCCTTGTGCTTTATACTTCGACCCCCCCCCCCCCTTCCCGCGCCTTCTCCCCCCGGGCCCTCTCCCTCCCACACGTCTCCCTGCTCTCAAATGTTATGTTTGTGTGCTTCCCCTTCTCTCCCCATCTTGTCTTCCGCTCCCTCTTTTTGTGTGTTTTGTTTGTCTGGTTGATTTGTTTGTGAAATAAATGTTAGCTCTTTCACGAGCCTCGATTCAGTATACAAAAAAAACAAAAAAAAACTGTCTACCTCACATGCTTTCATTACATGATTGAAGTCTCCACTGTTGAGTGCTTCATCAAGGCTGGCAGTACATTTGTGGTTTCTAATTGCAGCATAGACAGCACGCAAGAGAGAACGCAAGATGGGGAAATGGGTTGATGCTGATCTCAGGATTTGAAGCCTACTTTTGCACTCACTACCAGTATAACATATATATAGAAAAATATAAAACAAAGCGTGCTGTGCCCCACTTATGATGCACCATTTGAAAGTTCTCGTCTGACTCGAGGACAACTTTCGTGTAATGATTTTATTAAGGCAGTTATCATCACAAGTGTGTAAAATTTTTCATACCTCATGCATGGATTTTTCAAAATCAGACTTCAACTCTAATATTGTGGAAACTTCTGACTCGGTAAGCGGTTTTCACTTGCTGGAGCACTTCCAAATACGATCGCCTTTTTTCTTTGTGCCATCTGCAGACTCATATACTGGCCTACACGAGCCATTCTGATCAATATTGTTCTCATCAACAGTATCACCTTCCACATTAAACAGGTAGGCTGCCTCATAAAAGAATGGCTCATTATGAGCACAGTGGAAACCCTCACCAAAGTCTCCCCTTTCTTTTATCTCAAGGCTACATATTGACCTGATAGCCTGAAGCAAGACCCCCAGGATACTGCTTACGCATCTGAAGGGCCTTGTTTACCAATCTCTTAGCTGCTTGAGATGACACAGCTTTTTTACAAGAGTAACTAGTCATTGTTTTGGATATATTTGGGTGCTTCTTTTTGAAAGCTTTGACTAAAGCTTCAGCATTGCAGAGTAGTTTCTTGCTCACCTCAAGAACATACTGATGCTTTGCATAAGGCGTAGGTTCAGCTAGTTCATACCTCCGCCTCATGTCTGCACAACGCTGGGCTCTGTTCTTCGTGTGACATGTCCGAGCACACTTTAGAATGGACTTGGCCTTCTTTAGATAGTGTGCACGACGAGCAGCTAGTTGTTTATGTCTGTGAGTACTGTAGTACACATGACGAACAGCTTTTATTATATTGCTGTGAGCAATGTAGTGTCTTTTAAAAGCAGCTTTGAGCTCGTCTCTGTGAGCACTATTATACTCACTACAAGCAGCTTTGAGTTCGTATCTGTGAGCACTATTGTTCTCACTACAAGCAGCTTTGAGCTCGTTTCTGTGAGCACTATTGTACTCACTACAAGCAGCTTTGAGCTCGTCTCTGAGCACTATTGTACTCACTACAAGCAGCTTTGAGTTCATATCTGTGAGCACTATTGTACTCACTACAAGCAGCTTTGAGTTCGTATCTGTGAGCACCATTGTACTCACTACAAGCAGCTTTGAGCTTGTCTATGTGAGCACTATTGTACTCACTACAAGCAGCTTTGAGTTTGTATCTGTGAGCACTATTATACTCACTACAAACAGCTTTGGGCTCGTTTCTGTGAGCACCATTGTACTCACTACAAGCAGCTCTGAGTTCGTATCTGTGAGCACTATTGTACTCACTACAAGCAGCTTTGAGTTCGTATCTGTGAGCACTATTGTACTCACTACAAGCAGCTTTGAGTTCGTATCTGTGAGCACTATTGTACTCACTACAAGCAGCTTTGAGTTCGTATCTGTGAGCACTATTGTACTCACTACAAGCAGCTTTGAGTTCGTATCTGTGAGCACTATTGTACTCACTACAAGCAGCTTTGAGCTCGTTTCTGTGAGCACCATTGTACTCACTACAAGCAGCTTTGAGTTTGTATCTGTGAGCACTATTGTACTCACTACAAGCAGCTTCGAGCTTGTCTCTGTGAGCACTATTGTATTCACTACAAGCAGCTTTGAGCTCGTCTCTGTGAGCACTATTGTATTTATTGAAAGCAGCTTTGCGCTTTACAGAGCCCACTGCATAGCCAGCTTTCGGGACAGCCATTTTCTCCTCACTTTCGTCGAGGTACTTGTCACATGCCCATGATAAAATCATCTCCGTTCATCTCCAATCACCTCCGTTCTCAAGACCGAACTCTCTTATCTGTCTCCCTCTTCCAAATCCTGGTGGCGTCTGGTCAAATCTGTTTCTGGTATTTGCTCCCCCTCCATCCCCTCCCTTACCTCAAATGGCTACACAGCTGACTCCGCACGTGAAAAAGCTGAATGCCTCAACTCTGTGTTTGCCTCTAAATCTTGTGTCCCAAACCCATCCCTCTCTGTACCCACCGTACCCAATCGTACCCAGCTGCTCCTGGACTCTGTGTCCTTTCCTCCTGACAAGGTGGAAAAGTTTCTGTCAACCCTCGACTCTGATTCTGCAACTGGACCTGAGGGTAAAAGCCCACGGGTCCTAAAATCCTGTTCTTCCGCTCTTTCACTCCCTCTCTCTGTTCTCTCCACCCTCTCTTTTGCTCAAGGTCAACTTCCATCTGCTTGGAAATCAGCCAACATCACCGCTTTACACAAAAAGGTGCAAAAACAGATCCTAGCAACTACAGACCAATCAGCCTTCTCCCAATTATCAGCAAAGTCATGGAAGCCATCATTGCTTCGGATATGAAATCTTTCCTCTTCTCCAATAGCTTGATCTCTGATCATCAATTTGGTTTCAGACCAGGTCACTCTACTCTGGACATGCTGCTTCTGCTGTCTCAACAATGGATGGAGGTCCTCAATGCCAAACAGGAAATTAGAGCTGTCTCCCTTGACATATCACGTGCCTTCGATACGGTCTGGCACCCCGCTCTGCTCACCAAACTCTCCTCCATTGGTATCCATGGAAATCTCCACGCATGGCTGGCGGGCTTCCTCTCTAGTTGTAGTCAACGTGTGGCCCTGAATGGGTTTCTCTCATCTCTTCCTGTTCAGGCTGGAGTTCCCCAAGGCAGTGTTCTGGGCCCTGTGCTTTTTCTGGTCTTCATCAATGATCTCTCCGACTCTCTTGAAAATCCTCTCTATCTCTTTGCTGATGACTCCACTCTGTGCCTCTCCATGCCTCATCCCTCAGATCGGCAGTCTGCAGCCTCCTCACTCTCTGCAGACCTGGACAAAATCACTGACTGGGCAAACAAGTGGAACATGTCTTTCAATCCTGACAAATCTCACACTGTTACGATGTCTCTCCGAAAAGACCGACTGGACAACCCTCCCATCCACTTTCTGAATAATCCTCTCCAAGAAGTTCTGTCACTCAAGCTTTTGGGTCTCACTATCTGCCATGATCTTTCCTGGGAAAACCACATTTCAAATCTGGCCTCCAAAGCCAGTCGCCGACTGGGCATCCTCCGTCGTACGAAGTCCTTCCTTGGCACACCTGAGCTCCTCACCACATACTAGGCTTTCATCCGCAGCTCAATGGAATACTGTTCTCCCCTCTGGGCCGGTGCTCCTGCCTCACACCTAGCTCATCTTCACGCTGTTGAAACCAAAGCGTTCAGAATCATTGGAATCTCACGTGATGAAGCTACCTCCGAGGGCCTTTTACTTACTGACCGCAGGCAGGTTGGTAGTCTTTCTGTCTTCTACCGACTCCTCTCCGGCCTTGCTCCTCCAGCTCTCTCTGGGCTCTGTCCCCCAAATATTCCTAAAACTCGCACAAGATCTGCCTGCAACCCTCTTATGGTTAAACTGCCAAAATCAAGACTCTCTGCTCACCTTCACGCTTTCATTCCTCTTTTCTCCCGCCTCTGGAACAAACTCCCCCACTCCCTTCAATCCCACTCCACCCTCCAGGTCTTTAAAACAGCTGTTCACCACCATCTCTTATCTTCCCCCATCCAAAACCTTGATCTTTCCTACCCCCGCTAATTTCACCCCAAATCCTCTTTTTTGAAATACCAACTTCTTTCCTGGTAGTCCTTGGTGTCCTTGTGTTTATACTTCTCCCACCCCCCCCCCTTCCCACGCCGCCTCCCCCCAAGTCCTCTCCCTCCCACACATTCTCGATGTCCCTCACAAATGCTGTGTTTATGTGCCTCCCCTTCTCTCACCATCTTGTCTACCGCTCCCCTTTTTATATACTTTGTTTGTTTGTCTGTTTGATTTGTTTGTGTGATAAATGTTAGCTCTTTCACGAGCCTCGATTATGGATACAAAAAAAATAAAAATAAAAATCTGATTGTTATTTGCATAATATTTTCTATTTTGAGCGCTTTTATTTTGCTGAGCAGAAAGCATATTGGAGGTAGCTACTGTAGCGGGTCTTTCCCTTTGATAGACTGGATAACATCCGTTCGCTCCTCGAATGTAACTGGTGTGGTTTGAAGGTTTCCCTCCAACCAATAGGGTGGGGACAGATGGGAGGGGCGGAGCCTCTCGGGAGGAATTTATGCACGGTCGGACGTGAAAGACACTCTCGTGGTTTTTACTCTTTTTCTTACTTGAAGTGTCAATAAAACATTATACACTCGAACTGCAAGTGTCCTCGCCAGACAAATACAGTCACTATAAATCATCAGATCGACGTTAGTCAAACACACTGTACACGTGACACGCTTTCTTATCTGCGCATGCGCATAGCAAGGTTCAGGGTTGACCGGGTAAGGAAACTAGGGTCTTTATATTTAAATATTAATGAATTGACCATTGACCACTGCAGTCGATGCAGTATGCCAAAACAAAGATGAAACTGTTTCGATGCAGTATGCCAAAACAAAGTTCTATACGAAGGCCTCAGTGATGCGCTGACGTAGCGAATCTGCCGCCGAGAACCCGTGACTGGAGGGTTCGTGATCACGTGTCACGTGTGCGGTGTATGGCATTGGTACCTCACTATTATTTTATTTTCATAAATGTAACAATGAAAAACAAGGCATTTCCCGAGACATGATATTTCTGCTGATATTATTTGATGCCACATAACATTATCACGCATAACGACGACACTGAGGCAAATGTTTCTAGCGGCTCCGCCCCCATCATGTTTGGACAGTCATAACCACGCCGACCCCAGTCCTATTCTTTTCACGGAGGTATATAATATGGAGAGCCAATTGGCCACCTCGCAGCATTAGCCGCCGTGAAGCCACCGGAAATAGTCTGGCGGCCATATTGGGAAGCCGATCGTAAGCCTGTCAAAGCAAAGGCGTGGCGCACTGATGATGCAGCTGGAGCGAATTTTAGGACCGCCGACTATTTAATTAATATAGAATACTAATATTTGAACTGATATTCGGGCTCAGAATCCCGTTCTTTAAGGAAATGGTGTTCATTAAGTTTGAAGTTGGTTCTAGACGCATTTTTCCTGGGGAATCCAATGGTTTAGAGCTTGTTTGAAAAAAAAGTGCCCAAAATTACCGCTCGGTGTTCTTTATCGTTCTTCTCATGACCCAATCACCCACTAGTAGGAATAAGAATCCTGACATGTTACACCCCTGTTTAACTCCTGTCTTCACCTTGAACCATTCTGTTGTTTCACCTTGGTCGACGACCGCACATTGAAAGTCTTGGTAAAGGGCTTTTACAAGGTTCACTAATTTTCCAGGTATGCTGTATTTCTTCATTATGACCCAGACTTTCTCTGGGCAAGGAGTCGAAAGCTTTCTAGAAATCTATAAAATTGAGGTACATCGTCGTTTGCCATTCTTTGGCTTGTTCTATAATATTCCTCAATATAAAGATCTGATTTGTTGTCATGTTATATGATGTTACTTAATTCAGTCATTATATTGTAACTAAGATGTGTATGTTTCTATTACCGAGATGTTAGAAACCACGCAGATATAATGATAACCAGAGTTTATTCTACACTGACATGGGTCAGCAACACATCAACAGTGAGTCAGTCACATAAATGACATGAAACGCTGTCATGTAGTTAACCCACACAATTCACAGTTAACCCACAAAACACACCCACACCATGTAGAGATGAGGTCGCTCTTATATTTCAGCTTGCTCTGGTGTTGCCTCACTGGTGAGCAAACAGGACCAGTTTGCAATATTTTTTCCTGATGCGCTCTTCCTTCATGTCATCATCGAGTGTTCTCACAACATGATGGAAACGTATCTTGCTGTATGATTGTGATACAGAATGTATTAAAGCAAACACATGGTTGCTGTCTGCCTCACAGTCAAACATGTGCCGATTCAAGGAAGCAAATGTAGACCGACCGACCTCAGAAAGGACAGAAGTGGAAATTGCCACTCTTATCCCACTTTCACGAGGCATTTTGCCATTGCTTACAGCCAGGAGCCTCTTGACACAGCGTTCAGTCACCTCACAGACACGAACAACACTGTGCGAGGGAACTATGAGGCCACCCCTGTTCTTGGTAACAATCAGGCTGTACATTGGTGTGGTTTGCCATTCTTCGTTGTTACTGGTCAATGCAGAAAGACATTGGCTACACTTCAGAGTCTTCCTCACCATCCTCACCACATAGCCGGCAATATAGCCAACACATGACTCTGTAAAGATGGAAAGTTGCTCAAAATTTGGAATATCCGCATAGTCGTGGTCCTCTTTTGCCGGCGATCTCAACTCCAGGTCGTATCGTCTGGCCACCAACATGTCGTGACTCTCGTCAGGCACAGCCTGCTTTGCAACGCACTTGAAGGAAGCCGCATTCAGGATTCTGGTTGAGTCCTGTGCAGAACAGTTCCCACTTGCAGACTTGATGTCATGTCGCATCAAGAGGCGCTTATATGCGGCAACAAACTGCCGGGCCGTTGGGTTATTCCCACTTCCACATGCAATGCGGACCGCTCCAAAGAAAAGTTCAATGTGGTCTTGGCTCATTTTGTACGTGAGCAGGTATCGCAGGGGAGATGAGGCAGGTTTGACATATGTGAAATACAAAATTTTGACACTCTCTATGCAGATCATGAAACCAATGAAGGGGGTTTTCAAACGCGTATTGGTCATAACTTGACCATTCATGTTTTTGATGTTGGACAAGTAACTGTAGGCAGTATCCAGGAATGGCAGGAAAAGTCCTTCTCGTGATGTCATGAGTGGTGCCTTGTAGTTTCGTGCCAATGGATTGCGAGAATTTAGAATGTCAAACAGTTTGTCCAATGTTTCAATGTATTGGCAGGTAGCCTCACTGCCCTGAAATTCTGATAGTTGCAAAGTGTCCCTGCAAAACCGAATTGCATCTGCCACACTAGTGCTCAATGTCTGAGCAGCTGTGTCCACCTTCATGACATTGCTCTTCCACTCGATGTGTTTCCGGGAGAGCTTATTTCCCAGACGCAAGCCTTCCCTCTTCTGCAGATCAAAGAGTGCCTGGATGTATTTCCACGCGATGACTTTTTTGTTGCCATCCTCCATCATTTTCATGGATCCAAGACAGTTTCTTGCAAGTTTAAGCATGTGACATGCATCGAGTACAACACAAATTTTCTTTTCGGGATTTGCTGGGTGGGGAAATGTTGGTTTCACATTCTGCGGCGTGATGTCGGCACCTAGCTCACGTAACATTGTCAAATGAGCGGACGGTCCATCGCAAGTTAAGGAAACCACCTCTGCACCGATATCATGCAATTTTAGTAGACATTGTGTCACCAAATTCGCCTGTTCCTTCCCCGACAATCCATTTATCATAAAGTATGCTACAGGCACTTTCCAACTGTCATTCAGTGCAACCAGCATGAAAACCAGTGCGTTGCTGGCCTGGGGAGCACTGTCATCTTGGACTCCGTTTCCGATGTCGACGTACCCCAATACCTTGTCCCCTAAAAAGTCAATTGCCTTCATGATGGCCATCTCGTCTAACATCAGGCTACACAGTGTTCTCTTGCCAGTCTCCTTCTCTGCTTTAAACCGGCTCTCTAGTGCTTGGAATACAACTGCACTAAAACCAGGTGAACCATCAATTGCGCTGTACCATTTCCGGATTGTGGATGGACTTGGCAGTGCCAAGTCGAATGTCTCTCGAACATAGTCGTATCCTTTAGCAGAATAAAATTGAAGAGTGAGTGCGAAAGCTTTGATGACTGGATCGTAGTCATCTCTCGAGCGTTTGCCGCTGCCTTTGTTCTTCAGCATTCTGCTCACAATAGCTTTTGACACACCAGAGAATGTTGTGTTGAGCATTTCAATACAATTGTCGGTGACCATCCCATTCTCCCTCAGGTCTTACACGATGGTATTCAGGGACTCCACTTTTCTGGCTAACCTTCTGTTGTGTTGCTGACTCACTTTTAATTTTTTTCGAAAGTTGTCCAGCTTGTGGACTGCTTCATCGAGCTTGTGCTTCAATACCAGTGGACTTGTGACGGAGTAGGAGTGATCTGTGGTCTGAAATGAGGGTCCCACCTCAGGTTCAGGATCTTGAGTAGTGGCTTGAGGTTCTGGTGTATCTTCTTGGATGACAGACCTGGCCACTGGCGCTTTCCTCAAAGCTGTAACCTATTTGGAAAGAAAAGAAAAGGTGAACCATTAATACTCATTAAGTTGTTTTTAGGGCTGAGCCGAATGCTTAGAAGCTTCGTTCATTAGATTGGGGTTCTAATTAGAAATAGATGTGACTGCGTTGGACGTATTGTAACATTGTTTCAAAGACTAAACATTTTGTTAAATATTATTACAACAAAGCTTCAGGGGGGAAATGCCAAGAAAGTGTACAAAATGGGATTCGGCTCAGCTCTAAATCTTTTAAAAAGCAACTGAGTTGTTCTCCATAAAACTCAAACGATCGTGAGATCAAACACGGACGCAGACACAATCGGCTTCCCAATATGGCCGCCAAGCAACTTCCGCTAGCTTCAGCCGACAGCCGTCATTGGCTCTCCAGTTTATTATATACCTCCGTGATTCTTTTACATAGGAATGTAGTTTTACGTCCTTTTCGTGGAATCCTTTCAAGCTACGAGAATTATAATACCAAAGGATGTTGCAGGAAGTAAAACTCTGTTGAATGGTAGCAGAATCATTGCCATTGATTGAGGCAGCTCGGAAATATGCCGCCTGAAGAAGATTATTATTATTATTATTATTATTATTATTATTATTATTATTATTATTATTATTATGAACAAGAAGATGAATTCCCTGGTTTGACCGATCTCGTTTTTTTTTTTGCTTTATTTTGCTTTTGCCTTGGTCTGGAGAAATGAAAAGGGATCCCTACCTCGACAATCAGCTGAATAGACCAGGTAGGCTCTCATATGTAGCCTAAGCGAGTTTTTAAAGAAGATACTCCAACTTTAGTTTTGTATGCACACACATATATATATATATATATATATATACACTGACCACTGATTTACTCACCTGCTTTAACCTCACTCAACATGTCGACTTTCCTACCCATATCCGTGGTCACATTTTGGACCTTGTCTGCTCCACAGGATTAAATTTGCACCATCTCTATGGCTCCGACCTCACCCTCTCTGACCACTTAGCCATCACTCTGACCATCAACATCCCCGCCCCAACACCAAGGCATTATCGCACAATCAACTTCCGTAAGCTAAACGCTCTTTCACCTACCTCATTCTCATCCACCCTCTCTGAAAAAATGTCCACTTCTCCCTTCATTGACCTCCACACCCCTTCCGACCTCACTGACTACTACAACCACACTCTCTCCTCCTGCCTTGACCAGCTTGCACCTGTAAAAACCAAAACAGTTTCTTTCACCCATTCTGCTCCCTGGTTTACCCCTGAACTCCACCTGATGAAAACTCGTGCTCGCCAACTTGAAAGACTCCGCAATAAAACGGGTCTCACAGTTCACTCCCAAGCCTACAAGGACCACCTACAACACTACAAAGATGCCCTCTCCCGCGCCCGCTCTGCCTACTACTCTCAAATTATCCACTCTGGCTCCGGAAACCCAAAAGCACTCTTCTCGACAATAAACAAACTCCTCCGCCCCCTGAACACCACCACCCAGTCATTCACAGTAGACAACTGCATCTCCTTCCTCTCTTTCTTCCAACGCAAAATTGACAACATCTACAACAGCTTGACCACCGCCGCACCCGCTCCCCCTCCAACCACCTGCCCCCCCTTGTCCTGCCATCCCCTGTCTCGGTTCTCCCCAATCTCCCCTACTGACCTCTCTGAACTCCTCATAGGAATGAAAACTGCCACCTGCACTCTTGACCCCATCCCCTCCAGCTTTGTCAAAGCCTCCCTCCCTGCTCTCTCTCCACTTATCATTGCAACAATAAACTCCTCCCTGTCTACAGGCATCGTCCCACCTTCCCTCAAAATTGCTGCTGTTACCCCCATTCTAAAAAAACCTGGTCTAAACCCTGACACCCTAAACAACTTCAGACCCATCTCCAACCTACCCTTTCTGTCAAAAGTTTTGGAACGCGCTGTAGCCACTCAACTCAAACATCATCTCTCTGCCAATAACCTGTATGAAACATTCCAATCCGGATTCCGGTCCAACCACAGTACTGAAACTGCTCTCCTCAAAATCACCAATGACCTTCTCCTCTCCTCTGACGCTGGCAACCTCAACATTCTCGTCCTCCTCGACCTCAGCGCTGCCTTTGACACCATCGATCACACTATCCTCCTCACCCGACTTGAATCCACCTTTAACGTTACCGGCACTGCCCTCTCTTGGATTAAATCATACCTCTCTGACAGATGCCAGTTCATCTCCATCAATAACTGCAAATCCCCCACTGCTCCCCTCCCCCAAGGTGTCCCCCAAGGTTCAGTTCTTGGCCCCCTCCTCTTCATCCTTTACCTGTCCCCGCTCGGTCACTTAATCCGCCGTCATGGTCTCCAATTCCACTGCTTCGCCGATGACATCCAGCTTTTCATCTCCACCAAGTCCGTCTCCACCGACACCCACTCTATCCTGACAAACTGCATCACTGAAATAAAATCCTGGCTTCAAATCAACTTCCTCAAGCTTAACTGTGATAAATCTGAAATAATCATCATTGGCCCAAAAACGCTCACAAAATCCACCCATAACTTTGCCCTCAACATCGACGGTATCCCAGTATCCACCTCCCCTCACATCCGGAATCTTGGCGTCATCTTTGACCAAACCCTTTCCTTCGACAAATACACTAAACAGATCACAAAGTCAGCCTTCTTTCACCTGAAAAACATTGCCCGTCTCCGCTCATCCCTCTCCTCCACGGCTGCAGAAACCCTCATCCACGCCTTCATCACCTCCCGTCTGGACTATTGCAATAGCCTCCTCTATGGTTCACCCTCAAAAATCACCAATAAACTCCAATACATTCAGAACTCCGCTGCCCGTCTACTCACCCATTCCCGGACCCGTGACCACATCACCCCCGTCCTTTACAAGCTTCACTGGCTCCCCATCCCCCAGAGAATCCAGTACAAAATCCTCCTCTTGACATTCAAAGCCCTCCATAACCTGGCCCCATCCTACCTGGCTGACCTCCTCTCCAGACACACTCCCACCCGCAACCTCCGCTCTGCTGGTACCAACCTCCTGACCCCCTCCATCCAGACCAAATTCAGATCCTGGGGGGACAGGGCCTTCTCCATCGCTGCTCCCACCCTCTGGAACTCACTACCTCACACCATCAGAGACTCCTCCTCACTCACCACATTCAAAACATCACTAAAGACCCACCTGTTCAACACTGCATTCAACATTCAACCCACAGCATTTAACCCCTGACTATCTCTTCTCCTTCTCCCTCCTTTTGCTTTAAATATTTCCCTATTGATTCTTGTCTTTTTGCAATTGTTGTTTTCATGTATTGTTATGCATTATGTTTGCCACTCTGTCAAAGCGCCTTTGGGCTTCTGGAAAAGCGCTATACAAAATAAATGAATTATTATTATTATTATAATATATATATATATATATATATATATATATATATATATATATATATATATATATATATATATATATATATATATATATATATATATATATATATATATATATATTTATGGGAGCGTACGCTGGATCAGCATGTCGCTGCATCCTTGGACGACTCCTCAGCACCATCCCGACACACACCACTGTGTGTGCTACGGAATGAGGTGTTTTTTTTTACGGTGGCCAAAGTCTATCTCTATATATCTATCTCTATATCTATCCATATCTCTGTCTCTGTCTCTATCTCTATCTTTGTCTCTATCTCTATCTCTATCTTTGTCTCTATCTCTGTCTATATCTATATCTCTGTCTATATCTCTATCTCTGTCTCTATCTCTGTCTATATCTCTATCTCTATTTCTGTCGTTATCTATATCTATATCTCTATCTCTATCTCTGTCTCTGTCTCTATCTATATCTCTATCTATATCTCTATCTCTATCTTTGTCTCCATCTCCATCTCCATCCCAATCTCCATCTCCATCTCTCTCTCTATCTCTCTCTATGTATATATATATATTGTTGCGGGCCGCGGATAAGGTGTTGATTTGCCGAGCGGATGGCGGCCGCGGCCCGAACTATTAACAATGACTAAGACCCGATTCCTTAAACGTGGGCCAAATCGTGCCACAGATATTCAATGGGGAAAAGACAAAGGCGACACGGATGTGAAGAAGAGGAAGACAGAAGTAGGAAATACGAATATAATTTATTTGCTATTTACAACCAAAAGAAACCAAGGAGAAGGAAGGATAATAAAATAATTTACAGAAGAAATCAAGGAGACACAGTGAAATGCTAGCTTATCTACACAGGCTTAACTTATACCCCAAGGACAAGACAAACAAAGACGGACTCACACGAATTGGGAATTTGCAGGCAGGAATGATCGGAAGGAGGAATAGCTTGGCGGGAGAGGAAGGTTCAGCGGGGATCGGTCGGGCTGGAAGCGGACAGCCGCCGTCAATACTCGAGCTGGGATCGCCAAACCGCCGCGGTTCCAAACTGCATGGCGAAGCTCCTCCGGTGCACCGTGCGCTCTCCAAAGCTGCTCCTTAGAACTCTTTCTTGGCACCTCTGTGCAACCCCTCTTGGCGCTTCTCACTTGGCGCTTCTCACTTCGCACTTGTTCTTTCGCACTTGGCACTGCGCACTTGGCACTTGTTCTTTCGCACTTGGCACTGCGCACTTGGCACTTGTTCTTTCGCACTTGGCACTGCACACTTGGCACTTGTTCTACTTGGCACTTCGCACTTGGCACTTGGCACTTCCCACTTCTGCCGTATCTCTGACTCTCTTTTCAAAGGCTTCCGCACGCGCTTTTTATAACCCGCGGGCGATCAAGCCGCCGGCCTCTAGAACACGCCCATCGGTGAGCTCGCCTCGGCCCTGATTGGTCGGCACGGGCCCTCTGGCTCCACCCTTGATGACGATGGGCGGGCACGCCCAGGATTCGGCGGCTCCTCCCCCTTCTTCTCCAAGCCTACCTCGTGGCTAATGGAGTCGCGGTGAAAACCGCCCAGCAGCTGCGGTGAATGCAGTTGGCAGGAAAGGCTTTAGGAATGGGGCTTTGGGAATGAAAATGAATGGGGATCTACCTTATTTCACTTGGTGCAATGGAGAATGTCAACTAGTGGGAACAGAGCCTTAACCTACACAGAATAAGGAAATAACTGTCAACAAGGAGGAAATCTATGATTGGCTAACGTGATTGTTTATGACCTAATTACGGGACGCACTTTGACCTTTATACACAACTGGAGGAAGGAGGGTCCACAATAAAACAATAAAAATAACACAATCCTCATATCCACAATATATATATATATATATATATATATATATATATATATATATATATATCTGTCTCCGTCTCCGTCTCCGTCTATATTGTTACGGGGTCCTCCCCTATCCCCTGGTCTCGGTAAACCTCCGAACCCCGAGAGGGTCCCCGGCAGAAAAATATGTTATCCTTTGTTGAAATTAATCAATAATGAAACTCTCAATGAAACCATCAAATGAAACAATCAAATCAATAATGAAACCACACCAAGGGTTATGAACAAGTATTATATTAAAGGCACACCAAAAAGCACCCTACAACAATGGGGGCAATCACCCCTGCAATCCAATCTTAAGATGGTACCCCAGCTCAGACTCACGGCACCCCCAGGGACTGGAGCAGAGCCCTTCTCAATGTCTCTAGCACACAACGGTGCTCCCGGCGTAGAGGCGATGGCGATGAGGCGGGAACGGAGATGTAGGTAAGGCGGGGACCGTCACGTGGTCCCAGCCAACCCCAATTGGCGGTGGAAAGAGGAATCCCCAAAGACGCTATCCAAACGTGCACCTACACCGTGCAGTCGCGAACCGCACCGTATTCTTCAAAGGCCGCTGTCGCGCACCCACATCCTCGGCAAACCACCGGAGGGCTGGACCAGCGGACGCGACTAATCAAGGGTCCGCGAATGACGCGCGAGGTCCCCGAAATGGCGGTATCTTCTTCCTCGGGTCGCAGCCGCTAGGCGAAGATTCTCCAGAATTTCCCACCTGTACCTGGCTTCACAGGCTTTTCCACGACACCAGCGGTATCAACGATCGCACGAGATTCCTTTCCAGGACTCAAAGTTCCCTCTCCATGGACGCTCGACCAAGCTGGGTGCGGAGCTGTTCCCAAACGCCTCCTTTTTTCTCCGCCTTACGCGCTCATCTTCCTCGCTCCCTTTTGCCCTCGCTTCCTCGCTCCCTGACCAAATCGGTCACCATCCGATTTCCGGCCACATTTTACCAGGAGCGTTTTTAAACCTTTTAACCACAATAACCCTTACTGAGAACCAACAATAAGAATAATACCTACAATAATTAGGGCCGAATCCATAACAATATCTCTATCCATATTTCTATCTCTATCTCTATCTCTATCTCTACAACCAGGGTGCCTCAATAAAATGTATACAGACATGGAAAACGTATTACCTTATTGTTCTGACTGCCTTATTTGCAACATCTGACTGATGATGTGCAATTATTCCATCACACACTAACGCCATTTGTGCAGTATACTGTATTGTTCACACTCAACATCACCCCTCTCTCTGCTCTTTAATTATTTTTTTCTGAATATTAAAGTCTATATATTTTATTGAGACACCTTGTATATGTGTATATATCACCTTTTATAAGCATTTATTACCCCACAAATGTAAATCTCTATCTCGAATCAAGCCAATGATCCAATGATCTAACAAACAGATTTTGGGCTTATACTCTTTACTGGTGGGTCAATGTGTAAACCTTCTCTGTTGGTTTTGACTTTTCAATAATGTTCACCAATTTGCATTTACAATTATTGATAGTTTTCTTTCTTTCCTCTATGCCCATCATTCATGAGCAACACTAATCCATGTAATGCATTACCATCTGCCATTGTTCGCTTTTCCAGATAAAGACACATCAAAGAGCATAACCACCTTCCAATTTCCCAAGTAATCATGGAAAACCCGAAAGAAAATGGATCTGACATTACACAATTTCTTTCCGACCCAACTTTGTCAGACTAATGCATATAACTCTGAGTCATGTGCATATAAGAAACAAGCAATGTGGCTCAACTAGGCGAGGTTCTTGTGTGGCCGAATTAGTCTCTGACAGTCTGTTTCACGAATGTGTTTTTCTCCTACTCTATTTTTCTCACTTTTGTTACTTCCACCACCGAAGATGGACGGAGGTAATGTTTTCACTCCTATTTGGTTGTCTTTGTTTGATTGGCTGTCTATGAGCATAAGATACATCTCTGTACATCATCTGTACATACATCTCTGTCAATAAGATATGTCAAAAAGTTGCAGACGGATTCAGACGAAACTTGGTGGACAGATTGGGTGTGTGACAAGGATGAATTGATTAGATTTTGGTGAACATCTGAATCCGGATCTGGATACTATAATTATTTAAGTGATCCTTCACCACTGAGAGATCGGGCCAAAACGATAAATAGCACAATATCTCAAACAGTTATTGACGTATTCGGATGAAACTTAGTGGATGAGTTGGGTAGGTTACAAGAACAAGACAATTAGATTTTGTTTCAGATCTGGATGCAGATCAGGTGTATCAGTGGTATACAAAATGTAAACTGTTCAGCCTGACGAAGGTATGCTCGCTACCGAGTACCGTTCTAGATTCTCTTCTGTTATCTCTTTGGTCTTCCACCATTCCTGCAATTCGCTAAGTGATATTTTCTACATTTCAGGACATTTTGTGTTTTCTCTTCTATTTTTTAATTTTCTCACCTGCATTATCTTTATTTTTGTTGAAATGTCTTTTCTTTTTTTTCCTTTTTTCTCCACGAAGAGTTCTATGTATGATGTGTACACAAACAACTCTCCGATTATGCTTAATTTTAAATTTGATCACATTTCATGAGTAGGGCTCATTTGATGACACCATGCATGAAAAATGTCTTCTGAGAATGTTTCATTGCACTAAGATAAGTACACAAAAGTCTGAGGATGCTTTCACATTCCATTACCTGAACAAAAACAACACTTCCCAAAATCTTCATGCTTCCTTTTATCAACAGCATTTGATATTTTATGAAGTGTTATATCAACTTGTAATTATACACAAAGAATTAAGTTAAGCACCCCCCCCCCCCGTTTTTTTACAACCTCGCACATTACAAGTTTGTTGTCGTCAAAACAGTGTAATATACCCATGATATTGCTATATTTTCTGGAGAAGTGATATTATGGTCACATAAAAACATAACAATCATGCCGTTTTCAATATTTTATTCTGAATAATTTAAGGTGAAATTTTTTGGGAATTTTAGGCATATTTTCACCTCAATTTAAGTATGGAGCTATAGGTCCATCACGGACAGTGTGGATGACGTTTATGTTTTCTAACGTACAGTCATTGTTCTGAGAAGACCTCTAGCGATCTTTGCGTCAATAACGTGTGTAGGACCCACGTGATCGGATCACTGACTCAACCCTACGTCTCATAGACCCTGTAAGCCGTCGTATGCGTTGCTGTGGCAGGTTGTTCCATTCCCGATGTAATGCACGTTCCAATTCATCCAGATTGGCTATTGGAGGGACCATCTTCGCAATTTGTCGTCCCAACATGTCCCAAACATGTCCCAAAAGAATATATATTAGGGGGTGCTTAACTTAATTCTTTGTGTAGGGGTGCTTAACTTAATTCTTTGTGTAGGGGTGCTTAACTTAATTCTTTGTGTATACATGGAATGTCTTCATGCGGGTATGTGTGAACATGGCAGAGTATAATATAAAGGCAATACACAGGGTGGACGTTGTTATCACATTAAGAAAGAGATTTGCTTTATTAAACTTAATGGCCATTTTCATGATAATTGCAGATTCGCACAAAGTCGTACTTTGAATTAACAAACCTGTAATTATTTATTTTGCAGAAAAAGAATGTTTCTGTGTCTTTTGGTTTTTGTCTCTTGTATACAGTGCTTGGCAGTCCCTGGTGTTGGGCTAGCGGCTAGGGTGCCGGCTTAGGATCCTAGGATCCTGGGTTCGAATCCCGGTCAATCGCTGAATTAACGCCAGGGGGGTTGACTCAGCCTGTCATCCTTCCGAGGTCGGCAAATTGAGGACCAGTTCACTGGTAATTCCCTGCTTGTCGTTAAAGGCGGCAAAAAGGGCTGGCGTCAGGAAGGGCATCCGGCCGTAAAACATTGCTTCAAAAAGGGGACCGAAAAACAACAACAACCACAGTTCCCGAAAAAGGCCAACCCCCGCTTGCGGGGAAAAATGGCCTCTAAAAGGTGTTTTTTTTTAAATATACAGTGCTTGGCACTGTTGCAGGCCATGGCCGCCCAATAGGGTAGGATCCCAAACTCTATGGTAATGCATTGAGAAGCTGATCCATCAGCGGGTGTAAAATTCCAGGGTCACTCTACTAACATGGACATCCATGGACCATGCATCTACTTATATTTGCTTTCTGGAGGCCATCGAGGGGCCTATGCTTTGGCTGAGGGTTCATTTAGGCTCTTGACGTCCCTCATTGTGGCCTTGTTTGTGACATGTAGATTGCTAATCTGATGTTCCTTCTTCCTCTATAATCTTCTCATCAAAGGGAAGCGCAAAGCGCCCCTCCCTTTATATGAGGGATCATTTATCTGTATACAGCTTTAACATAGGGACTGAAAATTCGTTTATCAGCTTCTACTTGATGAAATCGGCTGCAAATTTCAAAAGTAAATGCTTTGTACGTTGAGGTAATATGTTCCAAATTTCAGCAACGTCTGTTTCCACATTCTTGAGTTTTATTTAGAAAACCCCAAAAATCACGTTGGTGTCTGTCCGTCCGTCCGTCCATCCGTCCAAAATGTATTGGCGCTCATATCTCAAGGGCTATACATTGAAACTAGCTGAAACATGGAATATACATCGGCCAATAGGTCTAGTTAATGGCTTTCAAAACAAATTCTACCTAAGTGCTATAGTTTTTGTTTTAAAATTAAATATATATAAATATATGTACACACATAAATAAATGTATAAAATATATATATATATACTTTATAACTCTTCAAAATGTTATTACCCAAATCTAATGTGCTGGCTTAATGGCCTTTAGTGGTTTGATAAGGATAAGGATAAGGCTTCAGAATAATGGATAAGGCTTCAGATTCCCAAGCTGGTCCCATCTGGGTTGAATAATTTTTTTCTTCGTACTTTTTGAAGTATTTTATATATTTTTGAATATAATCAAAGGAAGGCGCAAAGTACCCCTCCCTTTATATGGGATCTTTCTCTGTATGCAACTTTAACATGGTGACTGAATATTCGTTTGTCGGCTTCTACTGGTATATTATGTATATAAATATACATATATATACACCCCTTTAAAATATTTAAAAAGAAAATTGTAACATGCTTACTCAATGGCCAAATGTATAAAGCATCAGACACCCAACGTGTTCAAATCCCGTCTGGGTTGAATATTCTTTCCCCTTACTTTTTCAAGTCTTATATCCTCTTGAATAAAGTCTTGTACGATGAACCAAATGCATTTTTTGTATTTAAAATGTGTCTTGTGAAAAATGCCAGGGGCATAGAAAAGGCCCCTTTATATGGGATATGGGATATGGGATGTGCCATGTGGCAAACTATAGAAAAGAAGGATCATTCTTGGGTAAAATGCCAGGGGCATAGAAAAGGTCCCTTTATATAAGGGTATGTGTCATGTGGCAAAGTCGAGAAAAGAAGGGACTTTCCGCAGCTTATAGAAAATATCGAACAATAGAAAAGAAGGGACAGTCAAAAAATCTCATGTGCATGCTGTACTACCCGTGTCTTCTTAGGAGGAACCAGGTAATGCTCTAGAAAAGTTCCTATAAAGGGGCACCCTACATCTGGCAAATAAAATACATTTACTTCTTCATGCAGATGTATGAATCATATTGGCACCCCCTCCATCCCAACCACACATTGTATCTGTCCCGAGGAGTAAGATAATGAGGTATTCTTCTCGCTTCTTTCCACATACTGCATTACTTTGGAAATCTTTATCTGCATCCCACTGGAAATCTTTGGCTGGCTCTTCAGGGTTTTCTTGCTGTGGTGAAAGGGCAGTCTGTACTGATCAAGATGAATCACTGTATGGTTATAGCATACATCAGCAAATAGCAATGGACTCACTTCTCCTCTGTTTGTCATCTGGCTAAGGAAGTCTGGGAGTGGACCCACCGATAGGGGATGTATACTTCTGCAGCATACATTCTGGGGGAATAAAACTTACTGGAAGATTTACTGTCAAGAGGACAGTACCTTCCCTCAGAGTGGAAACACTATCTACAGGTCATAAAGACGATCGTCAAGTATTTCAGTTCTCCACAAATCGACTTGTTTGCACCGTAGCTCTCCCACCATCTTCCGGTGTACTGTTCTCAGACACAGGATCTAAATGCTTGGGCAATTGATGCATTTTCCATCTCCTGGACATACATGGTTGGGTATGCCTCCCCCCCATTCCTGCTAATCCCACAAACTCTAGTAGTGATGTTAGAGCAGGAGGTAGCGGAAGTCTTTTTGGGAACTCCCTCATTGCCCAGACCCCCCTGACTCGGGGAGCTTCTGTGCCTCCTTGTGGGGTTACCGTGGCTTCTGCCTCTCAGGGAGGACCTCCTCTCACAAACCTGCTCCAGGATTTCATACAGAAACCCGGCCCATCTCTGACTATAACACTGTGACATATCTCAGGAGATCTGCGGAAGAGACAGGCTTTTCTGGAACAGCTCCTTCTTTTGCCACCAAAATACCATCTTGAATCCACCCAAATCTCCAATGATTCCTATTTGGCAGTTTTCTGCAGATGGTGCTCAGGGGGACGATCCGGGTGTTGCCCTTTTAAAGAAGGTGGCTGACTTTCTTGTCTCCCAATTTGACAATGGGTTAGCTTTCGCCACAATTGCAGGTTATTGCCCAGCCATCGCAGCAGTTCACAAAGAGTCTCCGAATGGTTTTTCAATTTCATCATCAAGCATTCATGTCCAAACTTGCCAGGTACTTCTTTTTTAAGAAACATCCATTGAAACAGCTGGTTCTTTCATGGGTCTGCCTTTGGTTCTCCAAACCCTGGCTCAGGTGTCATATGAACCTATAGATGCTGCATCTTTGCAGCATCTGTCGGAAAATGCAGGCTTTCTTGTGGTTATAGTCAGGACAGAGACACAGCACCATCCAATGTTTCACTATGACCAGTGGCCACATTCAGTTCGAGCCAACGTCGATGAGGCTGATACCTCATGCAAATGTATTGACCGGCCTCAGCCTCATTGGAGGTGGTCCTCCCAAACCTGCAATCTGCCTCCACTGAATGTTTTTTAATGGCATGTCCAGTCAGGCACTGCAGTATTATATGGACTGTACTGAGCACCTGAGGGTATCACTACAACTCTTTATTAGTTTGAGGGCACCACCTAAGGCAGTTTCTTGGACTACTGTGTTACATTCGATTATATCAGTGATCCATGTGGCTGGTGATTGTGCCCTCATTACTGATATAATAAGGGCCCATGACATGAGAGGGATTAGCACTTTCTGAATGGTCTTTCTTCCAGGGTGGTGGCTACCCATGATGACATTCTAAGGATGGCCTACTGGGCAGGTGCTGACTCTTTTGTGTCATTTTACCTGAGAGATGTGCTAGGCAGAGACTTTACCTTTGCTGGAGCCTCCCTTTCCACTGCTAGTCACACCTCTCTCTAGCCCCTATAATTTCCTGAGGGGAAACTCTCGTTATCCCACCAATGACTGCTGCTCATTGGCATTCTAGCTTACTTGAATAGATTTGCCAGGTAAGTACAAGTTATGAATGGTACATTTTAATGATCAGTAGTGTCGGAGCCACTCGAACCATGAAATGGATCACCAACCACTTCAGACTGTAACAAGGAAAATTTATTGAAGTACGTGTACACGGAGAGAAAAGTAATCATATAAGATAAGTATACGCAAAGTATCCCTACAATTCTCTGAAAGTCAAGCGTCGAGCCAGTGGTATTTATACATAGACAGGGAAATGCCGGTAGGAACAACACAGCATGTTAACTTCCCTGATAAGGTTGTGAGCTGCTGACGTGGCAGCCACAATTCCTGGAAATTACTCTCCCACCCCTTACATAAACAGAGTTTAAATGGTCACCATTTGCCATACTCCAGTCACCTATGTTTAAATAAGCCCCATACAAATCTTCCCCAGGAACACAGCAAACCCCCAGCCCAAAGCTGATCTTCATCCAATCAGCTACAAGGTTACATGAAAACCCACAAGCCAGCAAGCAAGTTACAATAACAACTGCTGTTAAACCCAGAATGCAATTCATTTTTCCCTTGTGATCAACTACCCATGATGCTCCTTGTTTTCCCTTGGCCCAGATTGGACAGAAATGACAATTACCATTTGTCATCTTCTACAGTAGTGATCATTATATATTTGAGTAACTTATACCTACCTGTCAAACCTACCACTCCACACCCTCTTGCATACTGGGTCCACTGGGCAAGAGTTTTATCGTCTTCTTGTACTTTGTGGTGGTGCCCCTCAGGAGGAAGTGCTGGGTCACTCACAGTGTGCAGGTAAGACTGCAGATGAGAGCTGAACAAGGCATGAGTTAAAGTTTGTCTGTATTATTTCTTGGTATTTCGAGGGCGTTTGAAGGGAAAGGCTTATTTGAAGAGAATTGTCAGGTAGGTATAATTTAGTCATAGATAAAATGATCACGACTGATCATTACAGTTCATTTGATGATCCTTCCGGAGTGACAGTGTGGGACTGAGATTTTCGACGATTGACGGGCATGTTCCATTTATCAGACCAGCATCGAATCAATTCGAGATCAGCAGAGTGATGCAATTGCTGTCTGCCTGTCAGTGAGATTGGATTACTTTACAACCTAATGTGGAATCATTTTAAAAAAAGAAGAGAATGTTGGTAGAACATTGCAAAGGTTGTTTATGTCGATTAGGAACAAGACTGGGTGCATTTTTACCACAATCGATCTTTCCAATTTATGGCTTTTAGTTTATGGCATATGGTGCCCTATTTTAAAAGTGTAAACTTTTGCTCACATCAACCTAGAAACAGTTGTAAGCTGACAGGCCTCAGCAATTGAAACAACTGACATTGTATGTTTTCTTGCGTAGCTGCAATATTGATCTGCCTTTAGGTAATGTGTACATTTTGAAGGCTTGTCAGTGATAGTAACAGGAGTGTCTGTGTAAAAAGATCTGCGGAGCTTTTATTTTAAAAGAAAAGCAATTCTGTATTATTACCTTCGCAAAAGCGGAAGGTTATGTTTTGATCGCTGTGTATTTATTTGTATGTCTGTGTGTGTGTATGTTAATCGCATAACTCAAAAAGTATTCAACCGAATTGCATGAAATTTGGTGGGATGATTGGTTATTATACGGGACACATTTGATTAGATTTTGGGAAACAGATTTGCTCAAATTCTGACTATTTTTAACTCGATCGTATTTCACTCAAAGTTATGAGCGACTGAAGAAGAAGATGTCCATCCAGGACGTCATCACTATAACGCGATCTCCCGCGATCATTTCAACCTCAAAAAAAATTATAATTGCAGATTTGTCAAGAGATGAGGCATATTAACAAACGAATGAAACAGATTTGCTCAAATTCTGACTATTTTTAACTCGATCGTATTTCACTCAAAGTTATGAGCGACTGAAGAAGAGGATGTCCATCCAAGACGTCATCACTATAACGCGATCTCCCGCAATCATTTCAACCTCAAATGAAATTCAAATTGCAGATTTGTCAATCGGGGAGGCATATTAACAGACGAATGAAACAGATTTCCTCAAATTCTGATTTTTAAAAATCGATCGCATTTCACATAAAGTTTCACATCGCATACACTCCCATGCCAAGTACAGAACAGTAGCTGCGGCGAAGGTATGCGCTCTACCGAGTGCCCGGATTCTAGTTTAACATAATTGTCTGCCTAAGTTAGCTGCACAACTTTAGTTGAAGAATAAATTTAGTAAAAAAAAACAAAAAAAAACTGGCACATGCTGTATGAAGGATGAAGCGATCTCTCGGTTTTATTTATTTATTTATATATATATATATATATATATATATATATATATATATATATATACATACACACACACACACACACACACACACACACACACACACACACACACACACACACACACACACACACACACGGCATTTAATATGGATTTTTTTTTTGTGCGGGTGAACTTACTTTTCAAGATGTCTTAGAACCAAAGTTCATTGGAATTATGTTGAAATTATTCTAGATTTTGTTAATGTGACCTTTAAAAGAAACAAAAACCACATTTGACATTTCGAAACAAATAAATTGATCCTTGAAAGTGATGTAAACTGATATTGAACTCAATTCATGGACAGTACTGTGTTAACTTCTGTACGTTTTCCAGAAGTATCTCTTTATTTTGCACATTAGCCAAAAAATTTTTTAACAAAAACAAAAGTTAAATTACGACTGGGATTGCGGACAGTAAAATTACAGTTCAGTACTTCGTGTAACCCCCACGAGCATTCAGGAGAGCACGTACACGTTGAGGCATGCTGTTCACGAGATTAGCCAAGGTTTGGACAGGAATCGCTTGCCATAGAGTGACAATAGCCTGCTGCAATTCACGCACAGAGGTCGGCTGCTGGTCCAAGTGGTCGATTTGACACGTTAATTCTGCCCACAAGTTCTCTATCGGATTCATATCCGGGGACATGGCAGGCCACTCCATATGCTCTACACCACGGTCAGCAAGAAAGTGTTGGATCATGCGAGCACGATGAGGCCGTGCATTGTCATCTTGGAAGACAAAGTTTCCTAGAAAGGCTGCACGAGCAAATGGAAGCAATGTTTCTTCCAGAATGGACATGTACTTGAACTGGTTCAGGTTTCCATTCAGAACAACCAGGTCAGTTTTGCCCCCTGCATGAAAAGCAGCCCAAACGGTCACCCCACCACCTCCAGCTTGGACTCTTGGCACTATACAATCTTTGTTGTAGGCTTCATGCACTTGTCTGCGCACTCAGATGCGGCCATCTTGACGATAGACCAGAAATCTAGACTCGTCACTGAAGATCACGTGATTCCAGTGTCCTGGCTGCCATTAACGGTGCTCTCTGGCCCACTGCAATCGGTGCTGGCTGTGTTGTCTGGTCAGGCGTGGCTTTCTCAGGGGACGCCTGGCACGATAGCCTGCTTGAACCAGTCGTTGGTTGACTAGCCTTCTGGATACAGGCACATTTGTCAGTTGCTGCCACTCAGCCCTAAGCCGATTAGCTGACTTGGTCCAGCCATTGCGGACTCACCGGTGCAGCTGGCGATCATCCCTCCTTGTGGTTCTGCGGGGACATCCTGGCCTCGGTATGGGAGTAGGGACATCCCTCTGAGCATTTCCTTTCAGGATCTTTGACACCTGACCTTGAGTGATGCCATACTGCCGAGCAATAGCACGCTGTTTCATGCAGTCATTTCGTAAAGCCACCACTCCATGACAAACAGCATTGTCGAGTTGACGGACCATCTCCAGAGGAAGCGGCAATAACTTTTGGAGATGTGCAGCAGTTGTTTTCCACTAATACAGAACGCAACAACCCTTGTATACCCGACTGTGAAGCCAATCATCAAATGCACCTGTCCGTACATTTTGCCACGCCACCTGTGATATAATCCTGTTGTTGACTTCTTGCTTCTCCTGATATATATATATATATACAACCGTCACTAGCGAACTTTCTGGGTTCCCATGAAAGGGATCCCTATGACAGCGTGGTTAGCGCTGTGAAGGATTAACCTGCGTGTCAGGTTTTGCTATCGATTCAAGAGAGAATCATCGCCGTGCTGGTGTGCCACGAGACTGGGCCGTCGGCCATTTTGACTCGCGCAGGACTTGTGCTTCGCTCGCGGTTTCGTTTCTTTTCGACAATTCCCACCGCATTCAGACGTCGATCTGGGGCGTGTGTGTGACGTGGCTTTTTGAAGGCGAATTCGTCCATACCCGAGGGTGTGATCTCTCAGTCGCCTGTCGGGTGCCTTTGGATTTCCCAGTCGCCTTGAGGGCGCCTTTGTACAGCTTCGGCTGTGTGCCTGCCCTTGCCATCCGCACGGGATTCTGGTCTCGATTGGACATCGTTCTAGCGATCGCTGGGGCGGATCAACTTCGTCTGGAAGTCGGGAATAAGAGACATTGGGGAATGTTCGGGTTTCACTCACTTGGAGCACAGTGAGTTAAATATTACAAAACTGATGGTACCATCATAGGACATATTGATTGTACTTTTGAATACTATTATTGTTGTACTGTTAATCTTGTGTGATCTTAATACAATATTCGTTTGTGAGTAACAATTGGGGTGGCTTCTCCCTTGATCTTTGACATACAGAATAACACATTTTTCTGCCATGACTCCTCTCGGGGCTCGGAGGTACACCGTGACCAGGGGGTCGGGGAGGAGCACGTAACAGAAAGAATAACACGTTTAATTATTATTATTGACAATGTACAATTGACATTGACAATGACAATTGACAATGTTTGACAAACTCCCTCACTCCCTTCAATCCCACTTCTCCCTCCAGGTCTTTAAAACAGCTGTTCACCACCATCTCTTATCTTCCCCCATCCAAAACCTTGATCTTTTCTACCCCCGCTAATTCACCCCAGATCCACCTTGTTTGAAATTCCAACTTCTTTCCTGGAAGTCCTGGCAGTGTCCATATGTTTTATACCTCTCCCACCGCCCCCTTCCCATGCCCCCCCCCCTAAAGCCCTCGCCCTCTCTCAGATCTCTCGATGTCTCCATGTCTCTCGGTCCCTGCTCTCAAATGTTGTGTTTGTGTCCTTCCCCCTCTCTCTCTCCCCATCTTGTCTACCGCTCCCGATGTTATATGTTTTATGTGTCGGTTTGTCTTTCTGTGTGATTAATGTTCGCTCTTTCACGAGCCTCGATCTTGTATACAAAAAACAAAAAAAAAAAAAAAAAAAAAGTACAATGGTAGAAGAAACAGAGACACAGAGCAATCCTTAAAACAGTCTTATACTTAATCCCAAGGACACGGGCCCGTCTCACACACACACTCACACGGGGCTTGCTGATGAGCAGGTTGATGTTCACCAGCGCGTCCAGGGATGGCTTCCGTGCAGCTCTCTCTCCGGTCCCCGGCACGTTCCTTGAAGATGGAAGTAGGTGAAGGCAGGAGCTCTCCGCGTGTCGTCGGAACAGAGCGAGTTATCACGGGGCGAATTGGTAGGGAGCGGACTTTGACGTGGCTGGCGGTTATTCCCTTGCGGCTATGTCCGCGCTTACTCGCGTGGGTGAAAAGCGCAATAGCCGTTACCGGTGCGCCTGGCTGCGCCCGCGTACTTGGTACAGTTCAACGCCTCTTCTTCTCTCTCTCTGCGCAGGTCCTCAAACAACGCGCGTATCTTGCGAGTCCGAATCCTTTCGCCACCGCCGTTCAAGTCCTGCTTGTAAGTCCTTTCACAACGAGCAAACCCCCTCAAGTCCTATCGCGCCACCGGTGCAAGTCAAGTCCTGTCGAGGGCTTTGCGCAGCGACATATCGGCACGCCCCGCGAACCTTCTCGAACTCACCAGACGTGCTTCACCACGCCCTCTCATGCCATGCCGCTCGAGCTCTGATTGGCTTGTGGCTCTTACCGTCATCGCCTCTGCCGCTCCCGACCTCAACGCCGCCCCCACCATTTTTAGGCCTACCTCGTGTTGCTCGACTAGTGGGCAGCCAATGCTTAACAAACTGGATCGAGGCTCGGGTGGCTGGGAAATCGGTGTCAAGTCGAGCCTATTTTCCTGTCTTTACACAACGCAGGCACGAAGAGGGCAAATGGCCTATTCTTACACATACTAAGACATAACTACACTACAAATGGGCCTATGTTGCTCGTGTGACTAACTATGGGGGGCAACCTTTTAACCTTTAATGCCTTCAATGTGCCAATCTCAAAACCGCAGCAATATATATATACATATACATATACAGTGCGTATCAAAGGTAATCCGAATTCAAGGGGTTAATATGCAAAGGTTATTTATTTTGACAATTTACATGTGGTTTACTAATTAAGAGGAGATCCTCAGCTTTCCATTGATACCTTCCATGCATCATTGCTGTCACACATGACCGAGTACATGTTCATTGAAAATGACAAGTTCAAATCGCATTTTTACAAGTTTGGCTAATCGATGCAAGTCAGGATAATTGGTGCAAAATGAACGTCAGATGTGAACTTTTCTCAGGAATGATTGGCCTGTCTTGGGCCCACCAAAGATATCTGAAGACACCACGAACCTGTCGCTCAAAGTTCTCCTACAGCTGCGGTAAAACTTCATCATTGATCATCTGCAGATACCTGTTACCATTGACATTCCTTTGAAAGAAAAATGGTCCGATCACCTGACCACTTCCACAAACTCCCAACCAAACAGTTCACTTTTGTCGATTCATGTTGGTGTCAAAATTATATTCTGGGGGTTGTCCTGTCGGTGCATATTCAAGAACATTATGGATATTGACCTTGCCATCCATGGCGAAAGCATCTTCGTCGCCGATAATGAGATACCGCAGGAAATTGACATCTGCTTCACAACGTGCTATCAACCATCTGGCAAGCACCAGCCTCCTGGCAAAATCCCCTGGCATAAGTTGATGCCGTATGTGAATCCGATATGGATGTTGGTGGAGGTCCAATCTTCTGATTTGGTTGAATGTTGCCGAAGGCAATCCCGTCCCATTTCGTCTTGCGCTGGTATCCCTAGGATGCTCCAACACTTGCTGCCTTACTGCTGCAATGTTCATTTCCGATCGCGCAGTGCGCCTCCTTCCAGAATTCTCCTTGTTGTGGTTGAGGCTAGTGCCATGCTCTTGGTATTTTCTAACATTTGCCCAGATGGTTTTGGCTGCTGGAGGCTGCGGTTCTGGGAAACGTTCCCTGAACGCATCACGAGTTCGTTGCAAACTTCCAGTTTGGTGAAAGGTTGTAACCACGAAGGTCCGCTGTTCAGTCATAAGTTGAACCATCTTTTCAATGACCCAGACTGTCTCTAAACCCATACACTGTAGGCCCATCCTAAATACCCATCTTAAACAAAGGATGACGCAACCGACGATTACCAGACCAGCTTAACAATTTTACACAATCAACTTGGCAGTCGACAAGTAATGCGTCCATTTCAAACTGTCTTGCACCTATTAGCCAAACTTGTAAAAATGCGATTTGAACTTGTCATTTTCAATGAACATGTACTCGGTCATGTGTGACAGCAATGATGCATGAAAGGCATCAATGGAAAGCTGAGGATCTCCTCATAATTGGTAAACCACCTGTAAATTGTCAAACTAAATAACCTTTGCATATTAACCCCTTGAATTCGGATTACCTTTTTTTTGATACAAACTGTATATATATATATATACAACAACAACAACAACAACATGCATTTTAAGGCACTCACACACGAAGATGGATACCTTTGAGACCTGGGATGGATCCATTCCACCTTCTAAAACCCATATATGAAAATAACAACCAATGACACGCACACACACACACACACACACACACACACACACACACACACACACAGTGTTTGATATGGTCGGTATATATATATGTGTGTGTGTGTGTGTGTGTGTGTGTGTGTGTGTGTATGTCCGAGTACATTTTAAAAATCACTTGCAAATCATCAATACATTGAAAGTAGGCCCCCAGGGACCAGGCAACTTGTTCCGCCCAGAATAGTACATTGTCATTTTAATGATTTGCAATTTGTTTATTCGGTCATTTTGTTTTGATGATGTGCTAATTTTTTTTACCACTGGTTGCATAACAGCTGAACAGCTTGGCGCACAGATGTGCTGCTGATTCAGTACCCCCTGAAAGTTAGGGTAGGAATAATTCGGAATTTGTTCAGATTGCCGGAGACATCTCGCCAGTTGTCGCCATCACGAAAGACACTGTAGGACGCGATCTTTAACGTCCACCAACAACCAGTGCTGGCAGATGGATAATCAGGCTTAACGTTCATCTGATAGATGGCGCACACATTGATCAATCGCTCCACATGCTAAACACCAAGGGGACGACCATTCATAGCCGAGTCGAGATTACCCTAGTGTCAGACTATCCTAGTGTCAGATTATCCTCATGAAGCTTAAAGGTAAGGTATGCTATCTCGGTCCCATCCTAGTGTCAGACACACAGTCACTGAATGCTTAATAGAACCACAGAAATAGGAAAGAAAGAAATAAGAAAGTAATAAATTCTTTAGGCCTGCTGCTATTGAAATTGATGATCTAATCTAAAAAAAAAAAAAAGACTTTTTGCTATTTTGGTGTTGAATGAATCTAAATGTTTGCTGACTCATTTTTCATAATAATGGCAAACTCACTCTTGATAATGCGTGGAGTTCGATCTGTTTTACATGATATCCGATTACCGAAAACTTGTCTCTGTCTTTATGCTCGAAGCCATCGTGCCGATAAGATCTGCAAGATTGAAATGAGCTCCTGGAATTGACGATTGCGATTGTACTGACATTGAAGCTGACCCACAGCCCATTTACTCATTGGAATTGGCTTCTCTTGGGAGCTGTGAGTAACAGCTCGTGCATTGTAGGGAGCTCGGTTTGTGATGAATATAGTGGAGCATTGCATCAAATTACACTGCATGCCATTCAGCAAATGCTCTAATGAAAAATCTTACTTTTAGAACTTTTTTTCCCCCCCAACTTCCCCCCAAATGTGAACTGTGTCCACGTGTAAATTGTGCCGTTTCAAAGCATGAAATGTCTTGCGGCCTTGCGGCATTTTCTCCGTTGGTGTGAATCCTTACAGCCATGACACAGTAAGAAAGATGCTGTTTTGCGGTTGCTATTAAATTCGTTCCCAGCCTTCATTCCCATGTATTGGAAAGATGATAAAGTGATGATGCCATTCCGCTGCGGACACACCCCAATATATTCCATATCTGCATGTAAAAAGTACAAGTTAAGCATGGAAAACCTTTTGGCCTCCTGACTTTATTTGGTCCTGGCCTGCATAGTCTTTTTTTTTCTTTTTTCTTTTTCTTTTTTCAAGATCGATGCTCGTGTAAGAGCTAACATCAATCACACAAAAAAAAAAAAAAAACGGACATACAATAGAGGGAGCGGGAGACAAGATGGGGAGAGAGAGGGAAGCACACAAGTACAACAGCAGAGAACAGGGACAACGGAAGATCTGTGGGAGGGAGAGGGCTTGAGAGGAGGAGGAAGTATAAAACACATGGACACTGCTGGAACTTCCAGGAAAGATTTGGCATTTGAATTCATTTGAACCACATATTATGTTTGAACTCTTATTGTGACTTCCCTGCTCTTCGGAGGTCAGAGGTCGGAGACGGGAGACATGTCTGACAGACCTCTGTCCTCTGTCCGACAGACCGATCATCCATCAATGTATTTTTGTGTACACGATATTTCAAAAACCGTTGAACATTTAGCTTTCATATTGTAGATATCTATTCCTCATGCCGCCCAAAAAGTGACGGACCCAGAGTTGTTGAGTTGCTCCTTGTATTTTATTTCTATCTCATTGTCAAATACTTTTCTTCTGGCACAATGTTGGCGATAATAAAACGATGTACTAGCTACACTGTGCTTGCTCAATGAAGCGTAAGTGGCAGTCATGCTCTTGCGATAGTGTTCCCCCATTGAGGACTGCCCCAAGTGTATCGTAGCTATGTTTAAACCTCCAAAGCCAATTGGTCATTGTTTATATCGAAGGTGTCGAAAGCAAGCATGACATCCATGCCTGCTGCGTTTGCCCAACCCAATTGCGATGAGTCGGCCTGTAATTGGAACAAATGCCTGTTTTCCAAATGGCTTGGCAATGCACAGTCTGGCCCAAATTTTGTCTTTTACTTCCTGTTTCCACCAGTAAGTTCTGCTGTAGTTCAAGCTGGAACTGGATCAAGCATGGACCAAACTTCATTTCCTGTTAGTAGAAGCCCTAACCAAGATGACCCGGAAGGTTTCGAAAGGGCGATCATGCTGCTTCAGAATCAAGTTGTGAATGATTCTGGTGAGATGAAATGCTTCAAATCTGGCCTGAACTAGTTCAGAACTCACTGGTAGAAACTTAAGGCATGAGTTCCTTTTATCGATAAAATGTTTGACCATTTCATACACCCCTGTGACCTTTTTTTTTTTTTACCACCCCTGTGACCTTTGAGTATGACCTTTGACCACCCCTGTGACCTTCGAGTATGACCTTTGATCACCCCTGTGACCTTCGAGTATGACCTTTGACCACCCCTGTGACCTTCGAGTATGACCTTTGACCACCCCTGTGACCCTTTTTTTTTTTTCTTGCGATGTCTTGAACGCATGATACTCATGAACTTTCCTGGTATGGTGTTAGAGTATTATTGATGTCTGTCTGTCGTTAACATGATGTTGCAACGTTTAGTCCTTCCTGCTAAGTGGATCAGTGCAGTTGAAGTAGTGTGCTTGCCGATTAAATAGTAGGATTGATTTTTTGAGAAGTTGCGATTGCAAATAAAGCAAAGTACAATGGTTTTGATACAAGCTACTAATCCACAACTTTTTTCTTTTCTCCTCACTATTGACACCTACTGATTGAAGAATACGAGAATGACAAAAGCTGGATTGCTTCTGATGCTTGACTTTTCCTGGAGGGTCCTTGTTGCTGCGAGACCATTTCAAAAACACATTTAGGCATAATGCAACAAACATGGCGCCGTGCATCACTGTTTGATATGGCCTCATGCGTCTTCTCAAACTACTACTGCTGCTTTAACTGCCACAATTATTCGCACCTTATGGGGCTGGCTGAGGAACGTTTTTGGCCCAAGCCTTTAAATATCTTTCTGGCTCGGCCCTGAAGTTCGATTGAAGGTAGCAGGAGTTTGTAGTTTGTCCAGGGTGCCAACAATATCTCACCTGATTGAAAGAAACCGTGGGATCTTTCATGCCCACCAATGACCACTGCTTATAGACAGTTCCTCTAGCGTAATGTCCTCCCGATGGACGGCACACACATTGATACATCAAACTGCATGTGAAACACCGGGGTGACTGTTTATAGTTGCGTCGAGATTCGAACCTAGGCAGCTATCCTGCCATACATCATCTCAAACTGCACTCGGGAAACCTTACTCAGAGTAGTCTCAGTCTAAAGCTAACAGACAGCCTAAAGTGATTCAGTTCCTGTGTGATCATGTGATTTTTTTTAAAGGTAAACTAAACTTTAACGAGAAAGCATCTGAAAATGCAACGCCTGTCCGCGTTCGTTTTAGATTCAGACATCTTCTTTATCACATGCTAAACATGACAAAAGTAGCTAAAAATAACACAATGAAGATTGACGATTTCATTCAGCCTTGACCTTTGACCTTTTGATTTAAAAACAACAAAACAGTCACATTCTAACTTTTGATTAGTGATCCAATTCAGTGACCCAACATGCAAATTCTTCAATTTCAGGTCAATCGGATGAAAATTGATGATTTATGCAACCTTGACCTTCGACTATGACCTTTGACCCTGTGATCTAAAAAAACAAAAACAATCAGCTTCTAGCTTTTGATTAGTGATCCAATTCAGTGACCCAACATGCAAATTCTTCAATTTCAGGTCAATCGGATGAAAATTGATGATTATTCAACCTTGACCTTTGACTATGACCTTTGACCCTGTGATCTATAAAAAAAAAAATCAGCTTCTAGCTTTTGATTTGTGAACCAATTCAGTGACCCAACATGCAAATTCTTCAATTTCAGGTCAATCGGATGAAAATTGATGATTTATGCAACCTTGACCTTCGACTATGACCTTTGACCCTGTGATCTAAAAAACCACTCGACTATGACCTTTGACACTGTGATCTAAAAAAAACACTCGACTATGACCTTTGACCCTGTGATCTAAAAAAAAACAATCAGATTCTAACTTTTGATTCGTGATCCAATTCAGTGACCCAACATGCAAATTCTTCAATTTCAGGTCATTCGGATAAAAATGGATGATGTATGCAACCTTGACCTTCGACTATGACCTTTGACCTTGTGATCTAAAAAAAAACAATCACATTCTAACTTTTGATTTGTGAACCAATTCAGTGACCCAACATGCAAATTCTTCAATTGCAGGTTAATCGGATGAAAATTGATGATTTATGCAACCTTGACCTTTGAGTATGACCTTTGGCCCTGTGATCTTTAAAAAAAAAAAAATCAGCTTCTAGCTTTTGATTTGTGAACCAATTCAGTCATCGAATGAGATCCAAAATCACAGATTTTGTGATTGCATATTTCAGTTGTCATCTTTTGAGAAACAAAATGAATCTGCCGTTTCTAGGAAATTTCCAGGATATTTCTTTGAATCCAAGATTCAAAGGATCTTGGATTTTCTCGATTTTAAATTTTGCATTTTCTCCACATCAAACAGAGATGAAGATAATCTTGCCACAATTCATATTTTATATATTTTTATACATGCAAGACAGACTTGTTTTGTGATAGGTTAAATAAGACATTGTTTTATCCCTCTCTTTACAACAAAGGTTTAAATTCTGGCACATTTAAACATCACAATTGTGGGAAAACAATTTTTTAGACGAACCTTGATGCATCAGACAGTTCAAAGACTTCGGGGACGACGAATCGATTGGATTTTCACCCTTCTCTACCTGGCAAAAAAAAAATTTCAAGTGAAAAATAAATAATTTTGATATTTTCATCTATCTATAATTCCAGTAATCTCTGTGTGCATGTCTGTGTGTATGTCTGTGTGTCTGTGACCGCTGTTTCTCGACAACCACGGGTCCGATATACTTTAAACTTGCCAGGTATATTGCTGGGGACCCGAGGATGTGCCTTTTCAAGGTTTCATATTAATCGGAGAAGTAGTTACCGAGCTATGTCCAAAAAACGATTCAACCAATCAGAGAGCAGCGAGCTATCACGTGTGCCGAACGTGCCGAACAGACTCTGCCTCGGACGGCACATTTGAGAGCGTATTCATTTATTTCACGTTGGCAAACTATGTTGGCGTTAAACTATGTTTTAAAACTAATTAAAACTAATTTGCGATTCATCGTAACTGCGATATGCGACCCTCCGGAGCTCCTGTGAGAGCGTGCGCCATTACGGATAGTAATTCAATTAAAAACATAAAAACATTGTCCCAATTCAAGGTTTCATATTAATCGGAGAAGTAGTTACCGAGCTATGGCGATTTCTTTACCAAACTCCGCAAGCCGTTCGCTTTGGACCAAACCATTTCATGTAAATAGAGGGGGGGGATTGTCACCGTACTCGCAAGCCGTTCGCTTTGGACCAAACCATTTCATGTAAATAGAGGGGGGGGATTGTCACCGTACTCACAAGCCGTTCGCTTTGGACCAAACCATTTCATGTAAATAGAGGGGGGGGATTGTCACCGTACTCACAAGCCGTTCGCTTTGGACCAAACCATTTCATGTAAATAGAGGGGGGGGGATTGTCACCGTACTCGCAAGCCGTTCGCTTTGGACCAAACCATTTCATGTAAATAGAGGGGGGGGATTGTCACCGTACTCGCAAGCCGTTCGCTTTGGACCAAACCATTTCATGTAAATAGAGGGGGGGGATTGTCACCGTACTCGCAAGCCGTTCGCTTTGGACCAAACCATTTCATGTAAATAGAGGGGGGGGATTGTCACCGTACTCGCAAGCCGTTCGCTTTGGCTTTGCGAATGGACCAAACCATTTCATGTAAATAGAGGGGGGGGATTGTCACCGTACTCGCAAGCCGTTCGCTTTGGCTTTGCGAATGGACCAAACCATTTCATGTAAATAGAGGGGGGGGATATAATTTTAGATATATATATAGTACGGGCATGCCCTAGTAATCATAATTTGATAATCCTAATGGCCGAGTTAATCACCAATCGTACCCCTTCACTTCCACACAACTTCATTTCTTCGTTTTCCTTTTTCCCTCTACACACTCATTCTGTTGCGAATCTCAAAGGTCACAGAGTCTATTTACCACGACAATCAATTTGGGCAGGATATATTTTTTTCTGGCTGTGCTCAAGAGTGCCCTGACTTGCTGCTTTTACTGCTTTTACTTCCCACATCAGCATTCCATGAGGCCTCCGTAATCACACTATCGGAGCTTGGAATGTGATGCTCCGAGGCATGGAAAATATTGGCGTTTGCTTGTGACGTTTGATTGCTGCATACCTACAATGCATTTCAAAAATGTCAATTATATATATATATATATATGTATGTATGTATGTATGTATGTATGTATGTATGTATGTATGTATGTGTATATATATATATATATATATATTGTTGTGGATATGAGAATGGTGTTTTTTTTATTGTTTTTATTGTATAGTACATTGTAAAAATATCGCCCTCCTTCCTCCAGTTGTGTATAAAGGTCAAAGTGCGTCCTGTAATTAGGTCATAAACAATCACGTTTAGCCAGTCATAGATTTCCTCCTTGTTGGTAGTTATTTCCCTATTCTGTGTATTAGGCTAAGGATTTGTCTTCCATTAATTAATACTCCATTGCACCGAATTCAGACAAGTAGATTCCCTGCACATTCCCCTTTCCTCAATTGCCAACTGCATTGAGCGGTTTGCTGAATTCTGCTGCAGCTGTGGGTTGTTGTTTTCGCTGCAAGACTCCATTAGCCACGAGGTCATCTCGGAGCCAAAGGTGGGAGGAGTCGGCCCAGCGCCGGGGAAAGGCGTGGTCTAGCCAACGCCCCCTCTAAGGGCGGGGTCGGTGAGCCCTCGCGACCAATCAGGGCTGAGGCGAGCTCACCGATGGGCGTGTCCTAGCGGCCGGCGGCTTGATCGCCGGGGGGGGGGCGATATAAAGTGCGTGCGCATGCGTCAGGACGGTAGTTAGTAGTTGGTTGTTGGTGGCTGAAAGAAGAGACAGCAAGCTTCTTGAGAGAGGGGTTGGTGGTTGGTGGCTGAAAGTGCTGCTGAAGCTGCTTGCTGAAGCTGAAGAGTGCTGCTTGCTGCTGAAGGAGGAAGGGCTGATGAAGAAAGAGAGTGGCGTTGGAGGAGGACGAGTTGAGTGTGGCATTAAAGTGGAGCTGAAGAGCCCGGAGTCCAGCGCGACGCGCCCATCCGCTCGCG
>NC_136264.1:128993659-129361159 GCF_964187855.1 Myxine glutinosa | reverse complement strand
TACACTATGTACAGGGATTTGGTAGAAGAAAAGGGACACAGGGCAGAACTTAAGCAGTCTTACTTAAAATGCCCAGACACGGGCCCGATCACTCACACGGGGAAATGGAAGAAGAATGTTCGTGCGCTGAACGCGCCTGCTTCGGTCGCTCCAGGAACAGCTCACCCGGCATGGCCCTCTGGCAGTCACAGCACGTATCCCGGCGAAAGCAGGCAGGCGGGAAAATCCTCGCGGCGCGTATATCGGCAAAGGCAGGCAGGAGGAAAAACGCGTGTCTGTGGCCTGGCGCGGGTCTCTTTTACAGCGCGATTAATACTGCGCGGAGCGCGGGGAGCAGGGCAAGTTCGTGTACAACGGGTCTATGCGTGTCTCCTTCTGAACCCAACTCCGAACTGACTCAGCGCGTCTCCTCTCGTAACTCAACTGAAAAACCCCGAACTGCTCTCATAACTGAGGTGGGGGGCTCTGGGCACAGGGTTATATCGCCCCGCCCTAGCCCGACCCGAACGTTCCAAACCCCGCCTTTTGCCGCAGTGGTACGTCACTCCCCTTGAGCCCTGATTGGCGGCTCGCGCTTACCGATGGCTCCTCCTCCGCCTTCCTTCGGCCTCGGTCGACTTGTTCAGGCCTGCCTCGTGGCATTTCGCGCCAAAACCAAAAGCATCGAAGCATCATAAGGGCACCTACTTTTCATTATCCCACTCAACGCAAAACTAAACACAGGAAAGGTCTACGCTTACATTTACGAATAAATAACTGAGCTTAAATGAGGCTACATGTTGTAGTGTAACTAACTAGGAGGGGAAATTAACCTTTATTATAAAACCACAAAACCACAACACTGTGTGTGTGTGTGTGTGTGTGTGTGTGTGTGTGTGTGTGTGTGTGTGTGTGTGTGTGTGTGTGTGTGTGTGCGTGCGAGTGTATGTGTGCTTGTGTGTGTGCGTGTGTGTCAGTGTCAGTGTCATTGGTTGTTATTTCCATATATGGGTTTTAGAAGGTGGAATGGATCCATCCCAGGTCTCAAAGGTATTATCCACCTTCGTGTGTGTGTGTGTGTGTGTGTGTGTGTGTGTGTGTGTGTGTGTGTGTGTGTGTGTGTGTGTGTGTGTGTGTGTGTGTGTGTGTGTGTGTGTGTGTATGTGTTATTCATTTTGCCGAATTACACGTTTCGTCTATACATATTGTTACGGATAGGGGGACGGCTCTCCCGTTAGCAAGGGGTGATTAGCCCCTTGTCCTGTTAAGCTGGCCGTCTCCCCGTTCCTTGTACTTGTAACGCTATCCCGCGGGATGGAACGAATCAGGGTTATGGGTCCAGGGTCTATCCCGAATACCTTTATCCGTCCCTCTGCAGACTAGGGAGACAAGTACCGCTCGAACCCCGGTTTGGATGGTCTAGTTAGTTGCCGAGCGGTTTTTAGCAACCCGAAGTTTGAGCCATTACCAAAGACTAACCCGATCCTGAACGTTGGCCGAATCGCGCCACGTGCACTCAATATGGAAACCTCTAAAGCGACCGAAAGAGCATGAAGAAGTAAAGACAAAGTAGGGAATAACAAGATTTATTACTATTTATACACACTAAGCAGAAAGGAAAAGAAAGATGATTTATAAGGCAATTGAAGGAGCAGGAGACATAGGGCATTGATTAGCTTATATATATGGCAGTCTTAATTAATACCCCAAGACAACATGAAAGACGGACAAACGGGCACACTTACACGGGGGAAATGATGGCAGGAATCACTGGAGGGAGGAGAAGGTCCGAACCGATGGCAGGGCAGGAAGGTCCGGGCAATTCCACACTGTCGAGGTCCACGTTCCGTGCTCGAAGCGAACAGCAGCTGGCAGCTCTGCGTCTCCACAGCCGGCAATAGGGCCTAGAGGGTCTCGGCGTATTGCTCAGTATCAGCACCACCTCACGTCTCGTTCTCTCTTGGCTGCTTTAGCTGGATCGCGCATCTGCCGCACCTCTCTCTCAATCTTCTTCGGACCTCAATCTTCTCCAAAAAGCTCATCTCCGTGGGGAGCGTCGCGATGCGGGTTATATAGGCCCCGCCCTTCAACCTTTGCGAACCTCCCCCAAGTGTTCTCTCTCCGCCCTCTCGAGCCAAACCCCTCGGTCTGGGTTGGATGAGCGGGGCCGACTTACTCCTCCCCTCTTTGACGAGGTGGAGACCCGCCTTTCTTCCTCGTCGTTACCTCGTGCGTAATGGAGTCAAATGCAGCAAAGTGGACGGGAGATGAAAATGCAGCAAAGTGCCTAAAGAGTCAATTGCAGCAAAGTGGCAAACCTGGCACTTGGAAGCTGCCATGGGGTGTCGGAGGGGCCTACTCTTATTTAATTTGGTGCAATGAAGAGTCAAACTATTGGGAAACACATCCTTAACCTACAGAGAATAAGGGACTAACTATTTAAAAGGATATATGGTGTCCTGTGTGTAGGTTTATGGAATTAACTAAGAGGACGAGCTTCGACCTTTCTTTACATTACGGAGGGTGACAGTTACACACAACAAAACCATAATTCTCACATTCGTTACACTTTCTCAAATTCGTTACACTTCTCAAATTCGTTACACTTCTCAAATTCGTTGGAATATGTTGCAGATTAAAGTGTTTCTTCAAAATTAATTCGCGTAACCTTTAAATTTTTCAACAAACTTGTATTTTATTTAGCTTTGGTCTACATAAAAAAATATTTTGCAATAAAAATACTTCCCTTAAATGTTTGCTTAAAATGGTGTTGTGGTGGAAGCTTTTATTTGTTGCCAAAGAAATGTCCAACTGGAAATGCATTGTCCTTCCTGCGGAATTCATCACAAGTCTTGCAAAATAATTTGTGAATTATTTCCCTGTGTGCTGTCCTTGGAGTGTTTGAGAAAGGAAAGTGGAGGTCGAAGCAAAGGAGCGAGCTTTTCTAACACTACAAAATTAACAACTACCATAAAAAAAATCCCCATCAAATACCCTGTGCTGCCATTTAAAGCTGGTGTATGCAGATTGCTGGTTCAAGCTTTGTGGAGAACTTCATGCTCCTCTTTATCTGGCCCAATGACTTGATTTATGCTTTTGTTTAACTCGCTGAACATTTATAACCAGTTCACTTGCATTGAAAATTAACGCCTCATTTGGGGCCATATACATATTACCAATGATAAAAGGTTGTGGGTTTCTTTATCATTTTCCTCCCAATACACGTACGTGATTGATATACTATCATTGTAATTACTAGGGCATGCCCGTACTATATATAAGCTAGGACGTGCCCGTACGTGGGTGCCCGTTCCTTGCCAAAAAAAAAAAAAAAAAAAATTTGTGTAGGGGTGTGTGTGTGTAAACATCCTAGGGCGTGCCCGTACGTGGGTGCAAAAAAACATGCGTGCAAACAACAACAACAAAAAAAAACTTTGAAACCACGTGGCAGTAACGACCACAGAACCCCCCCCCCCTCTATTTACATGAATGGTTTGGTCCATTCGCAACGACCACAGAACCCCCCCCTCTATTTACATGAAATGGTTTGGTCCAAAGCGAACGGCCTGCGGTGTTTGGTAAAGAAATCGCCATAGCTCGGTAACTACTTGTCCGATTAATTTCAAACCTTGAAAAGGCACATCCTCGGGTCCCCAGCAATATACCTGGCAAGTTTCAAGTATATCGGACCGGTAGTTGTCGAGAAACAGCGGTCACAGACAAACATACACACATACACACATACACACATACACACATACACACATACAAACACACATACACACAGAGATTAATGGAATTATAGATAGATGAGAAATTCCACTACAGGTATCACATCACTCCCTCCTCTCACTTTACTTTATTCGCTCTCCCAATCTCATCTTCAATATTTTATTTCAAACTTTCCTTTCCTTTATTTTCTGCCGGACCATATCGTCCATCCTTCCATTTATTGATTTTTTTTCAATTTACATACCACCCCAGTATGTTGGTATTTACACAGAGTATGTTAGTATTTCCTTACATACCACTCTGGTATGTTCGTATTTACATACCACCCAGGTATGTTCGTATTTACATACCACTCCAATATGTTGGTATTGACACCTGATATGTTGGTATTTACATATCCCCCAGGTATGTTAGTATTTACACCTGATATGTTGGTATTTACATACCCTCCAGGTATGTTGGTATTTACATACCCCCCAGGTATGTTCGTATTTACATACCACACTGGTATGTTTGTCTTTACATACCACTCCAATATGTTGGTATTGACACCTGATATGTTGGTATTTACATACCCCCATGGTATGTTTCTATTTACATATCACCCTGGTGTGTTCATATTTGCATACCATCCCATTATCTTGGTATTTACATACCCCCACCCCCAAGGTATGTTGGTATTTACATACCACCCTGGTATATTGGTATTTATATACCACCCTGGTATTTTGGTGTTTACATACCACCTGATATCTTTGTATTTGGATACCACCCTGGTATGTTCATATTAACATACCATCCTGGTATGTTGGTATTTACATACCCCCAGGTATGTTGGTATTTACATACCACCCTGGTATGTTGGTGTTTACATACCACCCTGGTATGGGGGTGTTTACATACCACCTGAAATGTTTGAATTTGGATACCACCCTGGTGCATTTGTATTTACATACCACCCTGGTATGTTGCTATTTGGATACCACCCTGGTATGTTGGTATTTCCATACCACCCCAGTATGTTGGTACTTACATGCCACCCTGGTATGTTGGTACAGTATTTACATACCACCCTGGTATGTTGGTATTTACATACCACCCTGTTACATTCGTATTTACATATCACCCCAGTATGTTCGCATTTACCTACCTCCATAGTATATTGGTCATTTACATACTACCCCAGTATGTCGGTATTTACATACCGCCTGGTGCCCCACTTAAATTCTAATTAATCCATTAATAGCATCTGTTTGCCTTAAAGCCTACTTTTGCAAAGGGATGCCAGTGGATCGTTTATATTCATATCGTTGCAGATGACCAGTTTAAAGTGCACTTCAAAAGTGTGCCATAAACACAGCAGCTCTTGCACATTCAATATTTTTTTTTATTACACCCCACCTTTATGAATATAACATACAGACTCTGAGACAAGCTTGCTCCCACTACTACATCTATAACAGCCCCAATTATTCCCACCTTGTTGTGGGGTTGGCTGGGTTTTTGGGCTGTCCTTTTCACGAACCTTTCATGACCTGCAGGTCTGACATTCAAGTGCAGGTGATTTGGGCAGGAATTTGTAATTGGTTTGGGGTCCCATAGTCCTGCAACCGAACTGAGACCGCTGTTACATTGTAAACACCTAGGACACTTTAGTAATGTAACAACCAACGGTCATGTCGGCCAAACAGTCGAGACGCTCCAAACTGGATTAAGGACCTTTCTGCACCTATACCGGAACCTTGTTCAATTGGAATGCCGCGCGGTCAATCAGGCTGCGTGCTGGGCACCTCACCTCGCCGGAGTCCGAAAACAATATGGAACCTGAGCGGAGGTTCTTATCCGGCGAGACCCAGTGAATAACTCAATAAAGAGACCCAGTGAACTTAATATCTGTATTGAAATGGGGAGGGGAGAGAAAAGGAGTAAAAACAATTGTAATATCAGCTAATGTGAGCATGAACAATTACTGTAATAGGGCACAACAGCTTAGATTGAGGCCATGCATCCCCCGTGCGATCGATTTGCATACGCTTAATGCAATGCAAACTTTTCCGAGTTCTGAGGCAATGTGGGACAGGGGAAAATATTTTGCCAAAATTACTGACTGATAAAATTCGATAAAATTTATTTATTTGTTATATGCAAGTTAAATAACTCGATTGTTTAGTTCATGCGTGTAGGGATAAAAAAAACAGGCAGGATTCTTCTTGTATCCCTGTATTTCTTTCCCCCATACAATGACGGGATCATGGAAGGAGTTACATGTACCGAATGCAGGACAAGGACACTAGACATCAGTGTATTTTTACATGAATCACCACAATGACATAAGGAGACGATGTTAAATCAACACATTTGATGGGATTTTAAACAGAGATCCCAGCTTCCATGAGGCACGAGGGCAGTGCTCAGATGGGAATGTTAAACAGGCCAACTCTGTGTAAAGAACGATATCCAGCCTTTTACTTAATATACAACCTTTTTATTCCCATGTTTGCATTCATTGCCCATTTTCCATTCCTTGTTTGGTTTATATTGCTAAAACTGCAACATTTGCACGCGAATGTTTTCCAATGTTTATTGCATATAGCTTGAACTTTCTAAAATCTCAAGTAGTTTCCATTAAGAATATTTATACAGGATTCCAAAGGCTGTGGGAGTTGTTATGCAATAAAGTTTAGCATGGTGTGTTTCTGTTTATGCAGAGCATTTCTTCTACAGATCAGTATCTGTAATTCCCAGGGAGCCACATCTAGTTATAGTAAAATGTTGTAAAATTTTGGAACTTTTAGCTGATGTAGCAGGGGAGTTTTGCAAATCCAGTGACGTAAATTATTGGAATGAATAAATACCATGAAGCTCCTGGTTATTTTTATGCAACCATCAGTTTTCAGTTACATTTATATACCCTTTCCCTTGGCTAATCCATATTGCAACCATTAATTTGACATTATTGTTTTCAGAATACTCTTTTGAACATTTCAAATACTGGCAAACTTGACCACTTTCTTTAATTATAGTCGTATTGGTCAGGATTCTGTGTCAATAGTGAAACTTTTCTCTCATCACATCGCCAACTAGATGGTATTCATAGAATACTTACCCTGCGCAGTCAACTTGGTGCGAGCCAAATCCTCTGTTTTTGAACGTTTTTTTTTTTGATCCAATATGGCTGCCAGACCATGTGAGCGATGACATCATAAGTTTATATTTTCTAATATAATTGTTGCATAGATGATGCACAATAAATTTCAAACTTACTAGAACTTACTTACCAGCGTTGTGCCTGTCGAATTATGACGTCATAATTATGGCACCAATGACATCATCATCAACAACACCTATTCCACATATGGAGTTCTTTACAATGAGCCATGTTTCAATTTTTTCCATATAGTGGTTTTGGAAATATATAGGTGCAACGATTTTCGGTTTTTCCAAGATGGCGCCTGCACAACAGGAGCTATGACGTCAGGATTATCATGAAAACATTCTAAAGGAGGAGGCACTCCTACGGTGAAGATTTAGTGTCAATCGGACCAACAGTTGCAAAGAAAAAAAATTCATAATGATCGGATAAGTGTTATTTTTGTCAAATTTTGTCATCATAACGAAGGCACCGATGACATTATCATAAACATATCTTAATCCCCACGAGGAGCAGTTGACAATGAGCCAGGTCTCAATTTTTTTCATGGAGTGGTTTCAGAGATATCGAGGTGCGAAGTTTTTCCAAGATGGCGCCTGTACCGCGTGACCGAAGACGTCATAATTATCATTTAAAAAATTATACAGGAGGAGCCGCAGCTGCTCATATTCTGAAAATTTTGTGTCCATCGGACTAACGTGCAGAGGAATTTTCTTTTTCATACTGATCAGATCAAGTGTTGTACTTGTCTAATTATGACGTCATAATGAAGGCAGCCATGACATCATCATTAACATATCTTATTCCCCATGGGGTGTACTTGACAATGAGTCATGTTTCAATTTTTTCCATTAAGCGGTTTGGGAGATATGGAGGTGTAACGTTTTTCCAAGATGGCGTCGGTACCATGTGAACTATGACACCTATGACATCATACTTATCAGCAAAAAAATCTACAGGCAGAGGCATTCCTATAGTAAAATTTAATGTCAATCGGACCAACAGTTGCCGAGAAAATGAATTTTAAAAATGCAGACACGGCACACGTACGGCACACGTACGGCATACGGCACACGTACGCAACCGATTGTTTAACCTCGTTTTTGCTTCGCGAGCACAGGGTAACTCTCGGTAGAGTGCATACCTCTGCCTGGCTAAACAGTTTACGTTTTGTAAGCCACTGATAGGCCGGATCTGGATTCAGAACTAAGCCAAAATAAAATCGATTGCTGTTGTCTCCTAACCAACTCATTCACTGATTTCGTCCGAATCCGTGAATAACTTTTTGAGATATCATACTATACCTCGGTTTTAACCCTATCTCTTAATGGTGGAATTTTTAAAAAAATTCTCTGATCTGGATCCGGATTCAAATCTTCACCAAAGTTGCATCAATATTTTCCTCGTCACATAGCTGATCTATCCACCAAGTTTCGTCTGAATCCGTCCACAAATTTTTGAGATATCTTGTTCACAAACAGACACAAGCAGACAAACAAACAAACAGACAGACAACAACTATCGGGGGCACCTTTTTCACGGTGGTTGTACCCCGCAAACGCAAGTCGGGGGCCAAATCTTCCCCATACTTTCCTGCTGGCCGGATTCATCAGGGCAGCGCGGTCAGAGTGCGCATCGGTCCACATGGACCAGCCTTTCCTTCTTTTTTTTCTCTCTCTCTTTCTCTCGCTCTCCCTCTATCTCTCTCTCTCTCTCTCTCTCTCTCGCTCTCTCTCTCTCTCTCGCTCTCGCTCTCACTCTCACTCTCACATGGCCCTGACTTCATGGAAACAGGTGTACACCATCCTTGATGTGAGGGATCTCTGGGTTGCTCCTGGGAGATCGATCGGCTGTCTCCGTGCTGCAGGCTTGTTCAGGAGAACCGTCCGGGGCTATACAACAAACACAACAACAGACAGGGGTGAAAACATAACCTCCATCCACTTTCAGTGGTAGAGGTAAAAAGTGTTGGTTGGTGAACAATAGTTCATAATGATGTCAAATGTTTTCCATATCCCTCATGATTCTAATCTACATTCCACTCATACAAAAACTTGTTATATTGTAGACAAATACTTCAACTCATTGTTGATAAATATCCCCATCACCCCACCTCCCACTCCGCTTTCCCCACTCCCCCGTTAAACTCTGGGATCCACATTCATTCCAAAGATCGCTTGAGTCTTTTATACTTTCTTCCTTTCTCTCATTCTAGGCAAAGCAATCCCTTGCTGCTCTAACACGTGATTCATCCAAGCGAACTTCGCTTGCTGCATCGATGGACTCGATTGCCAACGGACAAACAGAGTGGCCGCTTGCTAATGATGCACTGACTGCCGCAGTACGCCACAGTCAGCAGGCCAGCTTACAAGGTTCACCTCCAAGTCGCACTGGTACCACAATCTAGCGCACACTGATGCTCTGTATACACCTCAAGGTGATCCGATCACAGGCTTCTTACGCACCAACCAAAAATGACAGAATGGGACGCATGGGACGAAAAATGACAGAATGGATTTTTGTTTAAATGTTTTTTTTATGTTTAAGACCTTTGAAATGTTTTTTAAATGCTTTTTTAGATGTTTTTTTTTTAACTTTCAAGTAATTAAATACCCAATGCTTGTCATCACTTGTTTGCACAATTTATTTTCTCCATCATGTCAACAAACTATGCTGGACAAAAAAGTCCTTGCTTCAATATTTATAAATGCGAATCACGAGCCTTTTTTTATTTTTTTTTGGATACAAGATCAAGGCTCGTGTAAGAGCTAACATTGATCACAAAAAGACAAACTGACACATAAAACATAAAACATATGATGAAGGGAGCGGGAGAACAAGATGGAGAGCAGGGACATCGGGAGATCTGTGGGAGGGAGAGGGCTTGGGGGGAGGAGGCATGGGAAGGGGGTGGGGGATGGGAGAGGTAAAAAAAAACAACACATGGACACTAGGACTTCCAGGAAAGAAGTCGGTATTTCGAAAAAGTGGATCTGGGATGAATTAACGGGGGTAGAAAAGAACTTAATTTGGTACTCAGCCTTTGAGCTAACGGATGTCAGAAATTTTTGGCTTTGTGTTTTGGATATGACCCTGTCATTAGGCGGTAAAGTCCACGTTATCAGATCGGCTCTCAGGACATCTTGCAGGCAGAAACATCGTATCGTCATTCTGATAAATAATGAAAGGTAATATAATATATTTAGAGCTTTGTTGACTTTAATAACTCCTGCCGTTGTGAGTCTGAATGACAGAATTTCAGCACACTCAGATTATGGATTATTTTTCAGGGACATTGTCTTCCTGCAACGTGCGTCAGTCTGTTGTTTCTGACTTGTCCGCCCTCGATCGAGACAGCCTGGCATCATTCTCAGATCCGTCCTCTCCCCGGCACCGCACGCACTCGCTTGGCAATGTGAGTTCCCACGGAGCCTTCATTTGGTACTCAGCCTTTGAGTGCATTGTCATATGCAGAACGGCAAACCCATACATGGGCCGCAGTTTTCTAGGGTCACAGCTCAGTGTGCTAATCCACAGTTGGAACATATTCCTGCATATATAGTATTTTAATATGTAGTTTTTAAACATTCGTATTTTGCCAAATTTTTTTCAAGACTTTTTTCATGTTGTAGTTATGCTTTTTAATGTTTTTGTTGAAATGTTTTTATGTTTAAGACCTTTAAATGTTTTTTAAATGCTTTTTAAAATATATATATTTAAAACTTTTTAGAACTTTTTTAAAACTTAAAACTTTTTTATGTCGATTTTTAAACTTTTGAGTAATTAAATACCCAATGCTTGTCATCACTTGTTTGCACAATTTATTTTCTCCATCATGTCAACAAACTATGTTGGTCAACAAAAGTCCTTGCCTCAATTTTTTTTTGATGCGAATCACTATTGTTATCGTTTTGCTTTAATATTGTTTTACTCCACTTGTTCCAGTCCCCTCTGCATGGGATCTCAAGGGCCTACCTTTTGCTTCTACACCCACAGTCCATGGAGGACTTGGACGTGCAGAAGAGAAAGAAGAAGAAAGAGCGGAAAAGTTTTGGCTCTCTGACACGTGTATTTGGCCGAGGAAAGCAACGTCGGACGTTAGATTCGGGCCTTTTTGAAGCAGGTCGGTGGTATGTGCTTTGCACTGTTGTTGCTCTTTCGGGCAGTGTGCACACAAGTCTGTTGTCTCATCCCCTTTCCTCAAATCCCTCAAAACTGCAGGCCACCATCCTCACTCATTATTCATTCATTCACTACTCTCCTCATACCTTCTTTTTTGCACTGGCCATCGTCAACTTTTCCCATCGGTGGAAAAAGACCAGCAGGTACTCCCACCAAGTTAGATTTTTGAGGCTCGTGAAGCCTTTTGTATTATGACTTTAGTATTTTGTTTGGTTACCAAAAATTACCGGCCAGAAACGCATCCTCAATTTATAACATTATTCATATGGGAAAAGTGCTTGCCATATGCGTTTTTAAATTTAGTCCTGTACCGGCTTCCCCGGAGGGGACTATAGGTTTGCTGTTCCGTCCGTCCATCTGTCTGCCCCACCTATGGTTTTCCAGCCTTTTTTTCCATAACCATACTTTAACATATTCAACTGAAACTTATTACATGCATTTATTATAACTTGCAGAACAGTTTGAGTTTTGGGGCGTTTCACCAATTTTCCACTGAGTTATGCCTTGTTTGGACTTAGAAAATATCACGTGTTATACATGGTTCAAGCCTGATGTTGGCTTAGCGGTTAGGGTGCTGGCTTGGGATCCTAGGATCCTGGGTTTGAATCCAATCAATCAATCGCTGAATTAACGCCAGGGGGGTGGGGGGGGGGGGGGGGGGTTGACTCAAGGCAAATTCGAGGTCGAGGTCGGCAAATTGAGTACCAGTTCACTGGTAATTCCCTGTGTGTCGCAAGAGGCGAATAACAGGGTTGGCAGCAGGAAGGGCATCCGGCCATAAAACATTGCTTCAAAAAAGCGGACCACGGTGCCCGAAAAGGGCCAAGCCCTGCTCTGCGGGGAAAAATTGCCTTTAAGGTGGTTCTTCTTTTTCTTCTTTTTTTTAATTTTTATTTTTTTTTGTACAATGAATCGAGGCTTGTGAAAGAGCTAACATTTACTTCACAAACAAATCAACCAGACAAACAAAATATATCAAAAGAGGGAGCCGAAGACAAGATGGGGAGAGAAGGGGAAGCACACAAACAACATTTGAGAGCAGGGAGATGTGTGGGAGGGAGAGGGCTTGGGGGGGAGGAGGCGTGGGAAGTGGGGGGGGGGGGGGGTGGGAGAAGTATAAAACACAAGGACACCAAGGACTTCCAGGACAGAAGTTGGTATTTCAGAAAAGTGGAATTGGGGTGAAATTAGCGGGGGTAGAAAAGATCAAGGTTTTGGATGGGGGAAGAGAAGAGATGGTTGTGAACAGCTGTTTTAAAGACCTGGAGGGTGGAGTGGGATTGAAGATAGTGAGGGAGTTTGTTCCAGAGGTGGGAGAAAAGAGGAATGAAAGAGTGAAGGTGAGCAGAGAGTCTTGATTTTGGCAGTTTAACCATAAGAGGGTTGCAGGCAGATCTTGTGCGACCTGTAGGAATATTTGCGGGACAGAGCCCAGAGAGAGCTGGGGGGGCAAGGCCGGAGAGGAGTCTGTAGAAGACAGAAAGACCACCAACCTGCCTGCGGTGAGTGAGTGAGAGGCTCTTGGAGTTAGCTTCATCGCGGGAGATTCCAATGATTCTGAATGCTTTGGTTTCAACAGCGTGAAGACGAGCTACGTGTGAGGCAGGAGCACCAGCCCAGAGGGGAGAGCAGTATTCCATTGAGCTGCAGATGAAAGCCTTGTTTGTGGTGAGGAGCTCAGGTGTGCCAAGGAAGGACTTCGCACGATGGAGGATGCCCAGTCGGCGACTGGCTTTGGAGGCCAGATTTGAAATGTGGTTTTCCCAGGAAAGATCATGGCAGATAGTGAGACCCAAAAGCTTGAGTGACAGAACTTCTTGGAGAGGATTATTCAGAAAGTGGATGGGAGGGTTGTCCAGTCGGTCTTTTCGGAGAGACATCGTAAGAGTGTGAGATTTGTCAGGATTGAAAGACATGTTCCACTTTTTTTCCCAGTCTGTGATTTTGTCCAGGTCTGCAGAGAGTGAGGAGGCTGCAGACTGCCGATCTGAGGGATGAAGAATGGAGCGACAGAGAGTAGAGTCATCAGCAAAGAGATAGAGGGGATTTTCAAGAGAGTCAGAGAGATCATTGATGAAGACCAGAAAAAGCACAGGGCCCAGGACACTGCCTTGGGGAACTCCAGCCTGAACAGGAAGGGGAGATGATAGAAACCCATTCAGGGCCACACGTTGACTACGACTAGAGAGGAAGTCCGCCAGCCATGCGTGGAGATTTCCATGGATACCAAAGGAGGAGAGTTTGGTGAGCAGAGCAGGGTGCCAGACCGTATCGAAGGCACGTGATATGTCAAGGGAGACAGCTCTAATTTCCTGTTTGGCATTGAGGACCTCCATCCATTGTTGAGAAAGCAGAAGCAGCATGTCCAGAGTAGAGTGACCAGGTCTGAAACCAAATTGATGATCAGAGATCAAGCCATTGGAGAAGAGGAAAGATTTCATATCTGAAGCAATGATGGATTCCATGACTTTGCTGATAATTGGGAGAAGGCTGATTGGTCTGTAGTTGCTGGGATCTGTTTTTGCACCTTTTTGTGCAAAGCGGTGATGTTGGCAGATTTCCAAGCAGATGGCAGATGACCTTGAGCAAAAGAGAGGGTGAAGAGAACCGAGAGAGGGAGTGAAAGAGTGGAAGAACAGGATTTTAGGACCCGTGGGCTGATGCCGTCAGGTCCAGTTGCAGAATCAGAGTCGAGGGTTGACAGAAACTTTCCACCTTGTCAGGAGGAAAGGACACAGAGTCCAGGAGCAGCTGGGTACGACTGGGTACGATGGGTGCAGAGAGGGATGGGTTTGGGACACAAGATTTAGAGGCAAACACAGAGTTGAGGCATTCAGCTTTTCACGTGCGGAGTCAGCCGTGTGGCCGTTTGAGGTGAGGGAGGGGATGGAGGGGGAACAAACACCAGAAACAGATTTGACCAGACGCCACCAGGATTTGGAAGAGGGAGACAGATAAGAGAGTTCGGTCCTGAGAACGGAGAGATATTGTTTCCTGGCTCTCCTAAGGGTGGACACACACTTGTTTCGGGCTTTGTGAAAGGAAATGAGATTTCCTTCCGTTGGATTTGCTTTCCAGGAGACGAAAGCAAGTTGTTTCTGGGCAATAGCCTCACCACAAGATTCCGTGTACCATGGACGGGAGGAAGGGTATGACAACTGAAGACGAGATGGGATAAATCTGTGCATGAGAGAGAGCAATTTACTTTGGAAGAATTCCCAGGATGAGTTGATGTCAGAGGCGGTAGAGATGGGAGACCAGTCCAGATGATTGATGGCTGCTTGAAGACCCTGCCAGTTGGCCTGAGTGAAATGCCAGACTCGTCGACGCTGAGGAGGCTCTCTGAGAATGGTCAGAGAGATGTCCACTTTAACAAGCACATGATCAGATGAGCCGATTGGAGCAGAAGAAGAGCAGCAGACATTTTCAGGGAAGTTAGTCATAACCAAGTCCAGAAGAGAAGATGCTCCGTTGACTGAGATCCGGGTCAGGAAATTGACAGATTGTGTCAGTCCCAGTGAGTCACAGAAGTCCTTTGCTGAAGAGCCATGGCTGGTGAGAGAGGTACCCACACCCAGCCAACTGGCATGGTGACAATTGAAATCACCACATATGAGGAAGAGAGAGTTGTGATGGGTAGATAGATGTTGGTCCATATTATCAGACAGCGAGATGTAGATGGAGTCATCACTGTTTGGTGGACGGTACAACACACATATGAACAAAAGGTGGGAGCGAAGGGGAAGCCATAGCCAAAGGTATTCCAGGGGGTGAGGTGGAGAGAGGGCAGTGCAGGGCGAGTGAGGAAGAGAGTTTTTTTTTATAAAGATAGCAACCCCACCTCCAGGACGAGGCTCAGGTCTATCATACCGGAGGAGGGAGTAACCTGGGAGAGATACCAAGGAATCAGAGACATCATGAAGCAGGAAAGTTTCTGTTAAGCAGATCACGTCTGGTTTGTCACAAGCAACCTGGATGGAGAGATCAGTCAAGTTTGAGCGAAGGCCCCGGATGTTTGAGGTCCATTCTGTTAAAGAAGCGGAAGGGGGAGCATCGGATACAGAACGGGGGGGGGGGGGCGGAGCGGTAGGGTAAGATGTGGAAGAGGAGGAGGAGGAAGAGGTAGGGAGAGCTGTTGAAGGTGTGTCAGAGATTTCAGAATAGCTTGGAGAAAGGGAAGAATGGGGCGGACAAAAGGTTTGATGGTGATTGGGTGAGGCGCAGTGAGGTGTTATTTGAGGAGTGGGAAGAGTGAGGCAGAAGGTTGAGGGAGATGAAGGTGAAAGTTGAAAGGGGGAAGAAGCGGAGAGGATGCTTTGAGGAGGAGGGGTGAGAGGGGAGTCTAGGAGGGGAGGAGCGAGGGAGAGTCTCGGAGGGGAGGGGTGTTGGGGGAGTTTAGGAGGGAAGGGGCAAGGGCGGAGATTTGAAAGGGATGGGTGATGGGGAAGATTTGAAAGAGATGGGTGATGGGGATGATTTGGAGGGGAGGAGCAAGGGGGTAGATTTAGAGGGGAGGGGTGATGGGGAAGTTTTGGAGGGGAGGGGTGATGGGGAAGTTTTGGAGGGAAGGGGTGATGGGGAAGATTTGGAGGGGAGGGGCAAGGGGGAAGATTTGAAAGAGATGTGTGATCGGGAAGATTTGGAGGGGAGGGGCAAGGGGGTAGATTTGGAGGGGAGGGGTGATGGGGAAGTTTTGAAGGGGAGGGGTGATGGGGAAGTTTTGGAGGGAAGGGGTGATGGGGAAGTTTTGGAGGGAAGGCGTGATGGGGAAGATTTGGAGGGGAGGGGTGAGATTGGATTTTGAAAAGTGTACGATTAATGGGAAACGAACATTTATTGCAAAATGAGTTTCTTGAGACCTTCGAGTCAAAAATTCGTTTGAGGACGCTGAAGGATGGGTGGAGTGCTGGAGAGTTTCGGGAATGTATGAAACAGGCACTGTAAGAGATGGAATTTTTTTTTTGGAATGAATAGATTTGGTGAGCAAGTCGAAAGCATCCTTTTATAGAAGAAGAAGAAAAAGGTGTTATAGTATACGACAGATTACAGTTCTTCAGGGGACAGTTTAAACATTTTTTAACAACGTGATCACGAACAACGTTGTCGAAGAACGAATGAACAAATAAGAACGAACAAACGGATAAGAACAGAGAAGGAAATATTTTTGGGGTTTTTTTTTTTGAGTTGAGATTTTAAAACAAGGAAGTATGGGGTGAATAGACCGGGAAAAACAGAGACCGAAAGTAATTGCAGCGCAATCGAAGAACCGCTGAGACAAAAACAAAGCCTCAAGCCAAGGTCGGACACGGTCGCCTACCACACTAGGCCTCAGAATACGCGACACGAACTAACCGACGATTCTGTACACAGGTATGAAAAACCAACACCGAGAATCCTATTAAAGACACACCAATATGTACACACGCCGAAGGAAAGATACAGTTTCGACAAAAAACACAATTGTGAAAAATTACTTAACTTCGAAAGCGTGCGCGCATGGACAGCTTTGAAGAGACGTGACCTCCAATCTTGAAGGACCTCCTCCGTGACCTCCAATTCTTCTTCACGACTCTCCTCATGTTTTGCATCATTGCCTTCTTGTCCACCTCTATCCATTTTGACTCACTATCTACCTGTCTATCTTCCATCCTCTGTTGTTCTTCTACTCTTCCATGAGAGTTTTCACATCTATTTAGATAGAAAAGTGTCACTTTGATGCTACTTTGAAGGTTGTGTGATTTGTTTTTACATTTTCCCTTCATAATGTGCAGTATTTTAAAACATGTATTTTTTGGACTATCCCTTCACAAATGTTATCATTATTTAATTTGTATTAAGCTTAAATCTGCTTGTAGGAAGAAAAAAAAAACATTAAATGTGTTTATACTTAAAATGCTTTTAACAGTGAAAATAGCTGTTGTGTGCAAGTATTTTCACTTTTGTGTTGCAAATCATCCTTTTCTACAGTGGTAAGCACTTTGTCCAAAAAATGTTTGAGAATGATTTTTACTTTTTTTTTTCTTCTTTTTTTTCATCAGTTGACTTACTAATGAATTAATGTGACAATAGCTTTTATCAACTGAGGTTCAATGTTATTCAATTTAAGACATTTATACATCTAACCCTGGTGTTGGGCTAGCGGCTAGGGTGCCGGCCTTGGATACTAGGATCCTGGTGTTCGAATCCCGGTCGATCGCTGAATTAACGCCAGGGGGTTGACTCAGCCTGTTCATCCTTCCGAGGTCGGCAAATTGAGTACCAGTTCACTGGTAATTCCCTGCTTGTCGTTAAAGGCGGCAAAAAGGGTTGGCGTCAGGAAGGGCATCCGGCCGTAAAACATTGCTTCAAAAAGGGGACCGAAAAACAACAACAAACCACGGTTCCCGAAAAAGGCCAACCCCCGCTTTGCGGGCCTCTAAAATGGCCTCTAAAGGTGGTTTTTTTTTTTTATACATCTAAAAAGAATAACTGACTGCATGTTTTTCTTAAAGGAGGGCATTGTGAACCGGGATCCCCGAGGATGATAATTCTGATTGCGATTCTGATGTACCATACTCTGTTACAGAGGATCGGCACTGCTGACGTAGTTTCTTGGTAAGGGTTATACTGGGTACTTTGCCATTTCTTTCCCAGCAGTAGTTAGGGCAGGAATTCGTAACTTGGCCATGGCAATGGTGATAACTCACCTACTCTTAACGAATCACACCGTGAGATCATTAACGACCACCAAACGATGCCGGCAGATGGGACGCCCGGCTTAACATCCATCTGAGTGAGGTACACGTATTGATGAATCACCCTGCCTGAACGTGAAACACCTGGATGAGAGTTTAGAGCTGGGGGGAGATTCAAACCCAAGCCAAACGGATTAGAGGCAAGTGTGCATCCCTGTCGGGCCTAGGCTATCCGGCCAGCCCCGGATGATGATGGGTGATAAATTAAGCAACATAAAATCAAGAAAAGGAAGTGAAGTGAAAATAGTAAGGGCAAAAAGATCAACCACAGGAGGAGGGGATGGAGGTGTAAAGGAGTTGTTCGCTCGTCCCCTGCGCAGCGGGAGACGAGGTTTTGCAATTACTTCTGTGTCTGTCTGACTGTCTGTCTGTGTGTCTGTCCAGGCCATACCATTTTTACTATTTGAGGTATTGTCTAATTAATAATTTGACTAAAAGGTCAAAGGTCAGCATCACATAAAATTGTCAACTTCCATGCAATTGACCTGAAATTTTAAGAATTTCCATATTGGGACACTGAATTGGTTCACCAATCAAAGGCTCGAAGCTGAATGGTTTTTTTAGATGAGAAAGTCAAAGGTCAACGTCACAAAATCGTCACTTTTCATCCGATTGATCTGAAATTTTAAGAATTCACATGTTTGGTCACTGAATTGGTTCACCAATCAAAAGCTAGAAGCTAATTGTTTTTTTGATAAGGAGGCCAAAGGTCAAGGTTGCATTAAAATGTCAATTTTCATCTGAATGACTTGAAATTTGAGCAGGGTTTGTATATTGGGTCACTGAAGCATATTGATGTTGAGGTCAAAGTTCAAGATCACTTAACATTGTCATTTCTTTCTTTTTTAGCTGTTTTCGTCATGTTTAGCATACCGGGGAAGAAGTCTGAATACAAAGCGGATGCAGACAGGCGTTTGCATTTTCAGATTCTTTCTAGTTAGCCCCTCCCCCATGCAGTGGTAGATGGGGTTTTGTTAACACTTCTGTGTATCTGTCTGCCTGTGTGTGTCTATCTCCAAAACTTTTTTTTTTACCATTCCAGCTGTCATAAAAATTTCAACAAAGCTTTATTATGACAATATGGAGAAGGCAAAATAATAATTTGGTCAAAAGGTCAAAGGTCAGCGTCACTTAAAATCATCAATTTTCATCTGATTGACTTGACATTTTAAGAATTTGCATATTGTGTCACTGAATTGCTCCACCAATCAAAAGCTAAAAGCCGATTGTTTTTTTAGATCAAAACTTCAAAGATCAAGGTTGCAAAAAAATCAATTTTTATCCGATTGACCTGAAGTTTTAAGAATTTGCACATTGTGTCACTAAATTGATTCACCAAACAAAAACTAGAAGCCAATTGTTATTTTATATCCAAAGGTCAAAGGTCAAGGTCGCATAAAGTCATACATTTTTATCCGATTGACTTGCAATTTGAGCAGGGTTTGCATATTGGGTCACTGAAGCATATTTCTTCGGAGGTCAAAAGGTCAAGATCACCTAAAATTGTCATTATATATATATATATATATATATATAGCTGTTTTCGTTCTGTTTAGCATATGAAAGAAGAAGTCTGAATACAAGGCCAACGAGGACGGGCTTTACATTTTCAGAAGCTTTATATTTTGTTTTTAATACAAATATAGGCTAATTGAAGAGCATGGTGGCATAGGGTACACTGCACTGGACCAAGAGTGGGATAATAGGAAAAGAGGATTGAGAAGAGGAAAAGAAACAGCAACCTGCAAGTAAGAGGACTTGGCTCGGCAGGTCTACTGATTGCTTAAAAGACTGCAAGGTGGAATGGGGGATGATTTGAGATAGTGGGTCTGCAGGATTTCGAGTTTTGGGGCAGAGCTAAGAAGAAGTAGAGCTAGGGGGAAGCCTGATGAATTATCAAGGGAAAGGGATGGGTGGGCAGTGTTTGAGAATGATTTTCACTTTTTTGTGTTTAAACGGCCAACTCCAGTTGTTGCTTTTCCTTTTCCCAAAATAGTCGACAATGTCATAAAGCAAATTATCCTTTGGATTCAACATGATCTGTTTTTTGTGGGGGTGGGGTGGGGAGAAGTGGGAGAAGATTGGGTGCTTCTATGAAACCAACGCCCATGAAAGAGCGAGGTGACAGAGGGGATAAAGCTAATGCCCCAACAGTGGGGCAGCAGGACAACAAAGCAGGAGAATGAACGAATATGAAAAGAGGTAGGTGAGGAAACGTAGCAAGAAAACCCAAACGAGAGCAAGAGGCCCAGACAAGAGCACATGAGACTAGCACAAAAACATATGCGAAGGCACTCAGTGAGATGCGCAAATGCATTATATCAACAAATTAACAACAATAATTAACAAAAAATTAATTGTTAAACAGGAAAATTCCCCAAAACAGGTATCCTCAGATTTTGAAGACATTTATCAGAACAGAAAAGATTGTGTCTGGTCACACAAAAACGCAGAATAGTTCTTCTTCTTCTTCTTACTATATAATACTATTATTATTATTGTATGCACTTAAATGTAACTTCAGAGTGCACCAAACTTGTTAGACCGCAGCTTTACCAACGCTTGCGCACTGGTCTGATATATCTCACCAACGCTTCGCAAGTGTGAAGATGTATGCCCCAAACATGATGACAAGTGCCCTTTAAAACCTCCTCTGCTGCTCCTTGACCCATGAATTGTAAGTGGTTGGCCTGGCACAATAATATAACCACTCATAGCCAATTAAAACATGCATAAACCATCGCGAGTGATCTACCCAGCAGGCGCAGTATGCTTCTCGAGAATCATATACACATCCCACATCTTATGTGTGTTAATGCTAAATTGATCTCACAGAAAGAATGTTGGCGTGTTCTCCAAACACAAGTCCCATTCATTATATGTAAAGATAAACTTCCTTGTATATAGATAAATGTAAAGAATGATAAAGAGCGTTTTGATTCCCTTTTTTTTAAACCAACTGTACTATACATACCAGATATTTTCTAAGGACGATATACTTACATGCAGAGTGTTGCATCAATAAAAGTGCACCTGTTGGTTGGGACAATAAGTCGGGAACCTGGGTTTTTTGAGCTGACGTACACCAGAATCTAATGTTTTTGCCAACTTTCTCTTGCATCTCACACTTGTATGGTCTTTATTGTTCAGCTTATTTAAGGATTAATGACATTCCTTTCATGAACTATACCTGGATCTTTTCATTAATAATACGTATTTGGATCTTTCCAGATTCTGAGAGCTCCATTGGGCCACCACCTCTCTCTGAGGGAGATGAAGGTCTGAGTGCTTTGGAAACACAGCTTGAATTAACCCGCTGCATGCCCATCTCCAGCTGGAAAGCTTCCACTGTGCAGGTGTGGCTGGAGAATCTGCTTCATATGCCCATGTACGTGCGACGGTGTGCAGAGAATGTCAAAAGTGGCAAGGTATGAACCACTGGTGGATAATGATTCTATGGGCCATTAAAATGTATGTATACATATATATCTCCTCATGTTGTGCGTTGACATGCTGAAAGTTGAACGTCCTTACCAATTTCAGCTTTCTTGGAGAGTGCAGCATGTTTTCCTCCAGGATTTTTCTGTATTTTGCTCCATCCATTTTCCCTTCTATCCTGTCAAGTGCCCCAGTTCCTGATGATGAGAAACATCCCCATAACATGATGCTGTCACCACCATGCTTTACAGTAGGGATGGTGTTCTTTGGGTGATGTGCTGTGCTGTGTTGGGTTTGTGCCAAGTGTAACGTTTTGCATTTAGGTCAAAAAGTTCGATCTTGGTTTCGTCATACCACAAAACGTTTTGCCACATGGCATCAGAATCTCCGGAGTGGTTTTTTGCATACCTCTAATGGGACTCAAAGGTGGGCTTTTTTGAGTAATGGCTTCTTTATTGCCACCCTATCGTACAGGCCGAACTTGTGGAGTGCTTGGGATATTGTTGTCACATGCACACAGTGACCAGTCTTTGCCATAAAGGCCTGTAGCTCTTTCAAAGTTGCCATTGACCTCTTGGTGGCCTCTCTGATCAGTCTCCTCCTTGCTGGGCCATCCAGTTTGGAGGGACGGCCTGATTTAGGCAGGGTCTTGGTGGTGCCATACACCTTCCACTTCTTAATAATTGTATTGACTGTGCTTCAAGAGATATTCAAGGCCTTTGAAATCTTTTTATACCCATCCCCTCATCTGTGCTTTATCACAACTTTATCCCAGAGATCTTTTGAAAGCTCCTTGGTGCTCATGGTTGAGTATTTGCTGTGAAATGCACTACCCAGTGGAGGAAACCTACTGGAACAGCTGATTTTATTCTGAAATTATCAGAATCACTACAATTTTACACAGGTGGAGGCCAATTAACTTGGTGTGTGATTTTGAAGGTAATAAGGGGGGTGGACACTTTTCCAACCAATATATTCTAGTTTTGTATTTTTAATTAATTTTCTAAAATTTGTAGAATTTGTTTTTCATTTGGAAGTTGTGGGTTACGATGTGTAAATAAAGGTGGAATAAGCCTGAGTTAATGCAATTTAATTTCAGGCTATAAGGCAACAAAATAATTTTACATGAAAATTTTGAAGGTTGCTGTAGACTTTCTATCGGCCAAAGTGTAGACCAAAGGATAACATGCCGTTATAAGTATATTTTATTTTGTTGGTTCTGGGGCCATAAGAAAGATTATACAATTTTTGCATCTATTGGTGAAAGGAGATGCATCTTCATGTGTGTGTATGAACTGATGCATTCAGGAACACAGCAATTATGCTTAAGCAACATGAAGTAGCCACTCTTTTTTTTGGATACATAGTGGAATAGCTAGTACTCATACAGTATTTGTGGAAGAGCAAGTGCTAGTACACTGAACGGATCATGACACAACACCACAATAGGAACATTTAAGAGAGGGGGGAAACACCAACAGCAGAGTTGAAGGCTAAGATGGAGGCAAACTTGGACAAACAATGGGTACAGGAGAGGATGCATGGGGTGGACAAGGTGGATGGATGCAGATGGAGACTCTCAGAAGGGAAAACTGAAAATTTGGAAGAAGTAGGGATTAGGGTGGGGTTGAGGTGGGGAGGCGGGGGTGGAGGGAGGGGGGGTGTTAACGACGGTAGAAAGATCATGTTTAGGATTGGGGATGATCTGAGATAGTGGGGAATGGCTGTCTTTAAGACCTGGATGAAAGAATGAGATTGAGGAGAAGGTGGAAGTTGGTCTTAAAAAAGAGGAACAAATGAGTGGAGGTGAGCAGTGATCCTGGATTTAGGTAGTTTCACCAGAAGGAGTTAGAGGTGGACCGTGTGTGCCCTGCAGAAACCTGGGGGGACAAAGAATGGAAAGAACAGAGAGTGCAAGACCACAAAGGATGCGTTTGAAGATAGAGAGACCACTGACCTCTCTGCACTGGCGAAGAGATAGGCCCCGAGACTAAGCTTCATCACAGGAGATTCCAATAATCTTGAAGGCCTTGATTTCCACGGCATCATGCTGAGCTGGATGTGAGGCAGGGGATCCATCCTAAAGTGGAGAGCAGTAATCTGTCAAGCTGGGGAAGAAGGCCTTGTAGGTGCATAGGAGTTCAGGTGTGCCAAGGAAGGTCTTTACTTGACGGAGGATGTCCAGTCGGTGGCTGGCTTTAGAGGCCGACTTTAAAATGTGGTTTGCCCAATAAAGATGATGGTTGATAGAAAGACCCAGGAGTTTGAATGACTGAACGTCTTCAAGCAAGCCGATTGTTAAGACAGTAGATGTGGGGATGGGGTTGGTTGGGGTGGGGAAGATGGGCGGACAGTCCTTTTGGGGCACAATTATAATTATCGTGAGATAGTGAGATAAATACTGGAATACTTAAAGTAATGTGTAATTTAATCTAAGTACTGAAAATTATGTTTAAAGATGAGTTTGATCACTTATCTTGTGTCAGCAATGACGGGTTAAAAGCGCCCTATTAACCAAAAAGGTGCCCGAACCGAAAATGTAAAAACACAAGGCCTCGTTTATTAGCATTCATATGTCATTTCGAAAGCCTCGTATTTCACAAGCCGCACCACACGAAAGCACAAACTGAGGTTTATGGTTGCCAGATTACACCCAATTTCTCAGCGGAGATAAACGGGAGTGAGTCAGTCGTACTGTCGAAGCAAGAATAAAACAAATAAAAACACATTTATTCACAGGAAAAGAAAAAAAGGTAAGGGTGGAGCTCAAATAACGTAGAATAAAGAATTCCCAAGGGCAACGTACCTATAGTATTTCAGTTCCCTTCCCTCAGTCTTTTGCCATTCTTATCATTCCAATTACACAAATGATACAAATGGGGAGAGAGGGGTAGAGGGTTAGCGATGATATGAGGGTGGAGTGGATGGGTAAAGCCTTCTCTTTCTCCAGGCGGAGTCGGCTAGTTTTACTCTAACATGCAGGTTGCCATTTTCCACACAGATGACAAACTTGAGATGTGTCGCTCAGTTGAGGTAATGGGGAGGCTTGGAATCCTGGGCAGTGTCGTTCCTTTTAGGATCAAAGCATAGCAGCACGACCCACAGCCATCTCTCATCCCAGGCTGATCAGATTGTTGAAGGACTTTGCGGAATCTTGTACAGAGTCTTGAGGAGAAGCCGGTTCAGAATGTCATGCAGACTGCTTGATGATCACTGTCTCAACTCAATTGAATTGTTTTACTGAACTGACCATTACCTTTCCAAACTCATTAGACATGAGCGGAACAACCACAGAGTTTTTTTTTTTTTTCAGTGGAGGATGAAGATGAGAAGGGGAAAAACACTTTTCATACATTTGACCCTGAGTGGGGGGAAAAGGCTTTTTATATGTTCGACGTTGACAATTCCTATTTGCACAAATACAAAAACACCTACTTTAAGACGTCAATTTAAGGAAATAACTAACTACTCTAATTATTACCCTGCTTATCCCCTGGGCCATTCAATTTGATTTGATGTACCATTTTTTACAGAGCGTTAGTGCTGTCGAAGCAGTTTCTTGGCATGGGTATACAGTCACGTGAAAAAGTAAGTACACCCCATGTAAAGTTTTGACTTTTTCAACATATTTCAACATACAGCTATTTGATCTTCATTTCAACAATATTGATAGATAAAGGTGATATAACATAACAAATATCATGAAACATTGACATTTTGGAGTCCATTGTATAATTTAAATAAACATAAATGCAAATTTCGCATGTGGAAAAAGTAAGTACACCCGTGGCTCTAATAGGTGGTATTGCCCCCTTTGGCAGAAACAACCTCAAGTAGGCGTTTCCTGTGACTGTCTACCAGTCTCTGACATCGACTGGGAGAAATTTTTGCCCACTCTTCCATGCAGAATTCTTTCAGCTGTGCGATGTTTGAGGGGTTTCTTGCATGCACAGCTCGTTTCAAATCCCCCCACAACATCTCGGTGGGATTTAGATCAGGGCTTTGACTTGGCCATTCCAGAACCCTCCATTTCTTTCTTTTCAGCCATTCTTGGTGGATTTAATGGTATGTTTAGGGTCATTGTCATGTTGCAAGGTCCACCTTCGGTTGAGCTTCAACTCTCCGACAGATGGCCTCACATTATCCTCAAGCACCCTCTGGTACAATGAAGAATTCATAGTGGATTCTATGATGGTGAGCTGCCCAAGCCCTGATGCAGCAAAGCTGCCCAAACCATAATATTTCCACCACCATGCTTTACAGTTGGTATCATGCTCTTGTGGTCAAATGCTGTCTTTGGTTTTCACCAAACATGTCTTCTGGTGCTGTGGCCAAATAGCTCTACCTTTGACTCATCTTTCCAGAGCACATTGTTCCAGAAGTGCTGGTCTTTGCCTAGGTGTTCATTGGCAAACTTTAGTCTTGCCCTGATGTTCTTTCTGGACAGCAACGGTTTCCTCCTGGCACACCTCCCATGTAGATCAAATTTGTGCAGCCTCTTTCTAATGGTAGACTCGTGCACTTTGACATCAACAGTGGCAAGAGCTACCTGTAGGTCCCGTGATGACATTGTGGGGTTCTTAGAGATTCTTTCAGCATCTTGCGGTCTGCTCTCGGGCTGAACTTGCTGGGGCAGCCTGGCCTGAACAAGTTGGCAGTTGTTTGGAATCTTCTCCACTTGTAGATGATCTTCCGGACAGTTGAATGATTGATTTCAAATTGTTTGGAGATCTTTTTAAATCCCTTCCCAGACTCGTAGGCATCTATAACCTTCTTTCTGAAGGCCTCAGAGAGCTCTTTTGATCTAGGCATGGTGACGCCGCACACTTCAACAACAAAGAGCAAACCAAACTAAATGTCTGAGGTTTAAATAAGACAGGTTCCTCCAAGATCCTCTCTAACGATGTTCTAATCATTTGCACCTGAGCTGGTGCACCTGATTCTAATTTTAGTTATTTGAAGTAGTGATAAATGTAGGGGTGTACTTACTTTTTCCACATGTGAAATTAGCATTTATGTTTATTTAAATTATACAATGGACTACAAAATGTAAATGTTTCATGATATTTGTTATATTATATCACCTTTATCTATCAATATTGTTGAAATGAAGATCAAATAGCTGTATGTTGAAATATGTTGAAAAAGTCAAAACTTTACATGGGGTGTACTTACTTTTTCACGTGACTATATACTGGGTGGTTTGCCATTGGTCTTCCCAGCATTGTTTGTCCATGCTCTATCCTTTAAATGCTGAGCGTCAAGCAAGGAAGGAGAATGAAATGAATGAATGATCGTTTTAAGGCCATCTTTCCCAGCTAGAGCGGGGGTTAGCCTTGCAGGCCCCATGACAATCATGGTTCCCTGTTTGAGGCAATGTTTTTATGGCCGGATGGCCTTCCTGACACCAACCCTTGGTCACGCTCTTATGATGCGCAGGGATATGGTGTACCTATTCTAAATTAGGGTACACACCGGGATCATTCATCCCATCAAGCTGGTACTCAATTTGGTGACCTCAGAAGGATGATAGGCTGAGTCAATCCCCCTGGCGTTAATTCAGTGATCGGCCAGAATTCGAATCCAGGATCCTAGGATCCTAAGCCTGCACCCTAACTGCTAAGCCAACACCAGGCTCAAGGAAGGAGCACGTACCATTTTGAAAATGTTTGGTATGATTCGGCCAAGGTTTGAACCACCAAATTCGCAGACTCGGAGCACACACTCTAACCATTACACCACTGAGTCGACAGATTTGTATATACTTGGTGATGTCCAGAGATAAATGAGAGATTTATCCACATGTGAGTTGAAGCTCAAATCTTGCAAACATTTCAACTTGAGGCAGTTGTCACTCTTCATCATTTGCCCTAAATCTGAGGCTTTCATCTTCCTCTCTTTCAATTTGCTGATGTTCGAGTCTGGTGTGTTTTGTTTTGACAAGGCTGAGTGCATATAGTCCCTATCTCTGCCTCATCATTTTCTATCCCACTAGGCTCTTCCCCGAACCTTTGGATCGATATTTTGCTGTTGAACATGATCTGCACCAGCAAGATTTATAAGCTGTTTGAGCTGGACATTTCTTCTGGCTCCGTATCCGATTCAATCTCTGCTCTGCTTCTATAAGTCATGCGTCCTTTTTATCCGCCAGGTTCCTTTCTGAAAATCGTTATGGTGATGTGCAAAAAAAATTCCAAGACTGATCTCAACTCCTCCTATTCCTCTACACCCGAGCAGATATTCTGATCCACATTCACATCATTCCTCTGTCTTTTGATCCAACAAGGTAGTCTTTATGAACATCTCATGTGCTTTCTACATGATCTGGCATGTGGATTGCCTGCCGAGCTACCTGCTGGCACCATCATGCATCCTCTTCACCCATGGCTGGCTAAAAAAAATGTAATGTTCAAAATCACTTTTTTCCCTGATTTTTCTGACAGTTGGTTTGCCTCCCATTGCTGCATTCTTTGTCCTGTTTCTTATCATCTCAGGTTATGGACATTTATTCGGGAGAGTTGTCGAGATTTTTAGTGAATTTCGTTTTTATTACAACTATTCAGAATCAGGAATTTCATGAGTTCTCTTTATTGAAGGTTTCTGTCTTGTCTGTGTAAATCAGATTTTCAGTTTATATCTGAAATCAAATACAGGAATTTATATCACGACTGGCATTTATTAAGTATTTCATATCATGCAGTAGATGGAAACATCCGCATATATCTATATTGGTTGGGAGTGGAAAATTGGTGGAGTTACATAAGTGAGAGACTTGTTGAGTTTAGCTTGATAACCCTTTTCACAACTTTGAAGATTATGCCACCATACATTGTCGAGTTTTACACCCGAGTCACAGACTGGCAGCAGCATTGTCATCTTCTGCTGGATAAAACTCGGACCTGATCTGAAGCGTGCAACATGACCTTAAACTTATGACCTTCACCAACGTAGTAAACCATTGCTTTGACAACTATCGGGGACGCCTCTTTCACTGTGGTTGTACTCCCAAAGCATGTTGGGGGCCAAATCATCCCTATTCTTTCCTGCTGCCTAGATTCGTCATGGCAGCGCGGTCACTGTCAGAGTGCCGACCGGTCCCCATGGACCGGCCCTTTCCCTCTTGTCTGTCTCTCTCTCTCTCTGTCTCTCCCTCTCCCTCTCCCTCTCCCTCACCCTCTCCCTCACCCTCACCCTCTCCCTCACCCTCTCCCTCTCCCTCACCCTCTCTCTCACCCTCTCTCTCACCCTCTCTCTCACCCTCTCTCTCTCTCACCCTCTCTCTCACCCTCTCTCTCACCCTCTCTCTCGCTCTCTCACCCTCTCTCTCACCCTCTCTCTCACCCTCTGTCTCTCTCACCCTCTCTCTCACACTCTCTCTCTCTCACCCTCTCTCTCACCCTCTCTCTCTCTCACCCTCTCTCTCACCCTCTCTCTCACCCTCTCTCTCTCTCTCTCTCACCCTCTCTCTCACCCTCTCTCTCTCTCACCCCTCTCTCTCTCACCCTCTCTCTCACCCTCTCTCTCACCCTCTCTCTCACCCTCTCTCTCACCCTCTCTCTCACCCTCTCTCTCACCCTCTCTCTCACCCTCTCTCTCACCCTCTCTTTCTCTCACCCTCTCTCTCACCCTCTCTCTCTCTCTCTCACCCTCTCTCACCCTCTCTCTCTCTCACCCTCTCTCTCACCCTCTCTCTCTCTCACCCTCTCTCTCACCCTCTCTCTCACCCTCTCTCTCATCCTCTCTCTCACCCTCTCTCTCACCCTCTCTCTCACCCTCTCTCTCACCCTCTCTCTCACCCTCTCTCTCACCCTCTCTCTCATCCTCTCTCTCTCCCTCTCTCTCTCTCCCTAACCCTCTCATGGCCCTGATTTTGTGACCGTGGGGTACAACATCCTGGGTGTGGGGGATCTCTGGATCGTTCCTGCGAGATTGATCGGCTGTCTTCGTGCTGCTGGCTTATTCGAGAGAACTGTCCGGGTCTATTGAACAACAACAACAACAACAACAACAACAACTACCGTTGCTTTGTCTTATAGGCAATATCATATGGCAAAACATCCCTTGAGAGCAGATGCCCATTGCTCTTTATCTTATGACACAACCTGTTCTGGGCAGAGCTTGTGTTCAAAAGTTAGTTTCTTTCCTCTGCCACATCATTTCCTGACCCTCATCAGCTAATGGAGCATACATGGCTCGGCTCTTGTTTGTATTGTTTTAGATTATGTCTATATACTTCAAGCTGATGTTACTGTGTTTTTTACCATGGTCACAGTGTCATATGGGCTACAATCATAGAAGGGAAGGGAAGGGATCACCCCTCACCTCTCTTCTCCCCTTCCACCCCACTCTCCTGCACTCTTTGTATTCCCAATTACTCAACTTGTTTAAGTTGTATCCCTCTTTCGTCCCTCTCCCTTGCATGCATAATCCATGCAGTGTTCAACTGTTCTCTAAATGAGACACTCACAATAGTCCAAGACACACAAAGGTTTTTATTTTTATGCCTTCGCGGCCGGAAGCACCTGGGGCATTATGTCTTCAGGTTGTTCATCCAGATGTACGTGCCTGCATAGCACATTTTCTTACCATGATAACTTGTGAAATTCTGAAAGGATTTTGTATAAACGTAGTTTGAAAAGATGACCTGATTCGATTTCGGGTTTCGAAAGGTGAAAGGCCTATGGTCATGTGACTTTTAATTGAAAATCTTTGTTAACAAATTACCTTGTGAACCACATAAGGGATTTCACCCAAACTTAGCAGAAGTGTGGACTGCGATACAAAGGTGAACTGATTACCTCCGCCACCAAAGGTGGACGGAGGTTATGTTTTCACCCCTGTCTGTCTGTCTGTCTGTCTGTTTGTCCGTTTGTTTGTGAACAAGATATCTCAAAAAGTTGTGGACGGATTCGGACGAAATTTGGCAGAGATGTAGCGAATGTGACAAGGACGAAATGATTATATTTCGGTGAAGATCTGGATTCGGATCCGGCTACTAGAATTTTAAAGTGATTCTTCACCATTGGGAGATAGGGCCAAAAACGATACATAGCAGGATATCTCAAAAAGTTATGGATAGAATTGGACGAAACTTGGTGGACGGGTTGTGTTTGTGACAAGAATCGATTCGATTTTGGTGAAGATTTGAATATGGATTCGGATATCAGAATTATTAAATTTTTCAAGTGATTATATTCACCATTGAGAGATAGGACCAAAATAATACATAGCAGGATATATCAAAAAGTTATGGACGGATTTGGACGAAACTTGGTGGACCGATAGTGTGTGTGACGAGGAATAATCGATTCAATTTTGGTGAAGATCTGGATCCGGATCCAGCTAGTGTAATGTTTTAAGTGATTCTTCACCATTGAGTGATATGGCCAACCAGGCGGAGGTTTGCTCTATACTGAGTGCCGTTCTAGTTCAATTTTGGGTTCAACAGGTCAAAGGTCATGTACACTGAAATATATAATTTTGCAGATCATAACTCGAGTTGGAAGCATGTGATGTTTTCTCTCTTCTAGATTTTCGACCCTGACAAAAATCTTTCTTTTATCTGTTCCACTCTCTCTCATGTGACCTTTAGGTTTTTCATGTGACATGAAAATTTGGTCAAGCGTAACAGTGGGTTGACATCTAACGTGGGTGGTGGGGTATCCATTGACACTTTCACGTTAAATTTTATTTTTCAATATACAATATCTAATGTCTAAATAAATATTTTTTATGAATAATATATACTTGTATATTGAAAAATAAACAAAAAATATGGCATGTCGTAGACAGTTGCATCTCGTCCGAATAACTTGACAACCCTGTATATTCATGAATCTTTCAGTGTGAGGGTTATAATTGCAGACATTTCCCATAGATGAACACATGCCCCAACTTAAGATCTGTACAAGATCGATTTATGAATACTATAAGCCTTTGTATCACATCTGAGATGAATCGCGTACTGTATGTGATATTTTTATATATCATGTGTTACGTGTTATGATTGAACACTAGAGCTATGGAATCACAATCTACATAAAATCAGGTCATTTTTGCTTCAATCAAATATCAGGCAAATGCACTTTTTAAATTTTCAGTCTGAAACGTTGATGCTGAAAGATTATTTGAGTTAAATTTTCGTCATTTTGTTATAATATATTTTGATGTAAAGTAGTATGCTGAAAATCTGACCTCTTAGTAATTGTCTTTTTTACTCATTGTGATGTACTTATTTATACAGTGTGTGGCAAAAATATAGGACACGTTTTAAATATACTTATCTTTTAGTTGTAGAAGTTGTTTATTCAACAGTATTAACACTCAGAAAGTAGAGATATTGGAATTTCTTCAGAATACACTCGGTTTTGAAAATGATGTCAGTTAAATGGCCTCTGGTGGGAACACATTCTGCTGTTCTGGTACCCATACCACTCATAACTTTCACAATAAAGTCTATCGGAATGGGCTGAATTTCACTTGTAATGTTTTCTTTCAGTTTATCAAGTGTGTGTGGCTTCTTCCTGTACACTCTGTATTGTAAATATTGTGACATGAAAAGTAGGATGTATAGCTAGATTGTGGTAAGTGTAACGTGTGTTTCGAGTAGATTATATTGCCATGTACTAGCGACCTGTCAGAGTAAGTTGTCTTGTAAAATGTGCTGCTGAGAAGGCAGCGTATATAATTTATAGACATGATAATCAGGATGATATGGTATTACATAAACACCTCTTGTTTGCGGGCAGGGCCATGTACATCAATAAGTACATTAATTTTGCGGTATGCAGAAAGAGACCATTTCTGAAATCGGTGGAAGCATTCATAAGACGTCCAGCGCAGAGGCAAATACATTACTGAGCCCCAGACGTGACAATATCCCCACAGGAAATAATCAGGAGGGCTGACGTCAGGAGATCTGGGAGGCAAATTCACATCTTCATATCTGGAGATCAGCTTTGCAGGAAAATGTTCTTCCAACAATTCCATGCATAGCCTTGTGGTGTTGCATGTAGCCTTATCTTGTTGTTTCACTGAAGCTTGCAACACATCCATTTATTACTTTTCTTGATTGTGCATCACAAACTTGGAAATGTCTTCTGAATTATCTTTGTGTCAAAGTCGTAGAATATATATCGATGGAAGAAATACTGCTTAACCACAAATGCTAGTTGTTCACGTGTCCAGTTTCCCACCCTTGGGGATTAATTGTTTGTTTGTTTTAATCTCCAGTTCGTCTGATACAACCTAAAAAGAAAAAAACAATAATTATCTTCCTTTATCATGGAATTATTCCACACTGAAATCGTCCCATCCTTTTTAGACCGCGAGCCGACCAAGCAAAATGTGTCTAGTATTTTTTATTTTCGTGACTCACCTCTAGTATCTAGCTTAAATTTTGTATTTTTAGTTTTAAAATGACTTGCAAAGAATTCATAACTCATCAGTGCAAAAAGTTGCACATTAATTAGTTATGCTAATTAGCAAAAACTATAGTGCCATCTTGTGTCCATTGTTATATACAGTCACGTGAAAAAGTAAGTACACCTCATGTAAAGTTTTGACTTTTTCAACATATTTCAACATACATCTATTTGATCTTCATTTCAACAATATTGATAGATAAAGGTGATATAATATAACAAATATCATGAAACATTTACATTTTGTAGTCCATTGTATAATTTAAATAAACATAAATGCTAATTTCGCATGTGGAAAAAGTAAGTACACCCTTGGCTCTAATAGGTGGTATTGCCACCTTTTGGCAGAAACAACCTCAAGTAGGTGTTTCTTATAACTGTCTACCAGTCTCTGACATTGACTGGGAGAAATTTTTGCCCACTCCTCCATGCAGAATTCTTTCAGCTGTGCGATGTTTGAGGGGTTTCTTGCATGCACAGCTCGTTTCAAATCCCCCCACAACATCTCGATGGGATTTAGATCCGGGCTTTGACTTGGCCATTCCAGAACCCTCCATTTCTTTCTTTTCAGCCATTCCTTGGTGGATTTACTGGTATGTTTAGGGTCATTGTCATGTTGCAAGGTCCACCTTCGGTTGAGCTTCAACTTTCCGACAGATGGCCTCACATTATCCTCAAGCACCCTCTCATACAATGAAGAATTCATAGTGGATTCTATGATGGTGAGCTGCCCAGGCCCTGATGCAGCAAAGCTGCCCCAAACCATAATATTTCCACCACCATGCTTTACAATTGGTATCAGGTTCTTGTGGTTAAATGCTGTCTTTGGTTTTCACCAAACATGTCTTCTGGTGCTGTGGCCAAATAGCTCTACCTTTGACTCATCTGTTCAGAGCACATTGTTCCAGAAGTGCTGGTCTTTGCCTCGGTGTTCATTGGCAAACTTTCGTCTTGCCCTGATGTTCTTTCTGGACAGCAAAGGTTTCCTCCTGGCACACCTCCCATGTAGATCAAATTTGTGCAGCCTCTTTCTAATGGTAGACTCGTGCACTTTGACATCAACAGTGGCAAGAGCTACCTGTAGGTCCCGGGATGAGATTCTGGGGTTCTTCGAGACATTTCAGCATCTTGCTGTCTTCTCTCAGGCTGAACTTGCTGGGGCGGCCTGGCCTGAACAAGTTGGCAGTTGTTTGGAATCTTCTCCACTTGCATATGATCTTCCGGACAGTCAAATGATTGATTTCAAATTGTTTGGAGATCTTTTTAAATCCCTTCCCAGACTTGTAGGCATCTATAACCTTCTTTCTGGAGGCCTCAGAGAGCTCTTTTGATCTAGGCATGGTGACGCCGCACACTTAAACAACAAAGAGCAAACCAAACTAAATATCTGAGGTTTAAATAAGACAGGTTCCTCCAAGATCCTCTCTAACGATGTTCTAAGCATTTGCACCTTAGCTGGTGCACCTGATTCTAATTTTAGGTATTTGAAGTGGTGATGAATGTAGGGGTGTACTTACTTGCTCCACATGTGAAATTTGCATTTATGTTTATTTATATTATACAATGGACTACAAAATGTAAATGTTTCATGATATTTGTTATATTATATCACCTTTATCTATCAATATTGTTGAAATGAAGATCAAATAGCTGTATGTTGAAATATGTTGAAAAAGTCAAAACTTTACATGGGGTGTACCTACTTTTTCACGTGACTGTAGCTGTGTATAATGAATGGGAATTCTAAATATAAAATATGTACAGTAGTCTATGTAGGTATGGGGAAACTGTCCTGGAGTGTGGGGTGATCGAGGTGCTACTCTCTCTCTCTCTCTCTCTCTCTCTCTCTCTCTCACTCTCTCACTCTCTCACTCTCTCACTCTCTCACTCTCTCACTCTCTCTCTCTCTCTCTCTCTCTCTCTCTCTCTCTCTCTCTCTCTCTGTCGCCACCTATCGGCTGTCGGTGCATTGGGTGTGGCGTCATGGCGGCTGTGAGCAACTGCTCTGTGCTTTGGTGAGGCCGTTGCGTTTTTCCCCTCCCCTCCCCTGCCCCCCACCCTCTCCTTCTCCATCCTGTGTGCTTCGGCATTGTGTTTTCATCCGTTCTGCACCCTTGTCTTCGAGAGAGAGAGAGGATTGAGAGCGGGCCCTTGTTGGGTGCGGCCTACTGGCTTTGACGGCGCTTTGTAAGCCATTTTTGTGCTTAGAACGCACGTTTTTTATTTACTTTAGCTCGATTATTTAGGTTTGATACCCTCTTGTCCGGTCCGGACAAGGGGGAGGGGGGGAATTTGATCTGTTTGTTGGTGTTCGACAAACATTGGGTTCTCTCGGTTCTTGGCTACGAACTTTTATTTGGTCGAGTTAGAATGGCGGGCGAACGTTTCTGCATTGATACGTACGAATCGCTAACTCGTAAACACGGGCTAGCTTGTGTTCCTCCCAACGAGGTGGAAATTAACGATGTGCTTTCCGCCATTGGAAACATCGTTGGTGCACACAGTATTCGCGCTGCCTCTCGTATGAATAAGAAATTTGTCGTTTTTTTGTCCGAGGAGCACATGGTAGCGAGTGTAGTCGAACAAGGCTTGTTCATTGAACCGAACACGTTCCTCTCTGTGTTCGCTTTACAAGCCCCGACGGTAAAGATTAACATCAGTAATATCCCGCCATTTATTAGAAATGAGGAGTTACGTGAACAATTAAACAAGTTCGGTAAGGTCGTATCGAGGATTTCGATGGTGCCGATGCGAAATGTTTGCGATCGATTCAAACATGTCGTGTCCTTCAAGAGAGTGGTGTACATGATACTGCCTGCAAATGTAAAATCGCTCAATGTCGTGTTGAGTGTGAAAATCAACGGCTTTGAATACAAAATGTATGCCTCCTCGGAGGCTATGACGTGTTTCGAGTGTGGGGCTTACGGGCATGTGAGGAATGCCTGTCCCAATGCGGTTAAACCGCAGGAACGCGGAGGATTGGTGAGGAGCGACTCCTCTTCACCGCACCATGAAGGGGAGGAGGCGGATCGAGTGGTTAATCCACCCACCGCACCGACTGCGGTGAGTGAAGCGCCAGACTCGTCCCCCCCGACCGGGGGGGGGGGGGGGTGGGGGAGGGAGTGATAGACTTAGAACGTGAGGTGACTAACCCTGCCCCTCCACTTAAGGTGGGAATAAAAGTGGTTGAACCCTCTCTCATTTCGTCCACGGTACACGACAGTGCGGACGATACCATGGAAGTATCCGTAGTGGACACCAGGAAAAAAGGTCAGAAGCGTTCAAGTGATGAATCCTGTGATTCCGAAGAAAAACAAAATAAGATTCAGATCGTGTCAGGTTCGCAGGACCTCCAGGGTGAGGCCTACACCGGAAACTCCTTGGCGGTAATGGAGATGGTACAGGAAGTGTGTGTACATGAGGAAGATTCGCTGGCACCACTTGCTGAGATTGAGTATGACCCGGAAAATAGTCGATCCTCTCAGGATGTGGTAAGTCCTTGTCCTGATAACCAAACTCGCTCAGACGAGTTAGCAGCTGGATCTGCTAGTGAGGAAAAAATAGATAAAGGGGAAAGTCCTTGTGACTGTGAGGATAACGTTAACCCTTCCCTGACAGATAAAAATGAAAGGGATGATGAGGTGGGGGACATACTTATAGCCACAGAGGATATGGTAAATTTGGAAGGGTCTGCAAAGAGTGCGGAGGTCCTTGACCCTGTAGAATTGCTGTTCCAAAACTAAGTGTTCAGCAAATAGGAGGAAAAGATGCAGATCAAGATGAAGCACTTGATTCTGATGAAACCTCTTCTACTCCACTCTTTAGTGCTTCAAGTGCTCAAGAGAGTGAGGCGTGTGATGACAATACCATCACCATGGTTTCTCAAGAAAATGTTATCAAGTTCCTTGAAGAAACGTTCAGGAAAAGACATGTAAAAATCAAAGACTACTTTCCGAATCTGCATGATTTTATTTTGACTGCAAAGAACATGATTCGTGAACCTTATCAGGTTAACATGTCAGAACCTCAATTCCAGAGGCTAAGAAAATGTGTAACTCGAGCGGGCAAGGAACTTTATGAATAGTTAACAGAGTGGAGATAAAAGTAGCATCCTTAAACATCAACGGTGGTCGCAGTTGTGTGCGTCGCCTCCAGGTGTTTCAAATGTTTCAGAATGAAAAAATTGATGTGCTGATGTTACAAGAGACGCATGCAAATCAGTCTTCTGAGGTTGAGTGGCGTAATATCTTTAAAGGTTGTCACTTTTTCTCCAGTGCTTTTGTTGATGCCAAGGCTGGTGTTGCAGTAGTCTTACATCCTAGACTCCAGCCGTTGGAGATCAGATGTAGAGAAATTTGCAAGGGCCATTTACTATCTGTGGAGTTTGTCAGCGGTAACCAAAAGATTTGCACGACTAATGTATACTGCCCTAGTGCGAACTCTGCAAGAAGTGCTTTTCTTCACAAGTTAGCAGGTTTTTTAAGCACTATTGACCTGTCCATGTTGGTTTGCTTGGGGGGAGACTACAACTATACCCTCAACCCACAACTTGATAGAAACACTCCTGAGCCTCATCCACCGAGTGCAAGGCCTTTGGCACAGCTCATTAAAAAATTTCAACTTGTGGATGTGTGGCGGGTACAGAACCCTAATATCCGGCAGTACACGTGGGTTTGTGCCGCAAGAAATCTTTTGACAATGGCTCGTTTGGATAGAATTTATGTTAACCATGATAAGGTAAATCTTGTCAAGAATTCATATATAAGGCCATCTGGTTTTTCTGATCATCACATGGTTGTTGTTGTATGTGGCCTACCTCATCACGTGTGTACAAGTGCATATTGGACTTTCAATGTCAAACTTTTACAAAGTGAGCATTTCAAAGAAGCATTCAGAATGGTATGGAAGGAATGTGAAATGCAAAAGTTTTCCTACCTAAATTTAAGGCAATGGTGGGATTGCACAAAATCCCAAATTAAGTGTTTTTGCCAGCAATACTGTCGTTATAATACCTGTAACACACTCGGTGTGATAACTGCCTTAAAAAACGATATACTGTTACGGACACGACTTAGATGTTATGATGGGCCGAGCGGAATGGCCGCCGTGTTTGCACAGTTTACCCGATTACACTCGAACGTTGGCCGAATCGCGCTACGCTAGATCAATGAAGGAAAGGACACAACGGCTGGGATTAAGGCAACGACACAAGGGGTACAGTTCTCAAGACCTCCGGAGGAGGATATAATATTGGTTATGCAGAACGGTTAGATTACACGGCAAGAGGTAAAGCACAGCAAGATGGGCACTTAGACACAGTCTTATCTTATTCCCGACAGACCACAGACAAACGGGACAAGACTGACTCACACAGGGATTGATGGCAAGGAAGGGCAGGCAGTCGATAGCTCAAGGTGCACCTTGGCTCAGGGGCAGAATCGACCCGGTCCGGTCCAGAGAGGCGGGGAGGTATTTCTCAGCGCTAGGAGGTGGCGTCCTTTCTTCTCCAAGCTGAGGCGCATCTGACGTCACCTCCCTCTTCCTGGGCATGTCCAGCAGGGGGTGACACGCCCTCGGCTCGTTAGCTCCGCCCCAGATGGAATCGGTCCGCCGCTTCCTATTGGGTGCGGGGGGTTACCGGGCTCCGCCCTTGACGAGGACCTGACAGTGAGCCCCTGCGTGGTAACCCCGTCGGAGCACATGTTCAATGGCGGCTAACCAAGCCTGAGTGAGGACGCGCACTCCCCGCGCCGCCGCCGTGCCGCCGCCGCTGTTGTTGTTGTTGGTGTTGTTGTTCCATGGGGAAGAGATGCGGGGAGGTATTTGGAGGTCCTAAACTTACTAATGGTGCCATACAATCACATTCTGGTGCAACGAAGAGTCAGAATTAATGGAAACGAGTCCTTAACTGACATAGACTAAGAATAACTAGCAAGATGTCCTATAGTTGTCTACGTGAGATGCGGTGAACCTGGGTACGACATTTAATGGGGGAAAAAGGGGAAGGTCGGGGCTACAGAGTGTTGTTTACAGACAATGGGACTAGGGAATGGGGGATTGGGAATAGTTGGGGAGTATTGGGGAAATAGGGGAATATTTACAAGCGGATATGGATGGAGGCCAAATCCCATATCCGCAACATTGCACCCTTCTCTACCTCGGGGCGTCCCGACCCGATAAATTTTTACTTACTTTAGTGTGGCACTCAGATGTAGTTCCCTCTACTATTAACTCAACCCTGAGTGCGACAGTTTTACAGATGTTCACAAATGAGTAAATATGTCCCCCTGCGACGTTGCACCCTTCTCCTCAAAGAAACACACCCACAGGATAACCGAATCGCGGAAAGAATTCTCAAACTAAACATACAGCCGGTAGGGAGCATTATTTACACAAGACTACACTGATATTTACACTACGATCCAGGACCTGTTTTTGGAGGAACACATGCAGATGTTATGCATAGAGAGAGCACGCATGCCAGCATCGATACACCAACCCACGAGTGCTCTGTGGCCCTACGGCCTTTAATAATGTGCAGAGCACCCCATCCAAGCACCAAAACACCACCCCATAACACAGTCAGCACCATCCGGTGCACCAATAAAATGTTCAACGTCACCGGTGGTGTCGCAGCCGGCCGATGTTCTGCCGCTGGTCTTGCCTTCTTGAAGCACTTGGCCTTCTAGCTTCCTTAGAAATAAATAAAGGCGCCAACCGCGTCCATTTCTAGATTGTGGCCGTCAGTGGGCCAACTATAGTGGTTCACCTCTATGGCATAGGTGCCACGTTGACCCAGAGGTCCATCAACGGGTGGTGCTTGCCCGCAAAATAACTGCGGTCCATGGTGGGCGGCCACAAAAATTGCGGTCCATATGGTGTATCGATCCAGGCAGCAAGCAGCGAAAGTACAGGCCCACAACTGTGGAGCCAGCACCTCTCTCTCCTCTCTCTCTGCCCCAAAGCCAGATCCTCGGAGGTGGGAGACAAAAGAAGAAGACAAGTGAGTAAGGTGGTAAGGGCGCAAAAGTGCACGCAATACTAGGTAATGCACACTGGGGGCACATGGGAACCAGGTGAGACAGGTACGTTCCTACCGTACGCCCCCCCCCCCCCCCCCACCAGGTAACCTACATTGCCCCTCCCTTACCCCTTACTGTATCCACAAAACACAACACTACCCATAAACATCTACTTTACAAATCAACAACCGTCCCTACTGTCTTCCCCGTTCCTCCCATAAACCAAATTCGTCTTCTCTCCCTCCTAACCAATCAAATTTGCCATTTCCAACTCTCATCAAAATTTGCCATCTCCAATTCATCATCAGTCCCTCCTAAGGAGGGAGAGATGGAATCACCCCAATGTCTCATCCACGTCGTGATGCGTCTCACAAATCCAACAGCAATTCTCCTTTCCTGCACACAGAACAAAGAAAACACAGGTGTGGAGTCATCATCATCACCTCAGGTAAGTGGCTGCGTATGGTGCGACAGGTTCATCAATCCTAACTATTTCCTAAATGACTTTAACAACTTTACATTACCCGGGGTCTTTCTCCTGCCAAACCATTGGCCCTCTTACACTATGGGTTCTAAAAACCAATTCCCATTGACCAAACTGTGGTGCTTTTCAATTTGGGGTCTCACTCCCCCGATTCATCTCCCGGTGCCCTCGCACAATTTCTGGGCTGTGACGTGTAGCTCTCCCAGCAGGTCTACCCACCTGCACACCTCCACCACTGCAGTTGCCACCCGAGCTTACCTAGCTCCTCACCCTAACCTAACTAACTGGGGAAGGCCCTCTCCTGGCTCTGTCACCCCCTGGTGCCCCCTGGCACTGGGCTACCCGGGTCCGTCCTCCGGATCCTCGGGCCCCGTCCAAAACTACCGGCTCCCAGAGCCCACCTGCAGCCTCACCTGGCCGACATCCTCACAGTGGTGGAGTGCCCAAACCAACTACACACACTAACAGGCTACACGCCCAGCCATTTCCACAACACTAATGCACCCATCCACAATACCATTCTGCAACCGCACCACAAATGCCAATATCCAACCACAATTTACCTATACCCTCTACCTAACACTTACACTACCCGCCCCGGGTACTCGTGAAAGGGGTCCACTCTTCCCCCATCCACACCTTCGCACCATGCACACCACTCCGTACCACTTACTCCATGTATTCCACACACCTGCACTTGCACACCTGTGCTCTCATACTTGGTGCCGCCTGCACCCTTCTCTCCCCGAAGCGCATTCGCGCTGATCCACAACACTCACTACTCACACACCTGTCCAGTTCTCACACAGCATCATCTCATCTAACTACTCCCCTCTGAAACTTGCGCTTCCCAGTCGTCCCTTTAAACTATCGCGCTCCCTCGTCATTATAATCCACACTAATCTACCTGCGTCCCCACTACAGGTATCAGTCACTAACTAACCTTAACGTCACCTAATGTCATCTTCGCTAGATCCCTACAATATAACCTAACCCACCCGGGCTAGTTTTCACTGCCATAAACCCCATAAACTATTGCGCATTTGCCCCCTTTGTGAGGGATGACAGAGTTGCCATCCCACCACATCGGGCATCTCCCACTACCAATTTTGCACATCAAATTTCAACAAATCAAAAATTTGCCAATCACTACTCATCATCTGCCAATCATTACTGCCAATCCTTTGCCAATCATCAAATTTTGTTTTTTTCTAATTTTGGGTCCAAAACACTAACCTCATCACACAGTCTACTCACTAATGCCTCTCGGTGCGCCAATTCCTGTCCAAAGCCCGGCTTCGTAAAGCCAAGCCATGAATGCGGGTTGTGTTGTGCCAGCGGTTGGACGCGTCCGGCACTCGGTGCAGGGACGGGGGCTTACCCGGGCCGAGATCCCACGCACCACCCCGGCGTGGAGCCATCCAATGTCCCGATCTCGACCTGCCGGAATGCCTCAACAAAAAGTGGTCGCCATGACGACCCTTCCTATCGGGCTGCCCGCTCCGCCTAGTGGAGCCCGGACGCGGCCGTTCCACGCGAGGCCCAGCGTGGATCGCGCACGGTGGTCCTTTCGAACCCGCCGTGGCTCGGATCCCCGCTGGTTCTCGCGGCACGCGAAGCCCGGCACGCACCGAGGGCCCGCTTCGGCTAAAAGTCGACCTAACCTCTAACCCGGTTACCGTTGATGCCTCACCTGGATGCTTACAAGCATACGCTACCCCTTTCGTGCTCATACATCCAGCCATTTCCATGCTCCTCGTCGTACCTTCTCTTCCACACCTCGGTACCCTCATTCCGCTCACCGACTTGGTCACACACCTGACCACCGAACACCTTGGCACACATTCGTCGCTCGCACACCTCACTAACACACCTCTTCGCGCCCCTTCCTCGGTCACCTCCTCTGAGACCATCACAGGTGTGCTCTTACTCGCACACCCAACCACGTGCCTCACTACCAATTCCAGCGTGCATTCCCACACACGCTCTACCATTCCAGGTGTGCATCCTTTCTCACCTGTCACAACCAACTCACGCTCCGTGTCACTCTTACTACTCTCACCTCCACTCTTGACAGCGCACTCACCCTTACTCTCGACAGCGCACTCTTTCCTCATGCACCTGTCCTTTACACACCTTTCTCGCGCACACTCTCCCGTTACACCCTCTGTAACACTCACCACAGGTGTACACTCTTACTTACTTTTGACAGCGCACTCTTTCCCCTTGCACCTGTCCGTCACACATCTTTCTCGCACACCCTCTCCCGTTACATCCTCTGTAACACTCACCATAGACGTGCATTCTCCCTTTACACCCTCCGTAACACTCCTCACTACGCGCTTCCATGTGCTCCCTCGCACACGCGCTACGACCGACTCACTCTCGCCAGCACCCTCACTCCTTGGCACGCACTTTTTCCTCACACACCCCAGAGTCGGACTTTCTCGCACACCTCCTTTTTCGCACACCAGACCTGTCGCACACTTCACCAACGGCCTTTCACGAACACCCGGGTCCATCTCGACCCCCAAGCTTCTTAAATCACCTGGCGCATCATACGCACGACCATATTGGTCACCACTTACACCGGGTCCTCTTCCTCTTCGCTTCTCCTCCATCACCTGCGAATCCCTCATCCGGTTAATGAGCACATCATCACGATCCGAACACAGACTTTGGACCAATTCTTTTATCTCCTCTTTTATCTCTTTCTTATCCCCTCTCCGTCGCTTCTTAATTTCGCTCACCCCTTCTTCCACTTCTTCTAATTTCTGCTTTACCTCTTTTATTTCCCGGTACGTCTCCTCAAGTTCGTCCTCTAAGGCTACCTTGACCGTTTCCATGTGCGTCCTCACCTGCCGGTCCTTCGTCTCCATTACCTCTGTCACCTCGTCCAACCTCGTTGTCAGTCCCTCACGTACCATCTGACATTGCCTCTTTGTCGCTATCAAGTCGTTTTTTATGTCGTTTTGTGTCGCTTTTAACCCTCCTAATACCGCAGTGTTCCTTTGAACCTGCTCCGTTAGTCCTTTTTGTCCCTCCGTCAGCTGTTCCACCTCCTGCGTCAGGTCCTCTATGCCCCCTTGTAACTTTATAGTCCCCTTTCTCACCTCCTTCTCCATGCGCTCCTTACAGTGCCTCACCTCCTCGCGCACTCCTCCAACCTCCTCACTCACACCTCTTCTGATCTCCTCTCCCATCACTTGCATCTCCTGCCCAGATGCCACCCTCATCTGCTCCATTTCCTCCCTGTGAGCATCCAGTTTAGTTTCTACCCCCATTCTGACCCCCTCTATCTGCTGCCCCATTTGTTTAACTTCCCTTTCCGCTTGGTCCCTCATGTCCCTCAATTTGCCTTCCATACTGTTTTCTAACCCCTCTAACCCCTTTTTCATCCCTTCCATTTGATTCTCCTGAACGGCCATTCTGCTTTCTACCCCCATTAACCCCTCCTGTATTTCCCCTAATCTATTGTCTAATCCCTCTATTCTACTCCCTAACCCCCCGATCTGGGCCCCCATGTCCTCCCTCAATTTCTCGCTATTGGACCCCATGTCCTCCCTCAATTTCTCGCTATTGGACCCCATCCTTTGTTCTAACCGTTGGCTATTGGCCCCCATGTCCTCCCTCAATTTCTCACTATTGGACCCCATTTGGCCCTCCAATCGCTCACCCTGAGCATCCATCCGGTTCCCCATTACCCCCAATTGCTCACTCTGCAGTTTGAGGGACGCCTGCATTTGCACCATAAATTGCTCCATGAGGGCCTGCATTTGGGCCATCCCTCCCACTTGTGCAGCGGGTGCGGCCGCCGTAGCTATGTGCGAGGCGCCATTTTGCGCGCCCGCAACCTCGTGCGCGAGGCCGCCATTTTGCGACCCTGCCACCCTCACTGCTTCGCTCTCCTCATGTCCCTCAATTTGGTCCTGGATCGACCCTGCCTCACTCTCCTCTACCGGAACCCAGCCGTCTTGATCTGCCATAGCGCGACTTTCAAATTCGGGTTTTTATTTTTGTAAAACACAATCAAATTTCGCCGTTATAATTTCGAGCGCGTTTCACGCGCTCGGGTCCAATCTCACTCCTCGACACCAATTGTTACGGACACGACTTAGATGTTATGATGGGCCGAGCGGAATGGCCGCCATGTTCGCACAGTTTACCCGATTACACTCGAACGTTGGCCGAATCGCGCTACGCTAGATCAATGAAGGAAAGGACACAACGGCTGGGATTAAGCCAACGACACAAGGGGTACAGTTCTCAAGACCTCCGGAGGAGGATATAATATTGGTTATGCAGAACGGTTAGATTACACGGCACAGAGGTAAAGCACAGAAAGATGGGCACTTAGACACGGTCTTATCTTAGCGCCGACAGACCACAGACAAACGGGACAAGACTGACTCACACAGGGATGGATGGCAAGGAAGGGCAGGCAGTCGATAGCTCAAGGTGCACCTTGGCTCAGGGGCAGAATCGACCCGGTCCGGTCCAGAGAGGCGGGGAGGTATTTCTCAGCGCTAGGAGGTGGCGTCCTTTCTTCTCCAAGCTGAGGCGCATCTGACATCACCTCCGTCTTCCTGCGCATGTCCAGCGGGGGGTGACACGCCCTCGGCTCGTTAGCTCCGCCCCAGATGGAATCGGTCCGCCGCTTCCTATTGGGTGCGGGGGGTTACCGGGTTCCGCCCTTGACGAGGAGCTGACAGTGAGCCCCTGCGTGGTAACCCCGTCGGAGCACATGTTCAATGGCGGCTAACCAAGCCGGAGTGAGGACGCGCACTCCCCGCGCCGCCGCCGCGCCGCCGCCGCTGTTGTTGTTGTTGGTGTTGTTGTTCCATGGGGAAGAGATGCGGGGAGGTATTGGGAGGTCCTAAACTTACTAATGGTGCCATACAATCACATTCTGGTGCAACGAAGAGTCAGAATTAATGGAAACGAGTCCTTAACTGACATAGACTAAGAATAACTAGCAAGATGTCCTATAGTTGTCTACGTGAGATGCGGTGAACCTGGGTACGACATTTAATGGGGGAAAAAGGGGAAGGTCGGGGCTACAGAGTGTTGTTTACAGACAATGGGACTAGGGAATGGGGGATTGGGAATAGTTGGGGAGTATTGGGGAAATAGGGGAATATTTACAAGCGGATATGGATGGAGGCCAAATCCCATATCCGCAACAATACTTTATTGTGAGCAGAAATCTGGAATGTCCAACGAAAATGTCCAGCAGTTGTCAGAGAAAAGAACACTACTGGCTGAAATGGTGAGAGAGCGTGCATCTGGTGCTTTCGTCCGACTGCGAATGGACAATATCCAACTTGACAAACCAAACAAAGACTTTTTCAACCTGGAAAAGACAGCCAAGACCCCTCAACAAATTCACGCTTTGCGCTCTTCTGCCGGTGCGCTTCTGTCTTCTCAAAGTGACATCAAAGATGAATTACGAAACTTTTATTCAAAGCTGTTTGCCTTGAGAACTGTGAACCAGGAAAACAGAAACGAGATGTTTGAACTGCTCCCATCTTTGTCTGAAGACCAGCGACAACAACTGGAGCCTGGCATCTCTCTCGGAGAACTTACTGTTGCTCTTAAAGGAATTCAAGATGGGAAAGCCCCTGGACTTGACGGCCTCCCAGTTGAATTTTACAAGGCCTTTTGGGACATTCTAGGCCCTACTCTACTTGACATCTTTCATGATAGCCTTGAACAAGGTGAATTGCCACTAAGTTGCCGGAGGTCAGTTTTGTGTCTCCTTCCAAAAAAAGGGAACTTGCAAGACGCCACAAATTGGCGGCCTGTGTCACTCCTAAATACGGACTATAAAATATTGTCGAAGGCGCTCGCGATACGTCTAAAGGAAGTCATCCCCCTTTTGATTGATATTGATCAGTCTTATTGTGTTCCTGAGCGTTCTATTTACGATAACATTTTTTTGGTGAGAGACTTGATCAGTCTCGGTCGTACTACATCTCATGGTTTTGGTTTGGTTCTTTTAGATCAAGAAAAAGCTTTTGACAGTGTTGACCATTCTTTTTTGTTTGCTGTACTACAGAGAGCTGGTTTTGGACAAAATTTTGTTTCCTATGTTAAGTTGTTGTATGAAAATGCACCCTGTCTGTTGAAGGTAAACAACAGCTTATGTTGCCCTTTTCCCTGTCAGCGAGGCATCCGTCAGGGCTGCCCGCTTTCAGGAATGCTATACAGTCTCTCGGTCGAACCTTTACTAGCTTTGCTCCGAAACTCAGTGGAAGGAGTCTCCTTAACAAAAAACCACAAAATGGTTACTTCAGCTTATGCGGATGACATTTGTGTTGCTGTTTCCAGCCAAAATGATGTGGGTGAGGTCTTTCGATGTCTGTCCCAGTTTGAGCTCGCCTCCACGGCAAAAGTAAATTGGAACAAAAGTGTTGCCTTATGGGTGGGCCCCAGTCCACCTTCCTCAGCTCTGCCTGTGTTACCAGGAGGAATGCAGTGGAACAAAGAGGGGTTTAAATATTTAGGGTTATTTCTCGGAGTCCAAGCATATGAACAAAAAAATTGGGAGGGTTTCTTGGAAAGAATTAAGCAGAAACTGGCTAGATGGAAACGGTTGCACCACCTTCTATCGCTTAAGGCAAAGGTGACAATAATAAATAACCTGGTGGTTCCTTTTATTTGGCATAAAGTTATCCCCCTCCAACCTCCGAGATACTTGGTCACAGGCATTCAGAGGGTTCTAACTCAGTTTTTCTGGGGAGGCCACCATTGGCTTGGACCAGACACGGTGTGCAGACCCCGAAATGCAGGTGGCCAAAGCTTGATACATGTTCCGAGTCGGATAATGGCTTTCCGCATGTGGACGATAAAGCGTTTATTGTATGGTGAGTGTGTCCCGTGGCGGCCTCTCACAAACGCTTGGCTGCAGGAAGCAGATGGGTTGAAGTATGACCGAGAGCTCTTCCTCATGGACCTGCAGCATGTCAACACGACTCTGCTCCCCGAGTTTCATCAGAGCCTTCTGAATGCCTGGCAAGTCCTTGGAATACAACGATTAGAGGTGTCCTACGATGCAAAAAAATATATGCATGAGCCATTGGTTCTGAATCCTTTATTCCCTGAAATTTCAACCTCCAGGTCATTTATGCATTGCTTCACCTGTAATGGAATAAACAGAGTGCGAGACCTGATGAAGCCTTCCCTAAATGGATGGTTATCCACCGGTTCTCTCACATCAAAAGTGGGGGTTCGGTCATCTAGAATGGTGGACAAAGTTTTGAGAGTTGTGATTAAAACTTTCAGGGAATTAAATATCGGGTGGACTGGGGCAGATGAAGTGGTGGACTCTCGTCTCTATTTCCCCGAGCTCCAAGTCACCTCAAAAAAACAACAGGGTGTCTTCTCAAAGTCAGATGGTTGCGGTGTGTTCCATGTGATGGGAAAAAAAGTTATTTATGGGATATGCCAAGAGGTGCTTATACCGGGTTTCACAAAACCTTTAAAAAATCGGTGGGATGAGATCATTCCGGCTAATTCGTTCCTATCTCCAGTGTGGAAAGAGATGTATAGGTCTCCAACCTTAGGTCGAACCGGAGACTTAAATTGGAGACTAGTTCATCAGGCCCTGGTCACCAAATACTTACTTAATAAGTTTGATCCTTCTGTACTGAATGTTTGTCCTTTTTGTGAAGAGGCTGAAAATGTGACCCATGCTTTTGTGAAATGTAAGAGATTGGTACCCCTTTTTTGTTTCCTCCAACAGCTCTTTTATAAATTTCAGTTTGTTTTTTCTGTTGCAATTTTTGTGTATGGCATTGAAAGGAGCACCAAGAACAAGACAGCGGTCCCTTTCTTGAATTTTCTGTGCGGAATTGCTAAACTCGCAATATATAAAACTAGAAAGATCAAATTGAGTGGCAGAGATGAAAATGTGCTGTTTTGCTTCAAAGGAATAGTGTCGGCCCGGATAAGTTTCGGCAGTGTGAACGACGATTGTTTTACAGATGAGGTGTTGAGTTTGTTTTTGTAAATTATACTTACGCTCAATGTCCACATATACATGTATATACATTCTTTTTGCTTGTACAACTTTCTTTTTCTTGTAAAAATTTTGCGGTGTTCTTCCATGTGTGTTTTGATACTTTTATAATAAAAGCACATAAAAGTCAAAAAAAAGTCTCTCTCTCTCCTCGCCCCCTGCTGGCCGTTCGTGTGTTGGGTGGGCGTGGCAAGATGGCGGTTGTGCAGTTCGGGGAGGTGTGAGTTGCTCTGGCTGTCGAGTGTGCCGGCTGTTTTCCCTTATTATTTCAACCTTTCCCTCGCCCCCACGACCCCCCTGTTGTTCTCATATCATTACTTCATTCGTATTCGTGTTTCCTCCCCTGTGCTCGAACCTTTCCCCTGTATTATCTTTTCCCTCCCTTCCCTTCCTTGAGATGAGAGAGAGACAGAGCGCATGCGGTGGGTGATGGTAAGTAAGTTCGTTGCTTTCCATTGCATCCGCATGTTCTTATCGCTTCGTGTAAAGTGACGAGAACTGTTCTTTTGAATTAATTACTTTCTCACTTTGCCGTCGCTATACTTATCACGGCCCAGGCCGGCATGACGAGCGTCCGTTCTCGCAGTACCGCGTTCGGATCGTTAAGCAGGAAGCATGGCCTCACATGCGTCCCTCCAGCTCATGTTGCGGTCGAAGCGATTATTATCGCCGTCGGGGAAATTATCGGAGCTGAAAATGTCCTCGCAGCTTCGAGAATGAACAAGAAAGTTGTTGTTTTCGTGCTACAACAAGCAATGGTTGCGAGTGTTGTGGAATCCGGTTTATCCGTCGAGCCCGATATTTTTATCGCAGTTTCACCGTTTGATTCGCCATCGGTAAAAGTTCTGGTTTCCAACATTCCTCCATTTTTGGAGGACGAAAAAGTCGAGCTTGCTCTTCGTAATTTTGGCACAGTCGTGTCCCGCATTTCAATGGTTCCCTTACGGTGCCGTGACGATCGTTATAAACACGTTTATTCCTTCAGACTTCAATTATTTATGATTTTGAATGAAAACCGTCGTGACCTTGATGTTAAATTCACGATAAAACATGATGACTACAATTATCAAATGTATGCAACAACAGAGGTGTTAACGTGCTATGCCTGTAATCAGCATGGACACCTGCGGAGGGATTGTCCGAATTATCTCCCTGATGCTAATTCAGCGTCCAATCAGAACACCACACCACCTGAAGGACAGGAATTTCTTCCTGCGACTGAAAGACGGGACTCTTCTTCTTCACCTGAGGGACAGGAATCGCTTCCTTCGCAAAATGCTCACCCAGGAGGGACGAATGATGCAGATGATGGCTTCACGGTTGTAACCCGGAATAAAGCACAGAAGCGGGCAATTGATACCAAATTAGACAATCAAGTGAAACCCAAGAGGTCTCCTTCCTATGCGCAAGCGATAAGAACACCTGCCAAACAACCATCTGAACCCATTCCCACGGACTCACCTCGTGAGCAGCCCTGTACTCCTGTTGTGAGTACACATGAAACTGTTACTCCCACTGTGCTTGAAGAACCGGAGATCCTTCGTGGAGTCGATGAGACCCTCTCCCAACCCCCACCATGCACAGATGCCACAGTTAAAATCGATGCACCGGATGTACAAATTGATTGTGATCTGGATGTGGCTGTACCTGCAGCATCTGGACAAATTGCTAATGAAGAACCGCAGGAACTTGTGGTTGACAGCATGGGTTACGAGTCTGATGGAACATCTTCTGTTGCTTCGACCCTAAGTGACACAGGCAGCGATGTTCCTCCTCACAACCTTGAGGTTGATTCCTCAGTATCTCCCGATGCCGTTCACGCCTTCTTACACAAAAGTTTTCGCAAAAAGGGGGTCAAAATTAAAGATCATTTTCTAGTCCTAGAAGATTTCATTCAAGTGGCTCGACTAATGATTTCTAGACCGGATCGGTACAACGTTGCAGACCCTCAACGTCACCGGTTAAGGAAATTTCTAAGTCGTGCTTGGAGCGAACTCAAAGACCATGGCTGATGTCCTGCCGGTGCCCCCATCACAATGAAACTACGCATTGCCAGCCTTAATATCAACGGTGGTCGCACGTCTCTTCGTAAAGTGCAAGTTAAACAACTAATCGAGTGCAACAAGGTTGACATCTTGTTGTTGCAGGAAACTCATTCTACTGAAGGTTCTTCAGCTGAGTGGGAGTTGTTTCTTAAAGGGCATTGGTTCTTTAGCAATCTATCAAGCCCAATTGCTGGGATAGCCGTCTTCTTTCGGCAAACTCTTCCTTTGACTTCGGTTTCCTTTAAAGAAATTGTGAAGGGATATTTAGCTTCGCTGACTTTCTCTGTTGGTCAGCAGCTTTTCACAATAATCAATGTGTATGCACCAAGTACAAATGCTGAAAGATCTTCCTTTTTTGACTGTCTTGACTCGTATCTTGCTGGTGTCCCCCCTGACCACTTTCTATGTCTTGGAGGAGATTTCAATTGCACACTTAACCCCTCCCTTGATAGGAATGGGGCTGAGCCACATGCAGCCAGTACAAGACCTCTCGTTCGCTCAATCTCAAGATTCAAGCTGACAGACATTTGGAGATTGCAACATCCGATGCAGCAACAATTTACTTGGTGTCGCTGCTCTAACAACTTAGTGTCGTTAGCTCGACTTGATAAATTGTACGTTTCTGATCATTTCCTCAACCTCGTCTTAAACACCTCTATTCTCCCATCTGGGTTTTCCGATCACCACATCATCACTATGCATTTTCAGTTGCCACTCATAAAGGTGGTGAGCCCTTATTGGAAGTTCAACACAACACTTCTTCAAAACGAATTCTTTGTTGCATCCTTTAAGGCCTTTTGGGCACATTACATCACGATAGATAAAGAGTTCCCGTGTTTACGTCAGTGGTGGGACAACGCTAAAGCTCAAATTAGAGTTTTTTGTCAAAATTTATCACGACACAGTACTCGGGATCACGATGTAAATATAGATCTGGTGAAGACACAAATTCTTCACTTGCAAAACAAAGTGTCCTCCTCTCGTAATAATGGGCAGCAGCAGATGCTGTATGAAAAGAAAGCCCTGTTAAATGAATTACTGGCCGAACGTGCAAAGGGTGCACTCCTTCGGATGAGAATGACTCATTTGCAACAACTAAATAACCCGAGCAGACCTTTCTTCAAGCTGGAAACTGCCTCAAAAAAACAAAAACAAATATTGTCCTTGCGTTCTGCTGGCGGAAGGATTTTGACTGATCCAAGTGACATTAAACTTACTATTAAGACTTTCTTTTCTCACCTCTACTCCTCCAAGCGCACTTTCTCAAACCATATACATTCATTTACCGCATCCTTGCCTACACTTACTGAGACCCAGAATTCGACTGCTGAAGGCGAAATAACATTGGACGAACTCACTAGTGTTTTAAAGACCTTGCCCACCAGCAGGGCACCTGGCTTAGACGGGTTGCCAGTGGAATTCTACAGCACCTTTTGGGATTTGCTGGGACCATGTCTATTAATTGTCTTCATAGAAAGCATACAAACTGGTGAACTTCCCTTGAGCTGCAGACGTGCCATCATTTCATTAATCCCTAAAAAGGGAGATCTTCAACTTGTTGAGAACTGGCGCCCGATCTCTCTACTTTGTACCGATTACAAAATCCTGTCTAAGTTACTCGCTAATCGCATAAAGACCTTAATTGGGCACGTTGTATCCCCCGACCAGTCTTATTGTATTCCCGGCAGATCGATATTTGATAATATTTTTTCTGTTCGTGATTTGATTTCGATTTGTCATTGTCAGAATGTTAACACCGGGCTGATCTTTTTAGATCAGGAAAAGGCCTTTGATAGTGTTGACCATTCATATTTACTTGAAGTTTTGAAGGGGTTTGGGTTTGGTTCCTTCTTCATTTCTTGTGTCAAGCTGCTGTATCACAACAACTTTAGTTTGGTGAACATCAACAACAGTTTATGTTCACCTTTTCCTATTCAGCGAGGCATTAGACAAGGCTGCCCTCTTTCCGGGTACCTGTATTCACTTTCCATTGAACCCTTGCTGATTCACTTACGCCACAAACTTTCTGGGTTCTTGGTGACACCTCTTGCTAATCCTGTTAAGGTGCTTGCGTATACTGACGATTTGTGTGTGATTGTTAACACTCAGTCTGACATTGCTGCCCTCACAAGTGCTCTATGTGAATTCAATTTGGCATCCTCTGCTACTGTCAATTGGAGTAAGAGTAAAGCCTTGTGTCTTGGTCCTTCTGGGTTATTTATCCCACCTTCCCTGCCTAATGCTTTGCAGTGGAGGTATGATGGTGTTAAACATCTCGGTGTGTTTCTTGGAAATGAGACCTTTTCCTTAAAGAACTGGGATCAGATGGTTGATCACATCGCCCATATCCTTAATTGTTGGAAAAGATTGTCCAGCCTACTGTCTTATAGAGGTCGAGTGCTGATAATTAATAACTTGGCTGCTTCCAAACTCTGGCATCGGATGACTGTCTTACAACCGCCCAAATCGCTAGTCATTAACTTGCAGCGTATCCTTGTTAATTTTTTCTGGAACGGCATGCACCGGCTCCGAGCTGATATTCTAAGTGTCCCCTTGGATAAAGGAGGTCAAGGACTTGTGGACATTACCAGTAAAATACTGGCTTTTCGACTAACCACCTTGCGCCAACTTCTCTACAAGGAAGTCCTGTCTTGGCGGCCCCTGGCTTCTTGCTTGTTGCAGCAAGTGGGTAAGCTCAGGTGTGGCCCCAAGCTCTTTCTACTCGATCTGCAGCGAATAGACATCTCCTTGCTGCCCTCCTTTTATCGAAGTCTCGTGAATGCCGGTCAGTGCCTCCTTCCAGTACGAAACAAGGATACATATAAATTTTGGAATTTAATGTGTGAACCCGTTTTCTACAACAGCCTATTTTGCCATGATTGCCAAAGTAGGTCCCTAATTCAATCTTTTATCGAATCTGTTTTTTTTCTTGTCAAGGATTTTGTTAATCATACTTATTCTGGATGGCAGACCCCCAACCAGATTTCGGAAGTATGCAACGTTACCTCAGCCCGACTAATTGGACAACTTCTTCGTTCAATTGTTAAAGTGTTCATCTCTTTTAATTTATCATGGCCTCTACTGCATGATGTTCAGAACACAAAAACAATGCACCCTGACTTCCCTGATTTTTGTTTTTCTGATGCTCCTTCCACAAAGCCTCTACAAGCCTGTGCAAAGGCTACTTTGTACGTGCAATGTCTTAATGTTGTCATCTCTGCTAACCCCAATAGCCCACTGACCACCCACTGGAAAGAGCTTCTACCTGCAGGGGCTCCATCCTCTCCTACCTGGTCGTCGATGTACGCGTTACCTGTGTCTAAACGTGCCGGTGATATACAGTGGAGGCTTGCACACTATTCTTTGCCTTCCAACGCATTTCTTAAACGACTGAACCTCGTGATATCTGATGACTGCCCTTTTTGCCATCACTCTGAGGACACTTTCCATGCATATGTCGGATGCCAAAGGCTGGCTCCACTTTTTCAACTCCTGAAATATGTCTTCCAGAATTTCGGTTTTTGTTTTTCTTCTTATCTTTTTGTGTACTGCATGCCTGTGTCTAACGAGAATGTCGGTTCTCAAATCGTTAATTTTTTACTTGCCGAGGCGAAACTCGCGATATATATTACGCGGAAGAGTCGGGTCTCTGGGACAAGCTCACCAGAATGCAGTATTTTGTTAGCCTTTAAAGGCCTTGTGTCTGCCCGCCTTAAAATTGAATTGAATTTTTACCGAGAGACTTCTCGGCTTGATCACTTTGTTCAAAAATGGTGCAAAGCTGAAATCCTGTGTAAGGTGGAGGGAGATTAACTTTTTTTGCTGCTCTAATTATAATTAATGTCATGTTTTTCAATTCCTTGATTTAATTATTTTGTTGACTGCTATAGATTTACTTGGTTTGTTGTGCTTTTTTTATACTTTTGTAATAAAAGACCTTAAAAGTCAAAGTCAAGTCTCTCTCTCTCTCTCTCTCTCTCTCTCTCTCTCACTCTCACTCTCACTCTCACTCTCACTCTCTCACTCGTATTAAAGTAAGGAAATGATCCAATAATTTTTTTACCACAAGATGGCCATTCTAATTTTTATATCAAACTGAGTGTTTTTAAATTTTTATTCTTCATGAACTGAAATTAATTATCAAACTAGTTATCAAAGCTCTTATTGAAAAATGAATTGGGATGTTATTAAAAGTAACATTTATTTAAAATTCACTTATTAAAAATCTTATAAAAAAATGGAATCGCTCTGGTGTGCGTATTGGCGACATACATGAAGCAAAATCCCAAAGAACTAACATCCGAATCTTCGCCTTCCGTAGCTGGGGTCTGGCGACATGTAAGTCGCCATGACACCTGCGCCAGTGCTGTTTGTACAGTCTGCAACGAAGCGCGCGATTGGCTGATAAGCGCTCACGGCCACTCGTGGCCTATGTTACACGTGCTGTGATTGGACAATATTTATTCAAAAGATCGTCAACATTTTGGGTGTTTTTTCCACATTTTGAAAATATGTGCAAGTTTTGTGCTTAAGAAGTTTCAGATATGAATTCTGTTATATTTTTACACAACATATTATGAATGCAGGTAGATATGCAAGGTGGGTCACAAAAGTAAACAAAACAGGGGCTCGGTCCATGGTGTAATGGTGTATGTGCCACAACTTGTATTTATACTTATTGTGACATGTGAAATTACATACACGTAATTTTTAAAATTTAGAAGGTTCTGTTTGGAGTTTAATTCTCCAAATTCCTACGATTAATGGGAAGAGTAAAATTTATTGGAAGACATAATTTGGTGGAATATAAGCAGGTGTTGTTGAAATGAGAACGGCACTCTTCGACGTCTTGTCAACCGATGTGCCTTCGCACACTTTATTTCATCATTACACATACTTATACCAAGTTTGATTTTAAAAAAATCCCTTCAGATGTTCTCAAGTATCATATATTTTATCAGCCATGACCTCTGACCTTTGACCTTTGACTCAAAATGTAATCAGTTCATCTTTGCATCATAATACACTACCGGTCAAAAGTTTTTGAACACCTCAATTTTCCCAGTTTTTATTGAAATTTACGCAGTTTAATGGCTCAATGTACTCTGAAATTAAGCATAGAACAAATAAACAATTAGAGATAAAAAATAAATCATACAATCATTTTGTTTAACAAAATTTAGTTTAAAATTTTGACTCAGCAAAGTAGCCACCTTTTGAAGATATAACCGCCGAACACACTCGTGGCATTCTTTCTACAATGGAAATCAAATATTGTTTAGGAAGTTCTTCCCCACACTGTTGCAGAAGTTCCCACAAATGTGTTGCACTTGTAGGTTGCTTTGTTTTCACCCTTCTGTCCAGTTCATCCCAAACCAGCTCGATGGGGTGGTTTAAGTCTGGAGACTGTGCTGGCCATTCCATGATTTGAAGTCTACCGTCTTGTTCTTTTCCTCGAAGGTCATTTTGGCATCGCCTGGAGGTGTGTTTAGGGTCATTATCTTGCTGTAAGATGAACCCCTGACCAACTAGGCGTATACCAGAAGGTATTGCATGGTGCTGCAAAATGCTGTGGGAGCCCTTTTGGTTCAGGGTGCCAGTCACTCTGTGCAAGTCGCTGACTCTGGATCCAGCAAAAGAGCCCCAGACCATCACGCTTCCTCCTCCATGTTTGACAGTTGGTGTTACACAATGAGGAACCATCCTTTCGCCTACTCGACGGCATACAAAAACCCTGCGTAATGAACCAAAGATTTCAAATTTTGATTCACCGTTCCACAAGACCTTCTTCCAGTCTTCATTAGTCCACTGGCGGTGCTTCATGGCCCAGGCAAGCCTCTTTTTCTTATTTTGCCATCTTAGCAATGGCTTTCTTACTGCCGCTCGACCTGTCAAACCTGCAGCTCGAAGTCTTCTCTTCACAGTTGAAACTGAGACTTGCTTACTTCGACCAGTGTTAAGCTGTGCTTGAGGCTGTTGTTCTGTGAGCCGCCTATCACGCAAGCTGTTGACTCTCAGAAATTTGTTTTCTGATTCTGTTGTGGCTTTGGGTCTGCCAGACCTCTTCCTGACAGAGTTTCCTCCAATTTCCAATATACTACTTCCTGCAGTGCAATATTGTCCAAATAATGATTCAGAGGGTGTAATAACAGTCTGTTCCAATACTGCTTTTATACAGATAGGGGGTTTGTAATCAAGTAATCAGCAGAGGTTGGGACACCTGTAGGAATTGTTTGCATCAACTCTCAAGGCTTAATTTACTTACATTGCTGTAGAACAGCTGTAAGTTGTTAACCCATTACTTGTTCCCTGAAGAAGGCCTTTTTTTTACAATATAACTGTGCTATTTACATTATTTTTCCGTTTTTGGTAACCTAAACTTTGTTTTTAACCTCGAAGTTTACTGCTTACCTTTGTACCATTTCAGGTTATTCACTGGACATTAAATTGCGTAAATTTCAATAAAAACTGGAAATATTGAGGTGTTCTAAAACTTTTGACCGGTAGTGTATTTACTTTTTGTATTTTTTTGTAGGCTCGTGAAAGAGCTGACATTTACTTCACAAACAAATCAACCAGACAAACAAAATATATTAAAAGAGGGAGCGGAAGACAAGAGAAGGGGAAGCACACAAACACTTGAGAGCACACAACATTTGAGAGCAGGGAGATGTGTGGGAGGGAGAGGGCTCGGGGGGAGGAGGCGTGGGAAGGGGTGGGGGGGACAGTACCAAGTTTGGTCAAAATCCCATCAATGGTTCACAAATTAGCACAGTAACAGAATTTTTACATAATGGGACCTCTGACCTTTGACCACTTGACCCCATAACCAAAACAGTTCATCTTTACATCTTTATACATACTTGTACCAGGTTTGACTTGGATCTCTTCAGCCGTCCTTAAAGTTATCGCAGTAGCGAAAACCTATCATGGACGCACGGACGGACGAGGACAACCCGAAAATATAATTCCTCCAGCGACTTTGTCAGCGTAGGCATTAAAACGGTGAAAATTAATCGGTGAAAAGATTTGTGTCTTTCGCCTTGATAACTGAACGGATGTAATAATTTGCCTTCCATGCCCTCTAATCTCGAAATCATCTTTTTCCCTGTCTCGTCCATTTGTGATTGTATTAGGTTCTGCTTGGCCTTTCAAATGAGGAGTTTGAGACGGCTCTCGGCATCACAAACCCCCTTCACAAGCGCAAGCTGCGAATGGCTATCGAGGATTATCGAGATGCAGAGTCTGGCTGTGGGTAAGTAGGAATTGCGAAATTACAGTTATTAAGCCTCTTTCAATTGCTGGAGATAATTTTCATGCATATCAGGTGTCGCTTGACCAGCCTGGCGATTTGCTTTCTATATTTTAATGAAATAGGCAACACACCTTCAATCCAAAATGCTTTTGGTAACAATGTCAAACAGCATAGTGGTTCAGTGACATTGTTATTAGAACTTCCTTTCTGAGCCTTACAGGTTGTCAGTTTGATTCTGACCCTGGGAGAGTCAATCATACCATTACTTGACTTTGCGTGTGCACACCATGCTTTATGCCACGCCTCGGTTCTGCTGAAGACGTTTCTTTGGCAAGGGAATCTTGAACGGGTTGCAGGATACTCCATGAATGTGCAGAAAGTCTTCACAGAAATCATGAAGGACATCATGGGATCTATAAGATCCACCAACTAATGCGAGCAGAATGCATGCCAAGTTTGACATCCGTCAGAGGGACGGCGCTCACATTGATGAATTGCCTTGCCTGTGAAGCACCACCGGGATAGCTCGGCCGAGATTCAAAGCTGGGCCGGATAGCTCAGAGATGAGTGTTATTTTTCCTTACTGACTGTGGTTTTTGGGACACAAACGCAACTTCCACATTTATTAAATTACCATAGACATTAAAAATAATATGTGCTGCCTCCTCGCTTGGCGCTCAGCATTTAAAGAATAGAACGCGGACAAACCCCGTTAGTTGGCATCTCACGAGGGAAGAGGTGCTGTGGTATTTTCGCCTTAATTGCCCTGCTGACTGCAGCGAGAGGTGATGTCACAAGATGGCATCTCCGATACCTCAGAGTGGAACAGGAAGTTGTGTTACTCTGCCCAATGTCACAGGCTGTGTTGTCTGTTGATAAATAACTCAAGTCCATTGTTATCTGTCTCTGTCTGCAGGTGCGAGCAATCCGAGCATGCCTTGTGTGTAACGACTCTTCCATGAGCTTTAAACCCTGTAAAAATGAAAAGCAGAAAATGTAGGAAATAGTTTGATTTGTATAGTTTATATAGCATGATTTCCAATAATTCCAACGGATGCATTTGGCATGTGTTGCTGTGTTGCTGCAATACCTGCATTTGGGTGGCAAGTGAGATGTACATTCCGGTGGCTTGTTAAAGGGACTTTTGCAGTCAAAGTGCTTGCAGTAGATTCGTTTTTGAGGAAAGGGAGCCCGTATTATGTAAAACAATATTCTGCATAATTGAAGCCAGAAAAACGTGTTCATTGGCATATTCTAATCCCAGCTGCTCTTCCTCAAATTCTCATTGTAACTTTTGATGTTATACAGTGTTCTATTGCTTATCCGTTTGAGTTTTCTTCAAGCAGCATATTCGATGAACTCTCACAAGCACCTGTCTGTAGCAGGATTGCATCGTGAGGCATAACACACAAGATAAGCAGCATAACCATTCAAATGCAGTGTTATATATATATATATATATATATATATATATATATATATATATATATATATATATATATATATAATAAAACACAGTTTGTGTGGGTGTTACCTATAGACTCCTAAACGGAGAGGCTCACGTACTTGATATTTGGCATAGACATGGCCATTGAGCCTGGGAAGGACATGGCCTACCTAAAAATATTTGACGAGATCCATATTTTTTATTCATATTTACCTCAGCGCATTTCAGCGAGGAACATTATACACTGAATCTCAGCATGTGCCAAAGCAGCTCGCTGATTCGCTCAGAGCGATCACGTGATGTTCCATCCTCGCCGCCAGACCATTGAACTGAAAATATATAGAATGACCATTGCAATTCACACCACACAGGTGGAGATGTAGCTACTGGGCACCATCTTGGTTGGCACTCGATGCTGGGCGATGGTGATTTCCGTCATGCGTTTGCACGTAATTCAGAGTGAAAAGCGATTGCGTTTTTATTCATATTTAACTAAGCGCATTTCAGCAAGGAACATTATACACTGAATCTCAGCATGTGCCAGAGCAGCTCGCTGATTCGCTCAGAGCGATCACGTGATGTTCCATTCTCGCCGCCAGACCATTGAACTGAAAATATATAGAACTAGCAGAAGTACCTGGCATTGCCGGGTGGGGGAGGGGAGGGGAACGGGGGAAGGGGAGGAGAGGGGGAAGGGGGAGGGGAGGGGAGGGAAGGAGGTGGGAAGGGGAGGGAAGGGGAGGGGGGAAGGGAAGGGGAGGAGGGGGGAGGGAGAGGAAGAGGAAGTGTCCTGCGTCCCCCTCTCCTCTCCTCCCCTTCTCCTCTCCTCTCCTCCCCCCGTTCCCCTCCCCTCCGCCACCATTATTTTTAATGGGGGGACATTGTAAACAGCTCCATCTGTCTGCCCGTCCATCATGCTATCTCCTCCTAAATCGTTGTGCAGAAATTCACCAACCTTGGTGGTTATGATCAATACATGGCAGGAAGGTGCAAGAGCGGCAGAAAGGTGCAAGAGTGGCAGGAAGGTGCAAGAGTGGCAGGAAGGTGCAAGAGTGGCAGGAAGGTGCAAGAGTGGCAGGAAGGTGCAAGCGTGGCAGGAAGGTGCAAGAGTGGCAGGAAGGTGCAAAAGTGGCTGGAAGGTGCAAGAGTGGCTGGAAGGTGCAAGAGTGGCTGGAAGGTGCAAGAGTGGCAGGAAGGTGCAAGAGTGGCAGGAAGGTGCAAGAGCGGCAGGAATGTGCAAGAGCGGCAGGAAGGTGCAAGAGCGGCAGGAAGGTGCAAGAGCGGCAGGAAGGTGCAAGAGTGGCAGGAAGGTGCAGGAGCAGCAAGAAGGTGCAAGGGCGGCAAGAAAGTGCAAGAGTGGCAAGAAGGTGCAAGTGCGGTATCAGTTTTGGCCCCACCCTTTGGGTGGGGTCACAAGGTCAAATACCAAAAAAACAAGTGAATCCTCTTGGATTGCGCTGAGGTTCGGGCTTGGAATTTCTAGGAGGAAGTATAATTTGTATGCAATGAAAGTACATGTAATATGGGATCGAGTAAGATCGAGTAAGCTTCACCAGTGCGCGTGCGCGAATTTACGTCACGTCGGCAGCGAGAAGGCGTTCCCCAACACGAACCAATCAGGAACTGCCACGCCCACTTATATGATCTCCGAATTCCTGTGACAGGAATTAGCGTTACACTGGCTGGAAGTCAATCGCTAAAGGCGCTTCCTCAGCGCCAATAAATTACTGGTACATTTTTAAAATAAAACTTTGTATATGCAATCAACATTGGGGGACGCATGAAATATGTAACAAATTTTTTTGGATTTGACCACTGGGTTAATGCCCCAACCATGGTGAATTGTGAAGGTTCTTTCTGTGAAGGTCTTGAACTCGTAGTTTTTTTTATTCCATAAATGTTTACCAACAATTGTAAAGTAAAGATGCATTCAAACTGATTGCTGCGTTACAACCGGTCAGTAACTGTTGCCACTGCTCTCGTAAGCTTGTCATGAAGTATTGTTATTTGAAAGCCTTTCCAGAATTGCAATTCAAACAAAGCCTGCTCTCGTTGGGATATGGAATGGATGTGCACAGTATCCTCATTGTTGTTACCTTTTTATCAGGTCGTTCACCTCTTCCTGTTCGGGTTCCAATTGTTTATTAGCTGTGAGAATTTAATTATGTTATTGGAGCCATTTTAAGGGTCACACATTTATTATATACACAGATAAAGCCTCCCCTCATACACATATTTTCTCAATTCACTCGTACAACTCGCACTTAAGTTTTTCTTTCTTTCCAATAGAGCAGACGGATACTAGGTAGGTTGGGAATTAAATGTGTTTCTTTTTATAATGGAAAACAATTCAGAAAACAAAACCTTTTGTTGATCGTCATCGTGTACAATTTGAAAACCTCAAACAAATTTTATTCAATAAATGCTAGAACAGAATTGAATGAATGAATGAATGAATGATCGTTTTAAGGCCATTTTCCCCGCTAGAGCGGGGGTTAGCCTTGCGGGCCCCATGACAATCATGGTTCCCTGTTTGAGGCAATGTTTTTATGGCCGGATGCCCTTCCTGACGCCAACCCTTAGTTGCCTCTTACGATGCGCAGGGATACGGGTGGCAAGTGAGTATTCTATGGTGTACGTATTCTAAACCGGGGTACACACCGTGATCATTCCAGCAAGCTGGTACTCAATTTGCCGACCTCGGAAGGATGACAGGCTGAGTCAACCCCCCTGGCGTTAATTCAGCGATCGACCGGGATTCGAACCCAGGATCCTAGGATCCCAAGCCGGCACCCTAACCGCTAAGCCAACACCAGGCTAGAACTGAAGAACCAAATCTCAATATACGAATCCCATAATGGTCGAGTAGTTAGGATTCCTGGTTTTCACCCAGGTGGCCCTGCTCGGTTCCCAGTATGGGAATGCTATTTTAACCAAACCCAGTGGCTTAATGGTTGGTGCATCCATTCTGATTCTGGGAGGTCGGTGATTTGAACCATGGTCGAGTATACCAAAGATTTTAAAACGTGCTGCTTTATGACTTGATGCTCAGCATTTAAAAATCATATGGCACGGACAAATAACCATAGCTTGGCTACAATAGCACAGGATTGACAAGCCTCATGGCCTCCTTTTTTATTTATCTTTTATCCTTTTTAAAAAGAAGAACAAGTATTCTTTTTATAAATACAATTGCGCATGTTTGGGTTAATTCCTATTCATGTGCTGAATATGAGCATACATGATCCTTGTTGGCCAATGAGCGCTGAGCTATGAATTGTTTCTGTCCCCATGGGAAGGAAGAGATGAGTGCGACATCAGGCTCTTTTACCTTTTTTCTCCTTTTGCTGATTCGAGACTCGCATTTTTTTGCGACATTTGTCGATTTAGAAGTTAACTTTATTACCCCGTGCATGCGAAGCGAAGAGTGTGGGTAAGCAATTGGTTCATGTCCGTCCACCCGTCCGTCAGTCTGTCTGCAAACGTCAGTTTATGATCGAGAACCAATTTATTTCGATTGGATGTTATATTTTTAACACAAATCTGTCAACAAACCTGCCATTTAAAAATATTTCGTCTCTGAATCCATCCTAAATCACACATGCACAGAGACGAGTGAGATATGTAACTTTTTCACTTTTTCTGCCTGCTGGCAGTCAAACAAAATTGAAAATCATTCCGAACAGGAAACGTACTGTTTTTAATGACGTCGTAAAGGACACAAACAACAGGCATGAATAACTAATATATAGTGGTGGATTGGGCGGTGTAATCTACACTGTGTCAATGGCGCTAAAACCCAGAAATAATTTATTTGTATGACTTTTACAATCTTTATTATATTTAAAATGAATTGCCCTTCTTTCAATCAACTTCATTGTACTTTCAAAACCCTTCCATTTTGCAGTACTTGGGCATGTTAAATAAGGTGGTGTATAAGGGTGGTGTATAAGACTGCTTCAATAGTGCTAAACTTCCAGAATTTTTTTAACGATCTTTAATATCTTTATTTTATTTAATTTGAAGTATAATCTTAAACACTGCATGGGGTAACATGTTCTATAAACTCTCTAGTTCTGATATATTATCGCATTTATTTCACCCCTCCATCCGTTTCCACAGTCGGCACCACCACAGCCATATGGCACCACAGCTGACTCTACTCATGAGAAGGTTGGAATGCCTCAATTATGTGTTTGCTTCAAAATGTTATGTCCCCAATATCCCTTGCTCTATGTACCCACCCAACCCAATCACACCCAACCTAGAGTCCCTGTATATAGAGAGTTGTGTCAACTCAAATTTGGACGCCATTTTGTGTCTAAGTGTGTCGGATTAGATATACATGTACATTCGCGATATGGGGTGATATATTCTAAACCTGCTAAAAAAAAATTTACCACACATATTTAGTCTTATTATTACATACAGGTGATATTTGTTTTGTCAAAAACTCAGCTATTGCCGTGAAAAAGAGCTGTGTGGTGATATTAAAAGTGGTATGGCAATGCATATTACAAGCCAACACTGCATATAAGAGCTAACATTATAAGTACTAGGACGTGCCCGTACGTGGCGTACCCGTAACCGTACCGTACCCGGAACCGTACCCGTACCGTACCCGTACCCGTGACGTGCCCGTAATGAATATGTACAAAATATAAATATGTATGTACTACAATCGATCGTACCTTACAACAATCAACACAGATTGCAACGTCAAATAAATGAATACGCTCTCAAATGTGCCGTCCGAGGCAGCGTCTGCTCGCCACGTTCAGCGTCACTATGACTATCCGTAAGTCCGGAAGTGACGTCCTCATTTGACTGTCCGGAAGGTCGCATATCGCAGTTACGATGAATCGCAAATTAGTTTTAATTAGTTTTAAAACATAGTTTAACGCCAACATAGTTTGCCAACGTGAAATAAATGAATACGCTCTCAAATGTGCCGTCCGAGGCAGAGTCTGTTCGCCACGTTCGGCACACGTGATAGCTCGCTGCTCTCTGATTGGTTGAATCGTTTTTTGGACATAGCTCGGTAACTACTTGTCCGATTAATATGAAACCTTGAAAAGGCACATCCTCAGGTCCCCAGCAATATACCTGGCAAGTTTCAAGTATATCGGACCCGTGGTCGTCGAGAAACAGCGGTCACAGACAAACACACAGACATACACACATACACACACACACACACACACACACACAGAGATTACTGGAATTATAGATAGAAGACAAACCAATGCTGTCGTTCTCTGAATTTTAATAACTTTTAGAAAGGAGTGTGGGCATATCCAATATTTTTTAAAGGGTGCCGAGAGCAATTCCGGTGTAGGACTTCCAGCCGACATATAGTCTAACACACTTAAAACAAATTCTGTACGTGGTATTGCCATATTTCTATAGTGTACAACTTTAGTTTTATCGACATTTATATTCAATTTCCATTGTAATGATTTAACAAGCTGCAAGTCAGCTTCTGTCTCTGACATAAGGAAAACGTCATCGGCATCTAGTAAGATTGAAACGTTCATTTATTACTACACCCTTGCCCAGAACTCTGATGGATATTGCCTGATCGATTAAAATGTTTCATAGCTGGCGACTTAATTAACACTTAATTTTCGACTGCGCCAAGCCGTAATTAAACAGAGAAAAAACTTTTAAAAATACCTGCAGTGTGCACGGTTCGTCTAGTCGAACAGATATGGAAAAGCACAGATAAGACGTCGTATTCACCACAACTTGTTTAATTTCACCAGGAACACGATGAGGCCAACACAGTAAACATTCAGTACAAAACTTGGTTCATACATTCAGTACAGAACATGATTCATACATTCAGACCGTAAGAAAACTCTGCCCGTAATACAACACTCTGACCAGACCAACACTTCATCCCACTACGTTCACTCCTCACAAGTGAAACTCATCACTACTCCGTTCACTCCTCATAAGTGAGACTCATCACTACTCCGTTCACTCCTCACAAGTGAGACTCATCACTGCTCCGTTCACTCCTCACAAGTGAGACTCATCACTACTCCGTTCACTCCTCACAAGTGAGACTCATCACTACTCCGTTCACTCCTCACAAGTGAGACTCACAACATCGATCATCAAGCGGCGTGGGCCTACCTGGCAGAGTCTCGAGGAGTCGATCGCTTTCCAGCTCTTTCGTCTGACTTTCGCTTCCCAAATTTGTCTTCTGACTTTATCACTTGGAAATCTATACATCTTATATTTCCCAGATTGGTTTGAACAACCAAAAGCAGAACAACCAGTCATTTTGTTTGGCAATAAACAACATTCCCGTACCAAGCTGACGTTCACGCACGGTGAAGTTAGACACAAAATGGCGCCACGAAATCACGTGACCAGAAATCTCGGGTCAGCGCATGGCGCAACTCTCTTTATACAGGGACTCTAACCCAACCATTCCGAGACCCTGCGTCTTTTGTACCTGAGAAGGTGGAAAAGTTTCTGGCAACCCTCGACTCTGATTCTGAAACTGGACCAGATATCATCAGACCATGTGTCCTAAAACCTGCTCTGCTGCTCTTGCACTTCCCCTTTCTGCTCTCTTCGCCCTATCATTTGCCCTCGGTCATCTTCCGTCTGCTTGGAAGCCAACCAACATCACAGCATGAACCGAATCAACATAAATGGAAGAGGTGTGTGTGTGTGTGTGTGTGTGTGTGTGTGTGTGTGTGTGTGTGTGTGTGTGTGTGTGTGTGTGTGTGTGTGTGTGTGTGTGTGTGTGTTCGTGTTCGTGTGGTCGTGTGATCGTGTTTTTTGTGGAATTTTACTGAATCTTTCTGATGTAGAATGTGATACACCAAAATGATCTCCTGAGTTGATTCGGGTCATTAACGACAAATAATCCGGAAGAATTCCCATGTTGTAAATGCACGCCATGTTAAGGTGTATAGATCAGCTTAATCGCTCCTTCCATGGCATTCTAATTACAAATAAATAAAAACAATGATAACATTGGAACAAAGCATCTATTAATTAATACTAATAATATTAACAACAATAATAATAGTCACATAATTTGGCAATAATAGTGAACATATAATCCCCTCTGCCCACCCTTCTCTCCCCACTCCCCCTCCCAACCCCCCAAGCGCACCACACCCGCCGAGGCACAAGCACATCTGTGTGTGGTGAAACGCAAGCTCATGCTCAGGAAGTACAACAGGCAGGTATGCTCCAAGGCCGTCAAGACAAATTAAAATTTGGTCCAATGGGTCAACGGGCCACTAGCTGCATAAACAAGGTGCAAAAACCGATCCCCTTAACGACAGGCCTATCAGCTTAATTCCAATCATCAGCAAGGTCACGGAAGCCATCATTTATATAGTGGATATCAAATTCTTCTTTCTCTCTAATGGCCTCATCTCAGATCATCAATTCAGATTCAGACAAAGTCACTCCACCGTGGCCATGCTGCTTCCACTCCCCCAACAATGGATGGAGCTTGGAGGCCTCAATTTAATTTCAGACATGAGATCAGGGCTCTCTTTGGATATTTGGATATATATATATATACGTATATATATATATATGCAACTCCTTCCATGGCATTCTTTCTCCTTCCATGATTCCTTCCATGGCATATATATATATAAGAGGAACATGTTACCCCATATATATATATATATATATACACACACACACACACACACACACACACACACACACACACACACACACACACACACACACACACACACACACACACACACACACACATACACATACACATATATATATACAGTCACATGAAAAAGTAAGTACACCCCATGCAAAGTTTTGACTTTTTCAACATATTTCAACATACAGCTATTTGATCTTCATTTCAACAATATTGATAGATAAAGGTGACATAACATAACAAATATCATGAAACATTTACATTTTGTAGTCCATTGTATAATTTAAATAAACATAAATGCAAATTTCGCATGTGGAAAAAGTAGGTACACCCTTGGCTCTAATAGGTGATATTGCCCCCTTTGGCAGAAACAACCTCAAGTAGGCGTTTCTTATAACTGTCTACCGGTCTCTGACATCAACTGGGAGAAATTTTTGCCCACTCCTCCATGCAGAATTCTTTCAGCTGTGCGATGTTTGAGGGGTTTCTTGCATGCACAGCTCGTTTCAAATCCCCCCACAACATCTCGATGGGATTTATATCCGGGCTTTGACTTGGCCATTCCAGAACCCTCCATTTCTTTCTTTTCAGCCATTCCTTGGTGGATTTACTGGTATGTTTAGGGTCATTGTCATGTTGCAAGGTCCACCCTCGGTTGAGCTTCAACTTTCCGACAGATGGCCTCACATTATCCTCAAGCACCTTCTGGTACAATGAAGAATTCATCGTGGATTCTATGATTGTGAGCTGCCCAGGCCCTGATGCAGCAAAGCTGCCCCAAACGATAATATTTCCACCGCCATGCTTTACAGTTGGTATCAGGTTCTTGTGGTCAAATGCTGTCTTTGGTTTTTGCCAAACATGTCTTCTGGTACTGTGGCCAAATAGCTCTACCTTTGACTCATCTGTCCAGAGCACATTGTTCCAGAAGTGCTGGTCTTTGCCTAGGTGTTCATTGGCAAACTTTAGTCTTGCCCTGATGTTCTTTCTGGACAGCAAATGTTTCCTCCTGGCACACCTCCCATGTAGATCAAATTTGTGCAGCCTCTTTCTAATGGTAGACTCGTGCACTTTGCCATCAACAGTGGCAAGAGCTACCTGTAGGTCCCGTGATGACATTCTGGGGTTCTTAGAGACTTCTTTCAGCATCTTGCAGTCTGCTCTCGGGCTGAACTTGCTGGGGCGGCCTGGCCTGAACAAGTTGGCAGTTGCTTGGAATCTTCTCCACTTGTAGATGATCTTCCGGACAGTCGAATGATTAATTTCAAATTGTTTGGAGATCATTTTAAATCCCTTCCTAGACTCGTAGGCATCTATAACCTTCTTTCTGAAGGCCTCAGAGAGCTCTTTTGATCTAGGCATGGTGATGTTGCACACTTCAACAACAAAGAGCCAACCAAACTAAATGTCTGAGGTTTAAATAAGACAGGTTCCTCCAAGATCCTCTCTAACGATGTTCTAATCATTTGCACCTGAGCTGGTGCACCTGATTCTAATTTTAGGTATTTGAAGTAGTGATAAATGTCGGGGTGTACTTACTTTTTCCACATGCGAAATTTGCATTTATGTTTATTTAAATTATACAATGGACTACAAAATGTAAATGTTTCATGATATTTGTTATATTATATCACCTTTATCTGTCAATATTGTTGAAATGAAGATGAAATAGCTGTATGTTGAAATATGTTGAAAAAGTCAAAACTATACATGGGGTGTTCTTACTTTTTCATGTGACTGTATATGTATGTATGTATATATACGAGTATATATATGTATATATATATATATGTATATATATATATATATATATATATATATATATATATATATATATATATATATATATACTGTATATATATTATATATATATATATAATATATATATATATAATATATATATATATATATATATATATATTATATATATCTATATTATAATAGCCGTAGATGATTCTGTCTGTCTGTCTGTCTATCTGTTGGGTGTCTGTCCGGGGTGTGGCTTACTCGGTTTGCAGAGTAGCTCCACCCATAGCTCCACCCATTCTGGGAGTGGCTATAAACAAATATCCACCATTTTATTAACTCGCATAGCTTTGAGTCCTGTTTTGTAGGCCCGTGGTGTCTTGCTCTCCCCCAGTTTTATTTCAAATCAAATTCGATAAATCATTTCATTTTTCACAGTCGCTAACATAGTTTTAGACTCGGTTGAAAAAAAACGGGAAGAAAATCCGATGAAAGTTGCCGTTTATAGAACGAAATGAATTCTCAAAGGCCTGTAACTTCAAGGCCATTGAGTCTCTCTCACGCCTTTATCTCCAATCTAACTCACCATATGATTTCATTTTTATCGATGGGTGTCAGCAATAATTGAGAACAATCCACACACGCGGGAAAATGCAGAGATATATTTTTTAAAATCGCGTCATGGTGTATCATACACCGCCCAACATGACACCGCCGGCAATGTGTCGATATATATTAAAAATTCGCTTTTGCTTTTCCGTTATGATATATTACTATTTCGTTTGATGATAGTCGTCACAAAAACGTCAACAATGATGCCGACATATATTTCTTCGTTTTTATTTCATTCAACATATTAGCCGGAAGTAAAATATGTTTCAGGAAATTACCGAGAGATATTTCTTCGTTTTTTTTATTAGTTATGTGCGCATACACTTTAAATAGGTTTATTTGAAATCTTTAATTTTCCACAAACATTCCACACACGCGGGAAAATGCAGAGATATATTTTTTAAAATCGCGTCATGGTGTATCATACACCGCCCAACATGACACCGACCGCAATGTGTCGATATCTATTTTAAATTCGATATATCATTTCATTTTTCACAGTCGCTAACATAGTTTTAGACTCGGTTGAAAAAAAACGAGAAGAAAATCCGATGAAAGTTGCCGTTTATAGAACGAAATGAATTCTCAAATGCCTGTAACTTCAAGGCCATTGAGTCTCTCTCACGCCTTTATCTCCAATCGAACTCACCATATGATTTCATTTTTATCGATGGTTTTAGAGTCGGTGTCAGCAATAATTGAGAACATTCCACACACGCGGGAAAATGCAGATATATTTTTTTAAATCGCGTCATGGTGTATCATACACCGCCTAACATGACACCGACGGCAACGTGTCGATACATATTAAAAATTCGATATATCATTTCATTTTTCACAGTCGCTAACATAGTTTTCGACTCGGTTGAAAAAAAACGGGAAGGAAATCCAATGAAAGTTGCCGTTTATAGAACGAAATGAATTCTCAAACGCCTGTAACTTCAACTTCAAGGCCATTGAGTCTCTCTCACGCCTTTATCTCCAATCTAACTCACCATATGATTTCATTTTTATCGATGGTTTTGGACTCGGTGTCAGCAATAATTGAGAACATTCCACACACGCGGGAAAATGCAGAGATATATTTTTAAAAATCGCGTCATGGTGTATCATACACCGCCCAACATGACACCGACGGCAACGTGTCGATATATATTAAAAATTCGCTTTTGCTTTTCCGTTAAGATATATTACTTTTTCGTTTGATGACAGTCGTCACAAAAACGTCAACAATGATGCCGACATATATTTCTTCGTTTTTATTTAATTCAACATTATTAGCCGGAAGTAAAATATGTTTCAGGAAATTACCGAGAGATATTTCTTCGTTTTTTAAAATTAGTTATGTGCGAATACACTTTAAATAGGTTTATTTGAAATCTTTAATTTTCCACAATATAATTTACTTGCCATTTATCATTTGATGATTACGAGACAAATTCCTCTTGAGGATCGTGACAATTCATGCGCTGCGTGGAAACTTCTATTTCCAAAATGAATGAGACGATCGATGAAGAACGCAGACTTGAACAGGATGCAGCAAGAAAACGAATGAGACGGGCGAACGAGTCCATCGACGAACGTCAATGCAAACTTGCGGGGTCACCCGTGGGAATCCCACGGGCATGGATGTGTGTGACATTTCGACATATTGAGTTAGATGCTGCACATTCATTTTTACAAAATGGTTACTGGCAAGTCATCAGATCCAGAAATGGTGTAAAAACCACCGTTTAGAGGCCATTTTTCCCCGCAAAGCGGGGGTTGGCCTTTTCGGGGACCGTGGTAGTTGTTGTTTTTTTGTCCCCTTTTTGAAGCAATGTTTTACGGCCGGATGCCCTTCCTGACGCCAACCCTTTTTGCCGCCTTCAACGACAAACAGGGAATTACCAGTGAACTGGTACTCAATTAGCCGACCTCGGAAGGATGACAGGCTGAGTCAACCCCCCTGGCATTAATTCGGCGATCGACCGAGATTCGAACCCAGGATCCTAAGCCGGCACCCTAGCCGCTAGCCCAACACCAGAAATGGTGTCATGAACACAATTTATTTACGCACAAGCACAAAAGCAAGACGGGCCGATTTCCGATTCCGACGGGCGAGACGGGCCGATTTCCGATTCCGACGGGCCGATTTGGAGCAAGAAAAAGAACGAGACGGGAGAAAAAGGAGAGAAACGAGACGGGGAAAGCCGATTGGAGAGGCGAGTGAGGCGCGATTGGAGAGGAGTGTGAGGCGCGATTGGAGAGGAGTGTGAGGCACGATTGGAGAGGAGTGTGAGGCGTGATTGGAGAGGAGTGTGAGGCACGATTGGAGAGGAGTGATTGGAGGGGAGTGTGAGGCACGATTGGAGAGGAGTGTGAGGCACGATTGGAGAGGAGTGTGAGGCGCGATTGGAGAGGAGTGTGAGGCGCGATTGGAGAGGAGTGTGAGGCGCGATTGGAGAGGCGTGTGAAGGATTGCAGAGGAGAGGAGTGTGAGGGATTGGAGAGGTGAGGGATTGGAAAGGAGAGGGATGTGAGGGTTTGGAGAGGAGAGGAGTGCTAGGTGGAGAGAGGAGAGTGTCAGGTGGAGACAGGAGAGTGTCAGGTGGAGACAGGAGAGTGTCAGGTGGAGAGGAGTGAGGGGTCACATATTATGTGAAATAACTAAATTCACACCATTTCTGGATCTGATGACTTGCCAGTAACCATTTTGTAAAAATGAATGTGCAGCATATAACTCAATATGTCGAAATGTCACACACATCCATGCCCGTGGGATTCCCACGGGTGACCCCGCTAGTATATATATACTGTATATCTATATACAGTATATATATATATATATATATATATATATATATATATATATATATATATATATATACACACACACATACATACATATATAAAGAAGGAGAATTTAGGGATTTTTTGATGGCATATTATGATCAGTTTTGGATGCGGTTTGCGACACAGTCCTATGTAACAGAGTGGCAGAAGTTGGAAGTGGGGATCCTGATGTGTACCATCTCCCCTATTTTGTTTGTGCTGGTTATGGAGTTGTTGATACGTGCGGTGAGTGGACATGGGAAAGAAGTGGAGCTAGCCCCTGGTCAGAGGTTGCCAGCAATGTTTGCTTTCATGGATGACCTGACAGTTGTCCAACAGTCCGCTGATGCAGCAGTAGAGGTACTGGGACGACTGGAAAGGTTGATGCGGTGGGCAAGAATGGGATTTAAAGCAAGAAAGTCGAGGAGTGTGGTCGTGAAACGAGGAGTGGTGGATAACATGCACAGGTTTGAGCTGGGAGGGGAGGTGGTTCCATCATTGGTGGAGGCCCCTGTGAAGAGTTTGGGAAGATGGTATACAGTGGAGTTGAATGATGTGGGAAGAGTGGAGGAGGTCAGAAACAAGCTTTTGAGAGGTTTGAAGAGGATTGATGGATGTGGTTTGCCAGGTAAGTTGAAGGTATGGTGTTTGAAGTTTGGATTGATGCCACGAGTATTGTGGCCATTGATGATGTATGATATTGCGATTGGGCTTTACGGATTCGGGGGTCAGCTCTCCCCTTATCAAGGGGGGGTTAATCCCCTTGTCCTTTAAGCTGGCCGTCCCGAGTCCTTGGGAAGCTATAACGTCCTTCCCGGCGCGGCGTTAGGTAGGGTTTGCTCGGCCTAAGGGTTCGCTGCTACCTAAGTACTAACGCCCGCCAGAAACGAGGGAATAACTCCCGCTCGAACCACGGATAAAATGGAAATTGCCGAGCGGTTAGCAATCCGCGGCCCGAGCCATTAACAAAGACTAACCCGATTCTAGCGGTTCCGAACTCGTGCCACAGGTACTCAATTGAAAGAAAAGATGTAGGCGATCGGATTAGGGATAAACCAAGAAAGAACAGGTGAATTTATTTACAATCAAGAAGAAGAGGAAACAAAAGGAATATACAAGGAAGAAGAAGAAGAAGCAGGACACAGGGCAGGCTTAACTAAACAGTCTTAACTTAACGACCCCCAGACGAACATACACACTCACACGGGATGGTAGCTGGCAGGGGGGGAAGGTCCAGGTCGATGGTTCCAGGTAGGTCGACTCCGTCCAGGCTCCAGTTCCGCGGACGAAGAACGGCAGGCAGCTTCGCGTGTCGCCGACCGCGAGTGGACCTTACATAGAGCGAGGGTCTGGGATGCTGCGTACGTAATACGTTTATCGAGCAACGCTCTCTCTCTCTCGCGCGAGTTCAACAGGGGCTTTCCGAAGCAGTTCGTCAAAGAGATCTGCGCAGCTTCGTCTCTCAGCCAGACCCCACCAAGCGCCGTCTCCAACCCGAGTCGACTCTGTAAAAAGGCTCGCGCTGGCGCTTATATTACGCGCTTCAAGATCAATGCGCGCGCTTGGAAACCACGCCCGCCAGCGAGCTCACCTCAGCCCTGGTTGGCTGGTAAGGGCTTACCGGCTCCGCCCTTGACGGCGAGTTGACAGGGCCGCACCTTGTTCTTGTGTCCCGCCCCCTTTTTCCTCGGCCTGAGACCGCATGGTCAATGGCGTTTGGAGCGAGCGCTAAGGCGACGAAGGCTCAATGCAGTGAACGCTGCTAATCAAACCACGTGACAATTTGGGGAGAGACAAGCCCCGACTGTAGGGGCGCATAATGGTGTAGCTTGGAGAGAGCGGCTGCAAAATGAACGGAAGGGCCTATTCTTATTTAATTGTCACAACGCAGATTCAACTATTGGGAACACGGCCTTATCTGACACGTAATAAGGAAATAACTAAAGTTCCTATGGTGGCCTACGTGTTGCATATGGACTAACTAAGGGTGCAACCTTTAACTTTATTAAATGATGGGATATTTACAAGAGTTATTTATTTACAAAAAGTGTGGGTTCTAAAACCGCAACAATATATTTAATTTATACATAGGATATATTTAATTTATACATGGGATATATTATTTTATACATAGGATATATTTAATTTATACATTAGATTTATTTATTTTATACATAGTATATATTTCTTTTATAAATAGGATATACGTATTTATTTTATACAAGGGATATATTTATTTTATACAAAGGATATATGTATTTATTTTATACAAGGGATATATTTCTTTTATACAACAACAACACAACAACATGCATTTTAAGGCCATTTTCCCTGCTAGAGCGGGGGTTAGCCTTGCGGTCCCCATGACAATCTTCTCCATCTTGCCCTATTTTCTGCATCTCTCCTTGTTAACCCCCTTGCCCGCATTTCGTCTTCCACCATCTTTAGCCAAGTCTTTCTCGGTCTTCCCCATCCTCTACTTCCTTCTACATTCATTTCCATCACTCTTCTCAACCAGTCACTTTCATCCTTCCTCAACACATGACCAAACCATCTCAACCTGTTCCTCTTCACAGCATCAATCACAGGTTCTATTCCCATCATCTTTCGCAATTCATCATTTGTCTTCCTCTCTCTCAACGACACTCCGCACATCCATCGAACCATTTGCATTTCCACCCTTTCCAACCTTCATTGCTGCTCTATGTTCATTACCCATGTCTCGCTCCCATAAAGCATAACACTTCTCACACATGCAGCATACACCTTTCCCTTCAGCTTCAACGACACTCCCCTCCTCATCAGCACGCCACTCAGTTCCCGAAACTTCTTCCATGCACATGTCACTCTAGCAACCGTTGCCAAGTCTGATCCACCTTCTCCATTCAGCATGTCTCTGAGGTAGCAAAATGTTTTCACACCTTCCAGCTTCACGCCGTCTCCAAGATCCAACTCAACATTTCCTCCATCTGCAGCTCCCTCTGTGCACACCCTACATTTAAATGTAGCTGCCACACTGGTTAATGACTCTCTCAGACCACTACATTTTTGATGAACCCACTCAGCGCACATTGTACATTGAATGGAGTTCACTCCGACACCCTTCCTGCACACAGCACAGGGCCACTTCCCAGTTCTTTCCACCTCACCACATGCTTTACCACTTGCCATCACCTTCGTCTTTCCGATATTCACCTTCAGACCTTTTGTCTCCATACATTCCTTCCACTTGTGCATCTTTTCCTTCAGTCCATCCATACTTTCCACAATCAACACCAGATCATCTGCATACAACAACTCCCACGGTAAACCCTCCTTTACGTTCTGAGCCAGCACCTCCATCACAGCTCCAAATAGTAGTGGACTTAGTACCGACCCCTGATGCACTCCCACCTTCACCTCAAACTCACCACTGTTCCCGTCCTTCGTCCTTACAGCTGTGCGCGCTCTTTTGTACATTGCCATCACTACTCTGATCAACCATTCCTCCACTCCTAACTTCCTCAATGCCCATGTCAATACTTTGCGTGGAACCCTATCGAATGCTTTCTCCATATCAACAATCCCAAGAAACAACCTCTTCCTCTTCTCCATGTACTTCTCCTGCAACTGCCTCACAATAAAAAGCACGTCTGTCGTTCCTCTTCCTGGCATAAATCCAAACTCCATTTCGTCGATCTTCACTTTCTTCCTTATCCTCCTCTCCAACACACTTTCCAATACCTTCATTCCATGCTCCAATAACTTTATCCCTCGGTACGAGCCACACTCCAGAGGGTCACCTTTCACCAGGTTTCACCAGGTCACCAGGTTCTTTTATACATAGTATATATTTCTTTTATAAATAGGATATATTTATTTTATACATCGGATATATTTAATTTATACATAGGATATATTTAATTTATACATGGGATATATTATTTTATACATATGATATATTTAATTTATACATTGGATTTATTTATTTTATACATAGTATATATTTCTTTTATAAATAGTATATATTTATTTTATAAATAGTATATATTTATTTTATACAAGGGATATATTTATTTTATACATAGTATATATTTCTTTTATAAATAGTATATATTTATTTTATACATAGGATATATTTAATTTATACATAGGATATATTTAATTTATACATGGGATATATTATTTTATACATAGAAACAAAAAAAGAACCACCTTTAGAGGCCATTTTTCCCTGCAAAGCAGGGGTTGGCCTTTTTCGGGCACCATGGTCCCCTTTTTGAAGCAACATCGGATATATTTAATTTATACATTGGATTTATTTAATTGATACACAGGATATATTTATTTTATACATTGTATATATTTATTTTATAAATAGGATATATTTATTTTATACATAGGATATATTTATTTTATAAATAGGATATATTTATTTAATACATAGGATAGGTTTATTTTATACATCGGATAGGTTTATTTTATACATGGGATATATTTATTTTATACAAATGATATATTATTTTATACTCTTCCTTGTCATGGTTGTTTTGACTCATAAAGTTATAAAGTGATTTTGACTGTGGCCCTGTATTACCATTAATGGATGCTGCTCGAGTGGTAGATAGAATTTATTCATGTATTTTTGTCAATGATTCCAATCATAGTAACCTTTGCACTCTCATTCACAAGACCCAGGGGTGCTGTAAGGGGGGGAAAGGTTAGGATGATTCCAAGGGCCCTCCACTGACAGGGGCCCTAAAAATTATTAGAACATTAGGTAAAAATTCTCAATATTAAATTATTAACCACTTTCCCCCCTAACTTGTCCCGTCTTGGTCTCCTGAATGCAATTTGTAAGATGCAGCTGCAAAGCATTTTTGGAGAAGTGTGCATTGCTTTACGTATATTTTGCACACTGCCCGTGACTGTTGCTGGTGGCGAGAGATCTTTCAGTAAGCTAAAACTGATAATTAAAAAAAAGCTATTTGAGGTCCACTATGTCCCAGGACAGGCTTTGCAGTCTTGCCATGCTGTCCACTGAAAGTCAGTTGGCTAGAAAGCTGGACTTCAAAGACTTGATCAGTGACTTTGCCAGCAACAAGGCTCGGCGCTGGGCTCTTGGTGTGTAAGGCTGAGCAAGGACCAGTGATAACTAAATGGCATGGCTATGGATATTGGATCACTACACTTGGTATGTATACTTGTATGTATACTCTGCTGCTGATTTTATTATTTTGTTTGTTATATCATTCTATAGATGATAATGTTAATTTATTTTAATTGAAGAGGTTAATGTATGTTGTAATTCTTACCATAAAAATTACATTTAGACTGTAAAAGATTGCCTTTAGCACATTTCTTGTGTGGGTATCAGTCTTGCATCAAATAGTGAATTCCATACTGTATGCAGAAATATAAGCATTGCTTCAACCTCCTGGCAAAAATGTCCGGGAAAAAATGTGCGCGCGTGCTTCATAGGGGCCCATTGTGATTGTGATATCTTTTCATGGGGCCCAAAATCCCTGGCGGCGCCCCTGACAAGACCCGTTCACCTCCCATAAGAAGTTTAACCAGGCCGGGCTAAATATTCCTCTACAGGCTCAGACAGAAAGCACCCTCGACTTGCAGACATGTTTGCTAAGTGGAAATTAGAACCCACTGGATTTCCCTTCTATCCGAAAAAACTGCTTGGGGCTGTGCGATAACTTTCAGCAGATCAAAAGCATACGCTATAGTCATCCAGCAACCAAACTGTCACATTACACATTGTATATCTATTCTATCAAATGTCCCAAAAAATGGGAAAATCTCAAATTGAGATTCAGGACACCTGCTTTGCTTCGTTTGCTGTTGTTGCCCTCTTCTGGCAGGAAGTGAATGCTCCAGTGTCAGCTCGCTCTTTGTGTATCACACGACTGAAAGCAGGCTTTTTTTTTTTTTTTTTTTTTCTTTTTGTATACAAGATCGAGGCTCGTGAAAGAGCGAACATTAATCACACAGAAAGACAAACAGACACATAAAACAAATAACATCGGGAGCGGTAGACAAGATGGGGAGAGAGGGGGAAGGACACAAACACAACATTTGAGAGCAGGGACCGAGAGACATGGAGACATCGAGAGATCTGTGGGAGGGAGAGGGCTTTGGGGGGGAGGCATGTGGAGGGGGGGAGGCATGTGAAGGGGGGGAGGCATGTGAAGGGGGGGGGGGGAGAGGTATAAACACATGGACACTGCCAGGATTTCCAGGAAATAAGTTGGAATTTCAAACAAGGTGGATCTGGGGTGAATTAGTGGGGGTAGAAAAGATCAAGGTTATGGATGGGGGAAGATAAGAGATGGTGGTGAACAGCTGTTTTAAAGACCTGGAGGGAGGAGAGGGATTGAAGGGAGTGTGGGAGTTTGTTCCACAGGCGGGAGAAAAGAGGAATGAAAGAGTGAAGGTGAGCAGAGAGCCGAGATTTCGGCAGTTTAACCATCAGAGGGTTGCTGGCAGATCTTGTGCGACCTGTAGGAATATTTGGGGGACAGAGCACAGAGAGAGCTGGGGGAGCAAGGCCGGAGAGGAGTCGGTAGAAGACAGAAAGAGTTAACATAGGCTTGCATTCTCATAGGCTTGCATAGGCAAAAGGCTTGCATCTCCCATCCCACTTTATGACAGATTAGACCAACAATATGTGGATTGATTTTTTTTATTTTTTTTTTCTTGGCTGGAGGGAAGAGTTGTTTCCTTCTTTTGCAATTCCATTAAGTTTGGTGGTCCATAAAATGGCAGGTTGCCATGTCCTTCTGGCATTCTTCCAGCTGTGGCCTGTTCCATGGTCAATGCCTTTTATGTGCTGCTGAAAAATGCATTTGTTGCAGTAAATAGTCCATAAGATGTCACTTACGAGAAGAGCCGAAAACTTTTTCATGACTCGGCTGAAGTTTGTTGTGGCAGTACCTTGCTTGTTTTGGCTTGCACCAGATGGAGGGTTTGCAACCTTGTACCCCATACACGTGAAATCACTCCCTTCCAGTTCGCAAGCTGCAGCATGTATACCATGTGGTGTCATCCCCTTCCCTCACACAAACTGAATCGATACCTTGTGTTATAGCTTCACGTCGAGCCGTTTATCACTAGCAATGACAGAATCTCATTAAAGCTCCATGGAGCAGTGTATGTTAATGGACAAAATCGATTCGCAATCGATGCATAGTGTGGTCGTAACACCAAAGGTCACCTTTGAGTGAACACCTTCGACTTATAATACACAGTTGCCATCAGCCTCTCGTGAATAATTGCTATTATGTTGGAGTTAAATCAAAGTCTGGGAAACACAAAAGAAAGGAATGCTTTTTATTATTATCATTATGGTTAATTATCCTGCCAAATAGCACACAATGGCACAGCAGGAAATAGAGCAGGTCTAACTATCAGCTTGGATGGTCACTTTGAGCAACATGTGATGCATTTATTTCTAAATAGTTTTCTGCACTGTTGCCATTATAAGCCATTTGGCAGATCTTTTTCTTTTTTTTTTCCTCTTCACATTATGGAAATGCCCATATGTCTTTGGTAAGATATGGCAAATGTAATTTTGAATCGGTATCGGTATCGGCATCGGTTCAAACTGCTGAAAAAAATCGTTTTATCAACCAGGAACTTATAAGAGTATGTTTACTGGTATGGGAAATGAAGGGTAGTTGACGTTGCAAGCATGACGACCCTTCATCAAAGCAATTTACTACCTGTGACATGTCGCAGGTCCACAAGAGCCGATGCATGGTTGTTGTTGCTGTTTTTGTTGTGGTTCTTGTTGGGACTCTATTTTTATAATTCACACGCAATGGTCGGATAGCTGCAGGACCCTACCCACATTTGTCGCTTGACTCCACCCACCATGGCACACAGACAAAAAAAGATGACCGCCATCTTGGTTTTCTGGTGGGCCTAAGACATTAAGCCCGTAGGCCTCTGCTGATTAAACACTGCCCGGGTTTGTCGTGTCAGATTTCCATTGGCTTTGTTTGGGTCGAGTGTTACTCCTGATGAGGGCCCCGAAAAATCTAATCAATGTAGATTAAAAATTATTCGTAAGGTTTAAAATCAAACTCGTCAGCACGCATGGTATGCGTCTCTCGGGAAAAATAGCATTAGGTAATTTTTGAACTGCCCCATATTGGGGGTTAAACTAGAAACCTCTCAAGGATGATCAAAGAAAATTGGATGGACCTGAGCTCAATTTGGAGTGTTATAGCAAAGGGGTTGAATACTTATTGACTCAAAACATTTGGGCTTTTCATTTTTGATTATTTTGTAAAAAGAATTTTATTTTCCAAAAAGAAAATTCCACTTTGACATTATGAGGTATTATGTGTAGATCAGTACAAAGAAATCTCCATTTAATCAATTTTGAATTCAGGCTGTAACACAACAAAATGTGAAAAAGTCAAAGTGTGTGAATACTTTCTGAAGGGATTGTAGATGGAAGTTGCCTGATTGTGTCTCAATGGGGCAGACGTCGTAACCACAGTACGTACACACTTCATTTGAAACGAATTGTGTTCACAAACGGAACCTGGGACTCCTTACTATTGCTTGCACTATCTTTTTAGGCACTATCATTATCTTTCTATTACCAGCCCGAATATCCAGTCACGTGAAAAAGTAAGTACACCCCATGTAAAGTTTTTTTTTCAACATATTTCAACATACAGCTGTTTGATCTTCATTTCAACAATATTGATAGATAAAGGTGATATAATATAACAAATATGATGAAACATTTACATTTTGTAGTCCATTGTATAATTTAAATAAACATAAATGCAAATTTCGCATGTGGAAAAAGTATATATGTATATATATGTATGTATGTATATATATATATTGTTATGGAACCCACGGAACCCAACGTCGGCCTCGGATCCCTTCTCGAGGGGGATTAGTCCCCTCGTTTGTGACTGACCGACGTGGTCCTGAAGCTGCACCGCGACCTCCGGAAGGCCGGTGAGCAGCTTCTGTTCGCGACCGCGGATAAGATGTTGATTTGCCGAGCGGATGGCAGCCGCGGCACGAACTGTTAACAATGACTAGACCCGATTCTCAAACGTTGGCCAAATCGTGCCACAGGTATTCAATGGGGAAAAGACAAAGACGACGGATGTGAAGAAGAGGAAGACAGAAGTAGGAAATACGAATATAATTTATTACTACTATTTACAACCAAAAGAAACCAAGGAGGAGGAAGGATAATAAAATAAAGCAGAAAGAGGGATGGACCAGAAGGACACAGTGAAACTCTAGCTTAACTAAACAGGCTTAACTTATACCCCAAGGACAAGACAAAGACAGACTACAAGCACACTTACACGGGGGATGATGACAGGAATGGCAGGAGGTGTATTGCTGGAGGGAGAGGAAGGTTCAGCTCGGACTGAAGCACGGTCGGGCCGGAGGGAGCAGCTGCCACCCTCTTGATCGGTCTCGCACGGCGCGTTCCTTCGCGGCCTCGGTCGATACTGCCGGTGAAACCCGAAGCTGCTGTGGCTGAAGCTGCTGCGTGCCGCTGCTCTTTCAGGGATTCCTCCGCCTCATGCGCCGCGTGCTCTCCACCGGTTCATCTGCCTTCTCTCTCGTATCTCGTGGGGGCGTTGCGTGCCGGGTTCTCTCCCTGACGCATCTGCTCGTGGGGATCCCTTACTCATCTGCCATCTCTCTCAAAATGCTTGCGCGGGCGCTTTTATAACGCGCTTTCAGATCAAGCCGCGCCACGCCCGTGATGGCATTTCCCCAGCCCTGGTTGGCTGGTCAGGGCTCGCTGGCTCCACCCTTTTGATGACGATGGGCGGGCAACGCCCGTGATTTGGCTCCTCCCCCTTCTTCTCCGAGATTACCTCGTGGCTAATGGAGTCTTGCGGTAATGGAAAACCACTCGCACCGCTGGGATGAAAACGAAAGGGGACCTAGCTTATTTGACTTCGGTGCAATGGAGTATCAATTAATGGTAGACACGGCCTTAATCTAATACACATAATAAGGAAATAACTACCAACAAGCAGGAAATCTATGATTGGCTAACGCGATTGTATATGACCTAACTAAGGGACGCCCTTTGACCTTTATACCCAACTGGAGGAAGGAGGGTGATATTTTTACAACAATAAAAAAACACGATTCTCATTTCCACAACAATATATACATATATATAAATATATTGTTATGGATTCGGGGGTCGGCTCTCCCCTTATCAAGGGGGGGGTTAATCCCCTTGTCCTTTTTAAGCTGGCCGTCCCGAGTCCTGGAAGCTACAACGCTCTTCCCGGTCGGTCTTGGGTAGGGTGATTGGTCAATTTGGGTCCCAAATACCTAATTACCAACACCGACCGCAAGCAGGGAAATAACTCCCGCTCGAACCACGGACGGGATGGTAAATGCTGAGCGGTTAGCAGTCCGTGATCCGAGCCGTTAACAAATGACTACCCCGATTCTGAGCGGTTGCGATCGTGCCACAGGTACTCAATGGAAATAAAGGACGGAGGCGATCGGATTAGGGAAAAACCAAGAAATAACAAGGTGATTTATTAACAACCAAAAAGAAGAGGAAAGGAAAGAAATATACAAGGAAGAAGAAGAAGAAGCAGGACACAGGGCAGGCTTAACTATACAGTCTTAACTTAACACCCCAGGACAAACATACACACTCACATGGGATTGTAGTGGGTAGGGTGGAAGGTCCAGGTAGATGATCCAGGCTCCAATCGACCCCCGTCCAGGCTCCGGTTCCGCAGGCGAAACCCGGCAGGCAGCTCTGCCTATCGTTGGCGCGTGACCGGACCTTACATATGGCGGGGGTGAAGTCCTTCGCAAATGTGCGCTCTTGGATCAGTCCTTTCAATAAGCGCCTATACCCACAAGTTCGTTATCAGCCCACTCTCCCAACGAGTCCGTTGTGCGCAGTTCTTTCGAAAGGAGTCCGTTTGCAAAGCGCGTATATGCTCCAGTCCTTCAATAATGATGGTCCCCTGCGCAGTTCGTAAAACCGTTACAATCAGCCACCTCCGTGCAGTCCGTAAAAGGGCTTGGCGCTCGCACTTATATAACGCGCTTTCAGATCACTCTGCGCGCTTCGAAACCATGCCCGCCAGCGAGCTCAATTCAGCCCTGGTTGGCTGGTAGGGGCTTACCGACTCCGCCTTTGATGGCTGGTTGACAGGGCCACGCCTTGTCCTTGGCGCTCCGCCCCCTTCTTCCTCGAGCCGACCGGTTGGTCAATGGCGGCGCCTGAGCGAGCGCTAAGGCGCGAACGCTCCTGGCAAGGCGCGTAATAGAATTGGGAGAGAGAGACTGGAAAAATGGACGAAAGGGCCTACTCCTTATTTGATTAATGCAACGCAGATTCAACTATTGGAAACACAGCCTTAACTAACACATAATAAGGAAATAACTGGAATTTCTAAGGTGACCTACGTGTTGCTGTGGCCTAACTAAGGGTGCTACCTTTAACCTTTAATGTCATGGAATATTTACAAGTAATTATTTATTTACAAAAAGTGTGGGTTCTAAAACCGCAACACTGCACCCTCCCTTTTTCCAGGCTCGCTCTGAGCCGAAACACAAGGAACTATCTTTTAACTTAATGTGACACTTAGGTGTGGTTACCCTCTACTTTTAGCCTCACCCTGAGTGCGACAGTTTTAACACTAAATATGTCCCGCCTGCTGCGTTGCATCCCATCTAACCGACTCACGCCCACAATTAACCGAATTGCGGAATTGTCTTCAAACTAAACATTTAGCCGGTGGGGAGCATTATTTACAAAAACACTACGAATTATTTACACAACATCCCAGGACCTGTCTTTTATTTAAAAAAATATAACCACCTTTAGAGGCCATTTTTTCTCTAAACCATTGTTTCTCTAAACCTTTGTGGGAAGAAAAAGATGTTTTGAAAAGAGGAAAATACCACTGCCATGCACTGCACTGATACACCATACCATATGTACCCACTACCCATATGCACCAATGAAGAAAAAATGCACCAAAAAGCACCATAAAAGCACCAGCACCAAAATGCACAAAACAAACATTTTAAAGATAATAAATGATTTCTTCTTCTCTGCTGGGCTGGCTGCTGGGCCGATGTTTCTGGCTGTCTTCTTGCTTGCTGTCTATTTAATAAAAAGGATTGCACCAACCGTGTCAGTCTTTTATTTATGGCGAGCAGGGCCAACTCCAGTGGTCCACCTGCATGGCATAGGTGCCACTTAAAACCGATTCCGAATCCTGCTGAAACCGAATGCTGCTGGCAGCAATGGTCCGCTCCAGCCAAATGCCAGGCCACAGAACGTGTGGTCGATATATGGTGCCAGGCCACAGAACGTGTGGTCCATAAGTGGTGTACCAGTGCTGGCAGGCAGGCAGCAAGGGTGCGGGCACACAACTGCAGCACCTGCACACTTTCCCTCGGGCACAAAAGAACAAAGGTCCATGAGTGGGGAAGGAAGGACAAGCAGATCAGCGGGCAGGGGCGCAAGGGTACACATCAATACCAGGCAATGCAGACATGAAGTGCGCGGGAGAGCGAGCTGAGAAAGCTCGTCCCTAGCGTACGTCCCCCCCATGTCACCTACTCTACCCTTGCCCCTACCCCGTATTTACACAATTTACAAATTACAAATTCGTCTCTACATCTTGTCTTTCCCATTCTCTCTAATGCCAAATTCGTCCCCAATCCCTCCCAAGAAGGAAGGGATGGAATAAAAACAATGTCTCACCCACGTCGAGATGCGTCTTACATTCTCCAAACAGTTCACAAGACATGGTGTGGAGTCTTATCACCTCAGGTGAGTGGATGCGGATGGTGCGAAGAGACTTTCATCGTAGCTATACTTCTAAATGACATTAACACTGTTAAACTACCCGGGGTCTTGCCCTGCCAATCCATTGGCCATCTTGCACTATGCAGTTCTAAAAACCAATTCCCATTGAACATACTGTGGCGCTCACCAATTTGGGGTCTCACTCCCCCGAGTTTTCAATTCTGTGCCCTCGCACAATTTTAGGGCTGGGTCGTGTGGCTCACCAGCAGGTCCACTCACCTGCACACCTCCGCCACTGAACGTCGCCACCCGAGCTTATCTGCTCCTCACCCTAACCTGGGGAAGGCCCTCTGCTCGCTCCCTGACCCCACTAATGCCCCCTCTGGCATCGGGCTACCCGAGTCCTCTCCTTGGGATCCTCGGGCCCCATTGAACTCTACTTGGCTCCCAGAGCCTACGTGCGGCCTCACCTGGCCGACAGACTACCAGTGGTGGAGTGCTCAACCAACCATACTTACCAACAGGCCACACGCCCAGCCATTTCACTCACTAATGCACCCAACAAAACACTTCTTTTCCACAAACAGCACCACAGATGTCAATATCCATCCACAATTTACCTACTCCCTCTACCTACTTTTAATCTACCCTCCCCGGGTACTCGTGAAGGGGTCCATCCTTCCCCCATCCACTCCTTCGCACCATCCACTCCACTCCACGTATTCCACGCTACTCACTCCACACCATTCATTCCATACACCTGTACTTCACTTGCACACCTTGCAAGCCAATGCACTCAACACACAATGACACACATCCTTCTCGAGCATTGCCTCACTTCATCACCCTCACCACAAAGATTCTCATACGCAATTCCTCATTTCCGCCTAAACCTCAAGCTCATAGACACAGCATCATTTAAGCTATCTACTCCCTTCTAAGATTAGTGCCCCTGTCATCCTTTATACTACGCACATCCCACGTCATTATCAACCAACTACCCTACTCTACGTCCCCACTACCTGTACAATTGTCACTACTTAAATCTCAGTCACCTATGGTCATCTCTAGATCCTAAACATTATCCTAACCCCCCCGGGCTAGTTTGGTACTGCCAATCCCCATAAATCTATAGCTCCCCTGCCCAAAAAAAAATGGATGTGAGGGATGGTGGAGCCACCATCCCTCTACACCATATACCATTCGCCATCAATATCACTATCACTACTTGTCCACTACTCTGAGCCTCCCGGGGAAATACATTTTTTTACAGCTCGGCTTCGAAAAGCCGGGCAATGCATACTGTGGTCTGTCTCCTGTAGGTTGGGTCCATCCGGCATTCGGATTCAGGGGAGGAGGTTTTGTCGGGCCAAGACTCCAGGCACCATCCCTACGCAGGGCCTTGCGCTCCCAAGCGCGATGGCCCAGCCTTCCCCAGCCGGAGCGCCGCCACCACATGGGGGTGCCGCTCCGAACCCTTCTCCTTCCCCTCGAACCGGGCCGATCGCTTTGCCTGGCAAAGCGCGGCACCGACCGTGCAGGGCGGAGCCCGGCCCGAATCGTGCATGGCGCTCCGTGCAGGAGCGACGCGGCACCGATCCTCGCCGGCCCCCGCAGCACACAAAGCGCACCATGCCCCGAGAGCTCGCGTCGGCTATACGTCGGCCTAACCGCTGCCTCGGTCAACGTCGATGCTCCCCTCGCATGCTCACACCACGCGTTCCTTTCTTTACTCATACATCTCGGCGCTCCAACGCCCCTCATACAACTCACGCATTCGATCACTGCACGCTCTTGTGCACACCACCCAGGCACACTCATTTCGCTCACAGACTTCATTACCCACTTGACCACCGCACACCTCCTCACACACCTTGGCGCACACTCCTTGGTTACATCCTCTGTAACACTAACCACGGGTGTGCACTCTCTCGGTGCACACCCACTCAGCGCACACCTACCCATGGGTGTGCATTCCCTCGTCGCACACCCAATAACGTGCTCTGGTGTGCTCTCCCGCACACTCGCCACACCCAACTCAGGTGTACACCCTCGCACATGCTCCTCATCCATATCCATCTCACTCTCTGTGTCGCACTTCTCACTCTGTATCACACTCTTCCAACCCACTTTCACACTCCGATGTGCATTCTCTCTCACACTCGGTATCACACTCTCGCTCCGGCGCACACATTTCTCTCACACGCGCGCCATTTTCTCTCGTACACCTCACTTTTACATGGCGCACAAAGGACCTTCCATGAACGCCCGGGTGCCGTCTGGATCCCAAGCGCGCAAAAAATCCTCTCGCGCCAAACACTTTCGCGCCAAACCCCTTAGCACCATATACAGCCCAGCTTACCTTCGGGGTCCTTTTCTCCACATGCACCTGCAAATCTTTATAAGGATTAGCATGTACAGCATCAGGATGCGAACACAGACTTTGAGCATAATCCATTTCTTCCTCCCGCGGGTGCTTTTCTAAGTCCGGCGTCTTCTTAATCCCAATTTCAACTATTATTAATTCTTTAATTTATTTTTCCTCGACGACCGCTGGCGCTAATGAAATTAAATCTTTTAATTCGGCGGTCGTCGGCTTCTCTATACCCCAGGTCGTGATTTCTATACCCGTCCAGTTACCTTCGCCTTGCTCAGCCTCGCTCAACCCGCGCTCCTCAAGCCACGCTACCTCGTCGCGTACCCGTGTGCCTCTCCCGCGCAACTCGCGGTGTCCTTCCCTCTCCAATGCTTTTATTTTATACCTGGCTTTGTCCCTCGCCAACCCCTCATTAATTTCTTGGGCTTGGCCACCCATGTCCTCCAATTGCTCCCCTAATTTGTTTTCTAATCCCCCAATTTTGTTGTCTACTCCCCCAATTTGACTTCCCAAATGCTCAATTTGGTTTCCCATTCGTTCCAATTGTTCTCCCACCTTGTCCATGATATCGTTCTCTTTCTGCATTTCTGCCATGAATTGGGCATGAGGGCTCGCATTTCGACCACCCCCATTTGCGCAGCGGGCGCGGCCCTCATCGCCATGTGTGAGGCGCCGCCATTTTGTGCGCCTGCAACCCCCACTACCGCATCCTCATTGCTTTCCTCCTCCATCTCTCCCACTTCTTCCTTGGGGTCCTGGGTTGCCTCTAATCCTTCCTCTACCCCCTCATTTACCCTCACCGGCATCCGATCGCCTTGGTTATCCATGGCACGATTTAATTTAGATGTTGTAAAAATTTCGGCCGCTCGAAATTTTGACCAACTTTTTGTCCAAAAATATATAAATTTGGTTCGGGTCCAAATCCCACTCCCAGACACCATTTGTTACGGATTCGGGGGTCGGCTCTCCCCTTATCAAGGGGGAGGGTTAATCCCATTGTCCTTTTAAGCTGGCCGTCCCGCGTCCTGGAAGCTACAACGCTCCTCCCGGTCGGTCTTGGGTAGGGTGATTGGTCAATTTGGGTCCCAAATACCTAATTACCAACACCAACCGCGAGCAGGGAAATAACTCCAGCTCGAACCACGGACGTGATGGTAAATGCCGAGCGGTTAGCAGTCCGCGATCCGAGCCGTTAACAAATGACTAACCCGATTCTGAGCGGTTGCGATCGTGCCACAGGTACTCAATGGAAATAAAGGACGGAGGCGATCGGATTAGGGAAAAACCAAGAAATAACAAGGTGATTTATTAACAACCAAAAAGAAGAAAGGAAAGAAATATACAAGGAAGAAGAAGAAGAAGAAGCAGGACACAGGGCCGGCTTAACTATACAGTCTTAACTTAACACCCCAGGACAAACATACACACTCACACGGGATTGTAGTGGGTAGGGTGGAAGGTCCAGGTAGATGATCCAGGCTCCAATCGACCCCTCTCCAGGCTCCGGTTCCACAGGCGAAACCCGGCAGGCAGCTCTGCGTATCGTTGGCGCGCGACCGGACCTAACATATGGCTGGGGGGGAAGTCCTTCGCAAATGTGCGCTCTTGGATCAGTCCTTTCAATAAGCGCCTATACCCACAAGTTCGTTATCAGCCCTCTCTCCCAACGAGTCCGTTGTGCGCAGTTCTTTCAAAAGGAGTCCGTTTGCAAAGTCAATAACGACGGTCCACTGCGCAGTTCGTACAAAAAGTTACAATCAGCCACCTCCGCGCAGTCCGTAAAAGGGCTTGGCGCTCGCGCTTATATAAACGCGCTTTTAGATCACTCCGCGCGCTTCGAATCCACGCCCGCCAGCGAGCTCACCTCAGCCCTGGTTGGCTGGGAGGGGCTTACCGGCACCGCCTTTGACGGCTCGTTGACAGGGCCACGCCTTATCCTTGGCGCTCCACCCCCTTCCTCCTCGAGCCGACCGGTTGGTCAATGGCGGCGCCTGAGTGAGCGCTAATGCGCGAACGCTGCTGGCAAGGCGGGTAATAGAATTGAGAGAGAGAGACTGGCAAAATGGACGAAAGGGCCTACTCCTTATTTGATTGATACAACTCAGATTCAACTATTGGAAACACAGCCTTAACTAACACCTAATAAGGAAATAACTGGAATTTCTAAGGTGACCTACGTGTTGCTGTGGCCCAACTAAGGGTGATACCTTTAACCTTTAATGTCATGGAATATTTACAGGTAATTATTTATTTACAAAAAGTGTGGGTTCTAAAACCGCAACAATATATATATATATATGTATGTAGATACAGTCACGTAAAAAAGTAAGTACACCCCATGTAAAGTTTTGACTTTTTCAACATATTTCAATATAAAGCTATTTGATCTTCATTTCAACAATATTGATAGATAAAGGTGATATAATATAACAAATATCATGAAACATTTACATTTTGTAGTCCATTGTATAATTTAAATAAACATAAATGCAAATTTCGCATGTGGAAAAAGTAAGTACACCCCTACATTTAACACTACTTCAAATACCTAAAATTAGAATCAGGTTCACCACCTCAGGCGCAAATGATTAGAACATCGTTAGAGAGGATCTTGGAGGAACCTGTCTTATTTAAACCTCAGACATTTAGTTTGGTTTGCTCTTTGTTGTTGAAGTGTGCGGCGTCACCATGCTTAGATCAAAAGAGCTCTCTGGGGCCTTCAGAAAGAAGGGTACAGATGCCTATGCATCTGGGAAGGGATTTAAAAAGATCTCCAAACAATTTGAAATCAATCATTCGACTGTCCAGAAGATCATCTACAAGTGGAGAAGATTCCAAACAACTGCCAACTTGTTCAGGCCAGGCCGCCCCAGCATGTTCAGCCCGAGAGCAGACCGCAAGATGCTGAAAGAAGTCTCTAAGAACCCCAGAATGTCATCACGGCATCTACAGGTAGCTCTTGCCACTGTTGATGTCAAAGTGCACGAGTCTACCATTAGAAAGAGGCTGCACAAATTTGATCTACATGGGAGGTGTGCCAGGAGGAAGCCTTTGCTGTCCAGAAAGAATATCAGGGAAAGACTCAAGTTTGCCGATCAACCCCTAGGCAAAGACCAGCACTTCTGGAACAATGTGCTCTGGACAGATGAGTCAAAGGTAGGGCTATTTGGCCACAGTACCAGAAGACATGTTTGGCAAAAACCAAAGACAGCAATTGACCACAAGAACCTGATACCAACTGTAAAGCATGGTGGTGGAAATATTATGGTTTGGGGCAGCATTGCTGCATCAGGGCCTGGGCAGCTCACCATCATAGAATCCACTATGAATTCTTCATTGTACCATAGGGTGCTTGAGGATAATGTGAGACCATCTGTCGGAAAGTTGAAGCTCAACCGAAGGTGGACCTTGCAACATGACAATGACCCTAAACATACCAGTAAATCCACCAAGGAATGGCTGTAAAGAAAGAAATGGAGGGTTCTGGAATGGCCAAGTCAAAGCCCGGATCTAAATCCCATCGATATGTTGTGGGGGGATTTAAAACGAGCTGTGCATGCAAGCAACCCCTCAAACATCGTACAGCTGAAATAATTCTGCATGGAGGAGTGGGGAAAAATTTCACCCAGTCGATGTCAGAGACTGGTAGACAGTTATAAGAAACGCCTACTTGAGGTTCTGCCAAAGGGGGCAATACCACCTATTAGAGCCAAGGGTGTACTTACTTTTTCCACATGCGAAATTTGCATTTATGTTTATTTAAATTATACAATGGACTACAAAATGTAAATGGTTCATGATATTTGTTGTACTATATCACCTTTATCTATCAATATTGTTGAAATGAAGATCAAATACATCAAATACATGAAATGAAGATCAACACCACATCTTTTCGAAGCTGCTCCATGCGCTCACGCTTTTGAAGCTAAGTGATATTTCTCAATTGTGTTTTTGTCGAGACTGTATCTATCTTTCGGTGTATGTACCTACAGCGTATCTTTTGGAAAATTTTCGGTGCTAATTTTTCGTACATGTATACACAATCGTCGGTTAATGGTATCGAGTATTCTGCGGCCTAGTACTCGTAAGCATAGACTACCGTACCGTCTCCGACCTTGTGGTTTGTTTTTCTCTCAGCGATCCGTCGAATGCGCTGAAATTATTTTTCGTTCTCTGTTTCGTACCAGTCGTTCACCCCGTACCTCCTTGTTTAATATCTGTACTCACAACAAAAAAAAAAAAAAAAAAAAAACCCCCCAAAAAAAAATTTCCTTCCCAGGTCTTATTCGTTTATTTGTTGTTCTTTTTGTTCGTTCGTTCTTCGTTCGCGATCACGCGGTTAGAAATGTATAATCTCTCCCCTGAACTATTTTCTCTCGTATATTATAACACCCTTTTCTTCTTTTCCTACAAAAGGATGCTTTCGTCTTGCTCACCAAATCTATTCATTCCAAAAAAATACCATCTCTTACAGTTCCTCCTTTCTACATTCCCTAAACTATCCAGAACTCCATCCCTCCTCCAGTGTCCTCAAACGTATTTTTGACTCGAAGGTCTCAAACTCATTTTGCAAAAAATGTTCGTTTCCCATGAATCGTACACTTTTCAAAATCCAATCTCACCCCTCCCTTCCAAATCCTCCCCATCACCCATCCCTTTCAAATCTTCCCCCTTGCCCCTTCCCTCCCCTCCCTCCTAAACTCCCCCCACACACCTCCCCTCCGAGACTCTCCCTCGCTCCTCCCCTCCTAGACTCCCCTCTCACCCCTCCTCCTCAAAGCATCCTCCCTGCTTCTTCCTCCTTCCAACTTTCACCTTCATCTCCCCAAACCTTCTGCCTTGCTCTTCCCCCTCCTCAAATAACACCTCACTGTGCCTCACCCAATCTCCATCAAACCTTTTGTCCGCCCCATTCTTCCCTTTCTCCAAGCTATTCTGAAATCTCTGACACACCTTCAACAGCTCTCCCTACCTCTTCCTCCTCTTCCACATCTTACCCTACCCCTCCCCCCCCCTGTTCTGGACCCGATGCTCCCCCTTCCTCTTCATTAACGGTATGGACCTCAAACATCCGGGGCCTTCGCTCAAACTTGACTGACCTCTCCATACAGGTTGCTTCTGACAAACCAGATGTGATCTGCTTAACAGAAACTTTCCTCCTTCATGATGTCTCTGATGCCTTGGTATCTCTCCCAGGTTACTCCCTCCTCCGGTATGATAGACCTGAGCCTCGTCCTGGAGGTGGGGTTGCTATCTTTATAAAAAACTCTCTTCCTCACTCGCCCTCCACTGCCCTCTCTCCACCTCACCCCCAGGAATACCTTTGGCTACGGCTTCCCCTTCGCTCCCACCTTTTGTTCATATGTGTGTTGTACCGTCCACCAATCAGCGATGACTCCATCTACATCTCACTGTCTGATAATATGGACCAACTTCTATCTACCCATCCCAACTCTCTCTTCCTCATATGTGGTGATTTCAATTGTCACCATGCCAGTTGGCTGGGTGTGGGTACCTCTCTCACCAGCCATGGCTCTTCAGCAAAGGACTTCTGCGACTCACTGAGACTGACACAATCTGTCAATTTCCCGACCCGGATCTCAGTCAACGGAGCATCTTCTCTTCTGGATTTGGTTATGACAAACTTCCCTGAAAATGGCTGCTGCTCTTCTTCTGCTCCAATCGGCTCATCTGATCATGTGCTTGTCAAAGTGGACATCTCTCTGACCATTCTCAGAGAGCCTCCTCAGCGTCGACGAGTCTGGCATTTCACTCAGGCTAACTGGCACGGTCTTCAAGCAGCCATCAATCATCTGGACTGGTCTCCCATCTCTACGGCCTCTGACATCAACTCATCCTGGGAATTCTTTCAAAGTAAATTGCTCTCTCTCATGCACAGATTTATACCATCTCGTCTTCAGTTGTCATACCCTTCCTCCCATCCATGGTACACGGAATCTTGTGGTGAGGCTGTTGCCCTGAAACAACTTGCTTTCGTCTCCTGGAAAGCAAATCCAACGGAAGGAAATCTCATTTCCTTTCACAAAGCCCGAAACAAGTGTGTGTCCACCCTCAGGAGAGCCAGGAAACAATATCTCACCATTCTCAAGACCGAACTCTCTTATCTGTCTCCCTCTTCCAAATCCTGGTGGCGTCTGGTCAAATCTGTTTCTGGTGTTTGTTCCCCCTCCATCCCCTCCCTCACCTCAAACGGCTTAACGGCTGACTCCGCACGTGAAAAAGCTGAATGCCTCAACTCTGTGTTTGCCTCCAAATCTTGTGTCCCAAACCCATCCCTCTCTGTACCCACCGTACCCAGTCGTACCCAGCTGCTCCTGGACTCTGTGTCCTTTCCTCCTGACAAGGTGGAAAAGTTTCTGTCAACCCTCGACTCTGATTCTGCAACTGGTCCTGATGGCATCAGCCCACGGGTCCTAAAATCGTGTTCTTCTGCTCTTTCACTCCCTCTTTCTGTTCTCTTCACCCTCTCTTTTGCTCAAGGTCATCTGCCATCTGCTTGGAAATCAGCCAACATCACCGCTTTGCACAAAAAAGGTGCAAAAACAGATCCCAGCAACTACAGACCAATCAGCCTTCTCCCAATTATCAGCAAAGTCATGGAATCCATCATTGCTTCAGATATTAAATCTTTCCTCTTCTCCAATGGCTTGATCTCTGATCATCAATTTGGTTTCAGACCTGGTCACTCTACTCTGGACATGCTGCTTCTGCTTTCTCAACAATGGATGGAGGTCCTCAACGCCAAACAGGAAATTAGAGCTGTCTCCCTTGACATTTCACGTGCCTTCGATACGGTCTGGCACCCTGCTCTGCTCACCAAACTCTCCTCCTTTGGTATCCATGGAAATCTCCACGCATGGCTGGCGGACTTTCTCTCTGGTCGTAGTCAACGTGTGGCCCTGAATGGGTTTCTCTCATCTCCTCTTCCTGTTCAGGCTGGAGTTCCCCAAGGTAGTGTTCTGGGCCCTGTGCTTTTTCTGGTCTTCATCAATGATCTCTCTGACTCTCTTGAAAATCCTCTCTATCTCTTTGCTGACGACTCTACTCTCTGTCGCTCCATTCCTCATCCCTCAGATCGGCAGTCTGCAGCCTCCTCACTCTCTGCAGACCTGGACAAAATCACAGACTGGTCAAACAAGTGGACATGTCTTTCAATCCTGACAAATCTCACACTCTTACAATGTCTCTCCGAAAGGACCGACTGGACAACCCTCCCATCTACTTTCTCAACAATCCTCTCCAAGAAGTTCTGTCGCTCAAGCTTTTGGGTCTCACTATCTGCCATGATCTTTCTTGGGAAAACCACATTTCCAAGCTGGCCTCCAAAGCCAGTCGCCGACTGGGCATCCTCCGTCGTGCGAAGTCCTTCCTTGGCACACCTGAGCTCCTCACCACATACAAGGCTTTCATCCGCAGCTCAATGGAATACTGTTCCCCCCTCTGGGCTGGTGCTCCTACCTCACACCTTGCTCGGCTTCACGCTGTGGAGGCCAAAGCTTTCAGAATCATTGGAATCTCCTGCGATGTAGTCAACGCCGAGGGCCTTTCACTCACTCACCGCAGGCAGGTTGGTGGTCTTTCTGTCTTCTACCGACTCCTCTCCGGCCTTGCTCCCCCAGCTCTCTCTGTGCTCTGTCCCCCCAATATTCCTTCAGGTCGCACAAGATCTGCCTGCAACCCTCTTATGGTTAAACTGCCAAAGTCTAGGCTCTCTGCTCACCTTCACTCTTTCATTCCCCTTTTCTCCCGCCTCTGGAACAAACTCCCCCACTCCGTTCAATCCCACTCCTCCCTCCAGGTCTTTAAAACAGCTGTTCACCACCATCTCTTATCTTCCCCCATCGAAAACCTTGATCTTTTCTACCCCCGGTAATTCACCCCAGAGTCCTTGCAGTGTTCATATGTTTTAATCCTCTCCCACCTCCCCCCAAGTCCTCCCGATGTCCCTGCTCTCAAATGTTGTGTTTGTGTCCTTCCCCCTCTTCCCCCTCTCTTTTGTGTCCTTCCCCCTCTCTCCCCATCTTGTCTGCCGCTCCCCTTGTTTTTTGTGTTTTGTGTGTCGGTTTGTCTTTTTGTGTGATTAATGTTAGCTCTTTCACGAGCCTCGATCTTGTATACAAAAAAAAAAAAAAAAAAAAAAAAAAAAAAAACTGTATGTTGAAATATGTTGAAAAAGTCAAAACTTTACATAATCAATTGTTACGGATCCGGGGTACGGCACTCCCGTTAGCAAGGGGGGGGGTTAATCCCCTTGTCTTGTTAAGCTGGCCGTCCGACCGGTCCTGGGGGTATGACGTCACGCCCGGTCAGCGCTGAATAGGGTAGTAGGCCAATTATTCCTATGACCTAAGTACCAGCGCCTTCCGGTACGCGAGGAAATACTCCCGCCCGGGCTGCAGCGTAATAGATGTATTGCGCCGAGCGAAGCGAGCTGCGACGCGGGCCGTTAACAGAAGACTAAACCCGATTGTAAGCGGTTCGGCCGACATCGCGCCACAGGTACTCAATGGGGAAATCACTAAAGCGATGGAACGAGAAATAACCCAAAGAATAAGAAGGAACAAGGATTTATTAATGAACTATACAAAACCAAAGAAACCAAAGGAGAAACGAAAGCAATACACAGAAGAAGAAGAAGAAGAAGACACAGCGCAAATCCTTAAACAGTCTTACTTCAACCCAGTGACAAGACAAACAGAACAAACTAACGTACACTAATGGGGTTTCCAGGCAGGAATGGCGGGAAGGATGAGAAGGGCAGACGGTCCACAGGACTGGTGGGCAGGGAGGTTCGGGAATCGCGGCACGCCGTTGGTGTCCCGCGTGCACGCACTCGCTCTTGGTTCAGCAAAACCCGGTCGTCAGCGCGTCTCTCTTCGCGTCTCTCTCCAGTGCTCCCTTCTCATGCGTCTTTGCCTTCTCACCGTCTCCTGGTGGGCGCCGTCATTGTGTGTCCTGTTGGGCATGTGGATCCGTGTGGCGGAGACGGGGGTTCGCATCGAGACCAGCCGATGATCGCAGAGCGCGTACCACAACCAACTCCAACCGCACATGTGTATGTATATATATATATATATATATATATATATATATATATATATATATATATATATATATATATATATATATATATATATATATACACACACATGTGCGGTTGGAGTTGGTTGTGGTACATATGTATGTATGTATGTATGTATGTATGTATGTGTGTGTGTGTGTGTGTATATATATATATATACAGACTTGGCATTTAATATGGAATATATATATTTTTTCTTGACGGGTTTACTTTCGAAACTCAGTATATCAATCTGGTGAGTTTCTTTTACACTTTGGTGATTTATTTGTTAAAAGAACCATGTCACTAATTGTCTGTCGCAGCAAGAAGTCAACAACAGGATTATATCACAGGTGGTGTGGCAAAATGTACGGACAGGTGCATTTGATGATTGGCTTCACAGTCGGGTATACAAGGGTTGTTGCGTTCTGTATTAGTGGAAAACAACTGCTGCACGTCTCCAAAAGTTATTGCCGCTTCCTCTGGAGATGGTCCGTCAACTCGACAATGCTGTTTGTCATGGAGTGGTGGCTTTACGAAATTACGGCATGAAACAGCGTGCTATTGCTCGGCAGTATGGCATCACTCAAGGTCAGGTGTCAAAGATCCTGAAACGAAATGCTCAGAGGGTTGTCCCTACTCCAATACCGAGGCCAGGACGTCCCCGCAGAACCACAAGGAGGGATGATCGCCAGCTGCACCGGTTAGTCCGCAATGGCCGTACCAAGTGAGCTAATCGGCTTAGGGCTGAGTGGCAGCAACTGACAAATGTGCCTGTATCCAGAAGGCTAGTCAACCAACGACTGGTTCAAGCAGGCGATCGTGCCAGGCGTCCCCTGAGAAAGCCACGCCTGACCAGACAACACCACCAGCGCCGATTGCAGTGGGCCAGAGAGCACCGTCAATGGCAGCCAGGACACTGGAATCACGTGATCTTCAGTGACGAGTCTAGATTTCTGGTCTATCGTCAAGATGGCCGTGTCCGAGTGCGCAGACAAGTGCATGTAGCCTACAACAAAGATTGTATAGTGCCAAGGGTCCAAGCTGGAGGTGGTGGGGTAACCGTTTGGGCTGCTTTTCATGCAGGGGGCAAAACTGACCTGGTTGTTCTGAATGGAAACCTGAACCAGTTCAAGTACAGGGTCATTCTGGAAGAAACATTGCTTCCATTTGCTCGTGCAGCCTTTCGAGGAAACTTTGTCTTCCAAGATGACAATGCACGGCCTCATCGTGCTCGCATGATCCAACACTTTCTTGCTGACCGTGGTGTAGAGCATATGGAGTGGCCTGCCATGTCCCCGGATATGAATCCGATAAAGAACTTGTGGGCAGAATTAATGCATCAAATCGACCACTTGGACCAGCAGCCGACCTCTGTGCGTGAATTGCAGCAGGCTATTGTCACTGCATGGCAAGCGATTCCTGTCCAAACCTTGGCAAATCTCGTGAACAGCATGCCTCAATATGTACGTGCTCTCCTGAATGCTCGTGGGTGTTACACGAAGTGCTGAACTGTAATTTTACTGTCCGTAATCCCAGTCATAATTTAACTTTTGTTTTTGTGAAAAAAATTTTTGGCTAATGTGCAAAATAAAGAGATACTTCTGGAAAACGTACAGAAGTTTAACACAGTACTGTCCGTGAATTGAGTTCGATATCAGTTTACATCACTTTCAAGGATCAATTTATTTGTTTCGAAATGTCAAATGTGGTTTTTGTTTCTTTTAAAGGTCACATTAACAAAATCTAGAATAATTTCAACATAATTCCAATGAACTTTTGGTTGTAAGACATCTTGAAAAGTAAGTTCACCCCCACAAAAAAATATTCCATATAAAATGCCAAGTCTGTATATATATATATATATATATATATATATATATATATATATATATATATATATATATATATATATATATATATATATATATATATATATATATATATATATATATATATATATATATATACATATATATATATACATATATATATATGTATATATATATATATATATATATATATATATATATATATATATATATATATATATATATATATACATACACACACACACACACACACACACACACACACACACACACACACACACACACATACATACATACATACATACATACACACACACACACACACACACACACACACACACATACACACACACATACACACACACACACACACATACACATACACACACACACAGTGCAGCCCGGAAGTATTCAGACCCCTTCACTTTTTTCACATTTTGTTATGTTTCAGCCTTATGCTGTAATCTTTAAATTCATTTTTTTCCCTCATCAATCTACACTCAATACCCCATAATGACAAAGAGAAAACAGGATTTTAGAAAGTTTTGCAAATTTATTTTAAAAAAAAAACTGAAATATCATATTTACATAAGTATTCAGACCCTTTGCTATGACACTTGAAATTTAGCTCAGGTGCCTCCCATTTCTCTTGATCATCTTTGAGATGTTTCTACACCTTGTTGGAGTCCACCTGTGGTAAATTCAATTGATTGGACATTATTTGGAAAGGCACACACCTGTCTATATAAGGTCTCACAGCTGACAATGCATATCAGAGCAAAAACCAAGCCATGAGGTCAAAGGAACTGCCTGCAGAGCTCAGAGACAGGATTGTGTCGAGGCACAGATCTGGGGAAGCCTACAAAAAAAAATTCTGCTGCATTGAAGGTTGTCAAGAGTACAGTGGCCTCCATAATTCTTAAATGGAAGAAGTTTGGAACAACCAGGACTCTTCCTAGAGCTGGCCGCCTGGCTGAACTGAGCAATCAGGGGAGAAGGGCCTTGGTAAGGGAGGTGACCAAGAACCCGATGGTCACTCTGGCTGAGCTCCAGAGATCCTGTGTGGAGATGGGAGAAACTTCCAGAAGGACAACCATCACTGCAACACTCCACCGATCTGGGCTTTATGGCAGAGTGGCCAGACGGAAGCCTCTCCTCAGTGAAAGACACATGAAAGTCCACAGAATCTTGTTTCTCACAGTCTGACAGTCCTTTCGGTGCTTTTTTGGAAACTCCAACCGGGCTTTAACTTGGGTTAACAACTTTAATTAACTTTAATGGTTAACTTTAATGGGTTAACAACTTACAGCTGTTCTTCAGCAATGTAAGTAAATTAAGCCTTGAAAGTTGATGCAAACAATTCCTGCAGGTGTCCCAACCTCTGCTGATGACTTGATTACAAACCCCCTGTCTGTATAAAAGCAGTGTTGGAACAGACTGTTATTACACCCTCTGAAGCATTATTTGGACAATATTGCACTGCAGGAAGTAGTATATTGGAAACTGGAGGAAACTCTGACAGGAAGAGGTGTGGCAGACCCAAAGCCACAACAGAATCAGAAGACAAGTTTCTGAGTCAACAGCTTGCATGATAGGTGGCTCACAGGACAACAGCTTCAAGCACAGCTTAACACTGGTCGAAGTAAGCAAGTCTCAGTTTCAACTGTGAAGAGAAGACTTCGAGCTGCAGGTTTGACAGGTCGAGTGGCAGTAAGAAAGCCATTGCTAAGATGGCAAAATAAGAAAAAGAGGGTTGCCTGGGCTATGAAGCACCGCCAGTGGACTACTGAAGACTGGAAAAAGGTCTTGTGGCCCGATGAATCAAAATTTGAAATCTTTGGTTCATCATGCAGGGTTTTTGTACACCGTCGAGTAGGCGGAAGGATGGTTCCTCAGTGCGTGACACCAACTGTCAAACATGGAGGAGGAAGCGTGATGGTCTGGGGCTCTTTTGCTGGATCCAGAGTTGGTGACTTGCACAGAGTGGCTGGCACCCTGAACCAAAAGGGCTCCCATAGCATTTTGCAGCGCCATGCAATACCCTCTGGTATACGCCGAGTTGGTCAGGGGTTCATCCTACAGCAAGATAATGACCCGAAACACACCTCCAGGCTATGTCAAAACTACCTTCGAGGAAAAGAACAAGACGATAGGCTTCAAATCAAGGAATGGCCAGCACAGTCTCCAGACTTAAACCCCATCGAGCTGGTTTGGGATGAACTGGACAGAAGGGTGAAAGCAAAGCAACCTACAAGTGCAACACATTTGTGGGAACTTCTGCAACAGTGTGGGGAAGAACTTCCCAAACAATATTTGATTTCCATTGTAGAAAGAATGCCACGAGTGTGTTTGGCGGTTATTTCTGCAAAAGGTGGCTACTTTGCCGAGTCAAAAATATAAAAATTAAATTTGGTTGAACAAAATGATTCTATGATTTTTTTAAATCTCCAATTGTTTCTTTGTTCTATGCTTAATTTCAGAGTACATTGAGACATTAAACTGCGTAAATTTCAATAAAAATTGGAAAAATTGAGGTGTTCTAAAACCTTTGACCGGTAGTGTATATATATGTATATACAGACTTGGCATTTAATATGGAATTTTTTTTTTTTTCTTGACTTGGGTTTACTTTCTTAACTCAGTATATCAATCTTGTGAGTTTCTTTTACACTTTGCTGATTTATTTGTTGAAAGAACCATGTCACTGATTGTCTGTCGCAGCAAGAAGTCAACAACAGGATTATATCACAGGTGGCGTGGCAAAATGTACGGACAGGTGCATTTGATGATTGGCTTCACAGTCGGGTATACAAGGGTTGATGCGTTCTGTATTTGTGGAAAACAACTGCTGCATGTCTCCAAAAGTTATTGCCACTTCCTCTGGAGATGGTCCGTCAACTCGACAATGCTGTTTGTCATGGAGTGGTGGCTTTACGAAATTACGGCATGAAACAGCGTGCTATTGCTCGGCAGTATGGCATCACTCAAGGTCAGGTGTCAAAGATCCTGAAACGAAATGCTCAGAGGGGTGTCCCTACTCCAATACCGAGGCCAGGATGTCCCCGCAGAACCACAAGGAGGGATGATCGCCAGCTGCACCGGTTAGTCCGCAATGGCCGTACCAAGTTAGCTAATCGGCTTAGGGATGAGTGGCAGCAACTGACAAATGTGCCTGTATCCAGAAGGCTCGTCAACCAACAACTGTTTCAGGCAGGCTATCGTGCCAGGCGTCCCCTGAGAAAGCCACGCCTGACCAGACAACACCGCCAGCGCCGATTGCAGTGGGCCAGAGAGCACCGTCAATGGCAGCCAGGACGCTGGAATCACGTGATCTTCAGTGACCAGTCTAGATTTCTGTTCTATCGTCAAGATGGCCGCGTCCGAGTGCGCAGACAAGTGCATGAAGCCTACAACAAAGATTGTATAGTGCCAAGAGTCCAAGCTGGAGGTGCTGGGGTGACCGTTTGGGCTGCTTTTCATGCAGGGGGAAAAACTGACCTGGTTGTTCTGAATGGAAACCTGAACCAGTTCAAGTACAGGGCCATTCTGGAAGAAACATTGCTTCCATTTGCTCGTGCAGCCTTTCGAGGAAACTTTGTCTTCCAAAATGACAATGCACGGCCTCATCGTGCTCGCATGATCCAACACTTTCTTGCTGACCGTGGTTTAGAGCATATGGAGTGGCTTGCCATGTCCCCGGATATGAATCCCATAGAGAACTTGTGGGCAGAATTAACGCGCAAATCGACCACTTGGACCAGCAGCCGACCTCTATGCGTGAATTGCAGCAGGCTATTGTCACTGCATGGCAAGCAATTCTTGTCCAAACCTTGGCAAATCTCGTGAAGAGCATGCCTCAACGTGTACGTGCTCTCCTGAATGCTCGTGGGGGTTACACGAAGTACTGAACTGTAACTTTACTGTCCGTAATGCCAGTCGTAATTTAACTTTTGTTTTTGTTGAAATTTTTTTTGGCTAATGTGCAAAATAAAGAGATACTTCTGGAAAACGTACAGAAGTTTATCACAGTACTGTCCATGAATTTAGTTCGATATCAGTTTACATCACTTTCAAGGATCAATTTATTTGTTTTGAAATGTCAAATGTGGTTTTTGTTTCTTTTAAAGGTCACATTAACAAAATCTAGAATAATTTCAACATAATTCCAATGAACTTTTGGTTCTAAGACATCTTGAAAAGTAAGTTCACCCCCACAAAAAAAATAATCCATATTAAATGCCAAGTCTGTATATATATAACAATGAAACAGTTCTGCCCATCACATTATGACAATCCTATTTACCAAAAATGGTTAAAGTTTCACCATCATGCTGAAGGCCCGCTCTAGCTGACGGTATTAGACGAGTACATGCTTACATTTCATCTCCACAATTGAATTTGAGGATAAAAACAGCCAGCTCGCTCCATAATGCGAAACCATGACCACTTATTGTTGCATTAGTTGTTTTATTTTTTTAGAAAAGCAGCATGTAAAAAAAACTTAACAGAAAATATCAAATTCCACAAGAGATACAGTCCGTCAGCAGCAGCAGCAGCAGTTAAATGGTAAGCACAAATGGCCTTTACTTCTGGTTCCATGAGCTTTGGTCGTGCTGATTTTCCCCTCAGCCGACTTCCTCAAAGATAAGTTTTCCCGGCCATTTTTGTCGTGCATTTACTGTTGTTTTGTTATCTCCATGTTTACTGTGTGTTCCCAGTTCGGTTTTGTTTTAAAATTTGTGCGAATTTGTGAGTATTCGTTGGACTTTTCGTACCGGATTATTTGAGGCCTACATTTTCCTAGTTTGTGAACTTTCATTCAATCAATAAATTTCATTTACCTTTCCATTCATTCATTCATTCTTTTCCTAGTTTGTGTCCAGATCCCCTTTTCCCTACCGATGTTCACATGTTGTGCTTCCCTCTCCTGCCCCCTCTTGTCTTCTGCTCCCTTTGTTATATGTTCTGTATGTTAGCTCTTGCACGAGCCTCGACGTAGTCTACAAAAAAGAGCCATTGACACCAAAATTCAAAGTAAATTTGAGGGGTGAGACTCGGGGAAAAGAAATAATTAGTTAAAAAAAACAGGGGAAATGGAACTGGAAAGTAAATGAAAAAGAATATAAATCAGTATGAAGGTGTACATGGTGAAGAAGTTTGTAACTGTGGATTACAGGAGTTTTAGTGGTTTTATGTTGAGAAAGCGGTGACATCTCATAGACCGCCTTACCTGGGAATCGACACCAAAGGAGAACCGGTGCACAAAGAAGGCGTTGGAAATCTTCGCAGATTGACAGTGGGCCTCTTCATTTTCATCGTCGTTTATGATGACCCCAGGGATTGAATTTATATTGAAACATTCCAAAGTAAGCTTGCTAGCTGTTCTCATAAATGTAGTCGACTCGGTGATTTGAAGGGCTTCAGGCAAGCTTCATGCAATGCATTTGTATTCGTTAAGTTGTCAGTATGCCGCATGCACTTTACCATCAGAGCCATCTTTACTTGCTCCGACCCGAAAGCTATGTGTTTCAATTGGACATTCTTGATATATACATTATTGCTTTTGGGTACATTGTGCAGCAAATTTCTGGTGTAAATGGTAGCAGAGTATCCACCACAACCATCGGTCTTGTGATCGTCATCGATGATCAAATTGCCCTTTGGATTACGAACAATCAGCGACATGGTTCTGATGATCATCAATGCAGTGAAATCTGTGCATCCTTCTTTTTCCCCCATTTGAGTGATGCTAATAAAGGCACCGCAGTGTCACTGGAAAGTGGAATCCTGTTGCACCTAAGCCTGGGGGAGGTGGAATTGGAGGTGAGAGAGTGGACGAAGAAGGAAATGCTATTGTAATTTTTAAGTGATTCTTCACCGTTGGGAGATAAGGCCAAAACGATACATAGCGGGATATCTCAAAACGTTATGGATGGATTTGGATGAAACTTGGTGGAAAGATTGTGTGTGTCACAAGGAAGAATCGATTCGATTTTGGTGAAGATTTGAATATGGATTCGGATATGAGAATTATTTAATTTTTTAAGTGATTCTTCACTATTGGGAGATGAGGCCAAAAACGATACATAGCGGGATATCTCAAAACTTTATGGATGGATTTGGATGAAACTTGGTGGAAAGATTGTGTGTGTCACAAGGAAGAATCGATTCGATTTTGGTGAAGATTTGAATATGGATTCGGATATGAGGATTATTTAATTTTTTCAGTGATTCTTTACCATTGAGGTACATGGCCAAAAACGATACATAGCGGGATATCTCAAAAAGTTATGGATGGATTTAGATGAAACTTGGTGGAGATGTTGGGTGTGTCACAAGGAAGAATCGATTCGATTTTGGTGAAGATCTGAATATGGATTCGGATATGAGAATTATTTAATTTTTTAAGTGATTCTTCACTATTGGGAGATGAGGCCAAAAACGATACATAGCGGGATATCTCAAAACTTTATGGATGGATTTGGATGAAACTTGGTGGAGAGGTTTGGTGTGCGACAAGGAAGAATCGATTCGGTTTTGGTGAAGATTTGAATATGGATTTGGATATGAGGATTATTTAATTTTTTCAGTGATTCTTTACCATTGAGGTATATGGCCAACCAGGCAGAAGTATGTTCTCTACCGAGTGCCGTTCTCGTTAAGTTTGTGGTCAGGACAGTTTATTTTTCCAGTGGATTCTGCATTGACTGTGAGTGAACTAAGGTGCAAAGCACCCAAGGTTGTTTCGATTACTGTAATGGTTGTTGATTGTATTGTCGTTCAAGTTTGAAATTCATGGGCAACTTTTCGCTGTAAAATGTTTGCTTTGTGTTGGGCAGCTTATCGCAAGCGGCGGAGCTGGACACGCTGTGGGTGACAACGGTGTGGCTCCCAGAATTGGGCCTTCCCCAGCACGCCCCTGCGTTTCGTGCACAGCTCATAGACGGGCGGCTCCTGCGGACACTCACCCGCCGTGATCTGGAAAAGCAGCTGCACGTGACACGAAGACAGCATCAGCAGAGTGTGCTTTGTGGAATGGTGCTGCTTCGGCGAGTCGGTTTCAACAAGCAGGTCCGTTGGTTTGGTTTCAGGATGGTTTAGCTCATGACTGCCTTGATTTTTCAGTGTTTATTTCCAAGGACTCCAACCCTCCATTTCATTACTAAAAAATTATTGATCACATCCTATTTAGTGATGTTTTTGGGATTTTTTTGATTAGCATGTGCAGGGACATGCTCTTTTTTGCTTATAATTTATTTCTCACAAATTTGAAACCTTTTAATTTGAATAGCCCTTTATGAATCGTGGTGATAAATGAATGAACTCGTGTTAGGTGCTCATTGAAAGGAGGAAGCAGTGTGAGAATGAAGACCACGACATCATCGTGTGGACAAATCAGCGGGTTGTGAAGTGGCTTCGGTCCATTGACCTTCACGTGAGTGTTGTGATGGACTGGACATCCGTTATTTTTATTCTACTGCAATGAGACAGCAAAATTGCAGCTGTGGAAGCACTCACCCATTATCCATCAATCCTCACCTTCCGTAACAAGTCTTTTGGAAAGCCAACAGGGTGCTATCCTTTCCCAGCCAACCTCTTCCCCGAAAAGCCCTTCTGAGACCCCAATTCGGGCATTAGCCTGCCTCGGGCTTATATTTTGGAACCTGTCTTTCCATCCTTCCATCCGTGCATCAGTGCGTCTATCGGCAGCCTCTACTCAGAGATGACTGATCGCATTTCCTTCATAAATTGGCGCATGCATAATGGCTGGGTGTGGGGTAGGTCAAATTATTTTGGGGTCAGAGCCAACTTGGAATTTTGGCAAATAAAAACAAATTATGGGAGAGAATAGTACGAGATTGTATATGCTTTTGGGAACCATTATTTATCGAAATTAACTTTGCCATTTCCACTACCAACACCCAACTTTGAATTACTGTATATATTTATAGACACTTTACCATACTTCTATCTGCATACCACCATTATTTATTTATATTCATTTTATTTTCCCGGTTGCATAAAATTCCCTCATCCTTAAGGAAAGATTCCCCTTAAGGTACACTGTGATTCCTTAGCGAAGGATTTCTTTGAGGGCTGTTGCATAAACAACCCATAGGAAATCCTGAAGTAAGGATTCCCTTAAGGTTGAGGAAATACTTTGAAGCCACTCCTATACTCGGCAACCAATCAGGTTAGAGATAGGAAGAGGTGTCTGAAAGCAAGAACATGTAATGAAAACATAATTTTAAATGACACTTCTAAAATGTTGCATGGGGAACACGTGCTTCCTGATGAAGGTGAAATAAAATGATTGTTGTATAAAATTCATTCAATTGGAATTTTATTACCTTTGCCACTGAAGGAGGATGGAGGTTGTTTTTCACCCCTGTCTGTTTCTTTGTCTGTTTGTGAACAGGATATCTGAAAAATTTGTGGACGGATTGAAACAAAATTTGGTGGAGAGGTTTGGTGTATGACAAGGACGAAATTATTAGATTTTGGTGAAGATTCGGATCCGAGAATTTTTTAAGTGATTCATTACCATTGAAAGATAGGGCGAAAAACGATATATATCATGATACCTTGAAAGGTTATGGGCGGATTCGGCCGAAACTTAGTAGACATGTTGTGTGTGACGAGGACGAATCGATTCGACTTTGCTGAAGATTCAAAGACGGATCCGGATACGAGAGTTTTTAAAATCATAAGTGATTCTTCACCATTGAGTGATGGGGCCAAAAACGATGTATCGCATGATATTTCAAAAGGTTGTGGATGACTTATGACAAAACTAGGTGGAAGAGTTGGATAGGCAACAACAACAAGCCAATTCGATTTAAGTTCAGGTTTGAATCCCGATGTGGCCTAACAGTGGGATACAAAATGTAAACTGTTCAGCCTGGAGGAGGTATGCACTCTACCGAGTGCCGTTCTAGTTGTAAATGCGTTAATCTCTGCAGTAAATGTTTGGAAACTTTCCAATAATGGTGAAGGTGTGAAATTATAAAAGTGAAATATGAGTGTGAAACAACCAGCAAAAGATTCTGGATGTCATGAAAGAGTGAAAATGTAATCCAAGTCACTGTGCCGCCACTCAGAGCGTATTTCGCAATGTACAATCATTTCTCAATTGTGGAAGTGTTGGTCTATCAGCCTCTGGCGTCGCACTGCGCTATTTTGGCCTTTAACTTTTCGGTACTCCTTTGGTGGTACTTGAAGCTCATCTTCTTCTGGGAAGGTTGGTAGCCCACATCTCCGAGCGATAATCGTCCTCTTCGTCACCAATTTCGATGAAGAGTACCATTTGGAAACTCAAAGGTTGGTACTTAAGTATGAGAGGTGTTGGGGGAGGCAGTGCTCCCTTGAGTTTAAGGGAGATTTCAAGGAAAAACTTAAGGAATATTTATGTAATCCTCAATTTAAGGATGTCCTTCAGGGGAAACTTGACGAAATATTTAAGTAAATCCTCAACTCTTTCCTTAAGAATGCTTTATGCAACTGGGCCTGTGTCCTCCTTGAGGACTTGTATTCTTGCTTAGTTTGAAATGTTTAGCCAAGACTGGCTTTGCCCTTCAAAACCAAAACAATTTCAATGACCTTTACAGGTCATTCTTGATGATGAAATCGACCACAAAAGGACAATTTCCAGTTGTGCTCAGTTCCTTTTTATTTGTACGTGTTGGGTTCTGACTTCTGATTTACAGTATACTGTATATTCAGTCAGAGCATAAAATATATTTGGCCGACCTCCCCCACCCTATCTCCTCTCCACCATTCCCCCATATTCCCACAACCCCCGATTCACCATCACCCCACCCACCATTCCTCCTTTCTCTCGTTCCCAGAGAAAGTAGGCATGGTCAAAGATGCCTATACCATCTGCAACGATGTGTGGTGAGGCGCGCAAAGCATGCTTATCCATGCTGGTATTAATATTTTTCTATAGTTACACTATCTCTGCTGGATCCTTTCCCAGCTGCAATATATTATTTTCTGTTAAAAATCCCTTACATCAAGGTGTGCGCAAAATATGATCGCCCACAATGATCATGACATGTCGCTCTACACAGGAGTATGCTGACAATCTGACGAGCAGTGGTGTGCATGGGGCTTTGCTGGTTCTTGAGCCGAGCTTCTCAGCTGAATCCTTGGCCACGGTTCTAGGTATTCCAACCTGTAAGGGGTACCTTCGACGACATCTTGTCGGTGAGCTTCAGATCCTCGTCGGTCCTGCCAGGTAATGTTGGTTCTTTTTTCCTTGAAAACTGACATTGAATACTTTGCAGGAGCAAGGCTCATGGAAGAGCAGGGTAAAACTGACAAGTGGCCAAACATCAAGGGACAGAATGAACAGGAAAAAAGGAGAGGTAGGAGGGGAGGAACACTGAAACAAGCAAGCAAAATAGTTGACTGATGAAAGTTTAATGGGGTAATAAGGATCAAAGGTCAGAATTGAGGATGACAAGATAGCGGTGCATTGTTTCTTTGAAGACCTGAAGGAACGAGTGCGTATGTGGTTCTGGAAGGTGGTTTTATAGGTGGGAGAAGTGAGGAGTAAAAGAGTTGGGGTGTGCAGTTTGCCTGGATTTTGGAGGCCTAACCAGGAGGAGGTTACTGTAAGAATGCATGCATCCTGGAATAGATAGGGAGGGCCAAAGAAGAGCATAATAATACCAATTTTCAAACAAAAAGGGGATACCATGGACTGTGGAAACTACAGAGGAATCAAATTGATGGAGCAATGAAGGGACAGGAGAGGATTGTAGATTAAAAGCTAAAGAGATTGTAAAAAATAGATGAGATGCAGTACAGATTCATGCAAGGAAGGGGGAACAGTGGATGTGATTTTTAACATGAGACAGATTCAGGAAAAGATGCTGCACAGAAATAAGAAGCTATATTGCACATTGAAAGATAGAGAAGACATATTATAGGATCTCAAGAGAAGTGATGTATTGGTGTTTAATGAGAAGGGCGTACCAGAGAGGTTTATTAGAATTGTGATGGAAATGTATAAGGGAGCGAGCACCATGGCAAGGACAGTCAATGGGGCTCACCTGACACTTTAGAGTGGAGTTTTGTCTCCATCAGGCTGAGTCGCTTCCTTTTTGTGATTGTGATGGATGTGCTGAGTGAAAATATCACAGATGGAAAACTGTGAGGGCTCCTCTTTGCAGATGCCCTCATCATAACAGCAGAGTCAAAAGAAGAGCTGCAGAGAAGTGTTGAAATGGCAAGAGAGTTGGCAGGGATGGAGGATTCATACTAAAACCTCAGAAGTTATGATGGGTAGTAACACTAGAGCAGAGAGGGTGAAGATCACGTTTTGGTCAAGATCAACTGAAGAGTTGAAACAAGTGGACAAATTTAAAATATCTTCGCTCGACATGAAAAGAAGAGGGTGCTTGTGAAGCAGAAGTTCAGGACAAAGTATAAGCAACACGGATAAGGTGGAATGGAGGTTAGTGGTGTCGTCTCTGATAAAAGGATACCGCATAAATTGAAGGTAAGAATCTGCAAGACCGTGATCAGCATGGACTTTAAGACTATAATATACGGTGCAAAAACATGGACTTTAAGAAAAAGGAAAATAAGTTGCTAAAGAGGACAGAAATGAGAATGCTTAGGTGGATTCTTAGAGTATCACAAAGAGAGCGGTTGAGAAATAAGGAAATACGCAAGAGAGCTGGAGTTGCATGCATTGCAGAAAATATAGGATAGGCTAGGTGACGGTGGTTTGGGCCAATGAGGAAAAAGAAAGGATGAGGAACCAATTAAGAAAGTATGGAATGAGCCATTTAGATGGAAAAGATCAAGAGGAAGATATAGATTATGGTGGACGGGTGTTGTGGAAAAACGCTTTGAAGGACAAGGGATTGGGAGAATAACATACAAAAGACAGGGGCAAATGGAGAAGGCTGATCTGAGTAGCCACCGCCCAACTGTTGGGATTATGGCTTAAGAAAGAAGAAGAAGAAGGCAAAGAGCAGCGGGAGAAATATTGGAAAGTAGATGTTAGGAAACAGAGAGACATCCGAACTGCCTGCAATGTGGAAGCAACACACCCGAACTTCCACATCATCACGGGAGATACCGATAATTTTGAGAACAATAGATGATTCCACAGAATCCAGGAGATACAGATTTAATGCTGAGGCACCAACCCATAATGGAGATTGGTAATACATTGAGCCAAGGACAAAGGCCTTGTAAGACTATAGGTAGCTCTGGTTTACCAAGTGTGTGACTGACTTTGGATGCCAGTTTTGTAATGCGGTCGGCCCAGGAAATGTCATGGCTGATGGTGAGTCCAAAAGAGAGACACAGAGAGAGACACAGAGAGAGACAGAGAGAGAGAGAGAGAGAGAGAGAGAGAGAGAGAGAGAGAGAGAGAGAGAGAGAGACAGACAGACACAGAGAGAGACACAGAGAGAGACACAGAGAGAGAGAGAGACACAGCTGCTGTCTGGCTAGCAGAGGGATGGGTACTCTAGGACACAATGTGGAGTTGTCTGCAAAAGGGAAGAGATGGTTTCCAGGGCATCAGTGAGGTCATTTTTTATAGATGAGAAACTACGTGATTGGAGAAGGTCAGAAATTCAGGAATTAAGGCGACCTTCTATGCCATAGGGTTGACGAGCAAAGCAGCGTGCCAGCCTGTATTGAGTGCCCGAGAGATGTCCAGGGAGTCGGTTCTAACCTATTGTTTGAGATTGAGAGCCTCCAGCCCTTGCTGAGAGAGGAGCAGAAGCATGTACAGAGTTGAGTGACCAGGATGGAAAAACAATGACAAACGATTGGCAGATACAGTTTCACAAAAGGAAATCCTAGGTTGGGTATATTGGAGGTAAGCAGACAGCACAGTGCCAGGCAGCTAGAGGCAAATCTAGAAGGGATTTAGGATATATTCACATGAGGACAAATTATAAAAGATAGAGTTAAGACTGCACAGGAATTTAATGAGTCTTCACCAAGAATATTATGCATAGTTTTTGTCACCATTTCTGAGGAAGGGCATAGCTATCATAGAGAGGTTTCTGCGCAAAACAATTACAACGACTCTGGGGTTAGCGAGACAAGTTACGAGAAGCGACGAAAAAAGACACCATTTATACATTAACAAGATTGACCGCACTGTGGTCACAACCTGCAACACAAAATATGTTTTTCGCTTCCTCTGTCCATTGTCACCTCCTCGGTCATTTGGAGTACGGGACTTCCATTAACAACACAACAACAACATGCATTTTAAGGCCATTTTCCCTGCTAGAGCGGGGGTTAGCCTTGCGGTCCCCATGAGAATCTTCTCCATTTTGCCCTATTTTCTGCATCTCTCCTTGTTAACCCCCTTGCCCGCATTTCTTCTTCCACCATCTTTAGCCAAGTCTTTCTCGGTCTTCCCCGTCCTCTACTTCCTTCTACATTCATTTCCATCACTCTTCTCAACCAGTCACTTTCATCCTTCCTCAACACATGACCAAACCATCTCAACCTGTTCCTCTTCACAGCATCCATCACCGGCTCTATTCCCATCATCTTTCGCAATTCATCATTTCATGGTTCTCTTTTTGAGGCAATGTTTTCATGGCCGGATGCCCTTCCTGACGCCAACCCTCTTAGTCGCCTCTTACGACACGCAGGGATATGGTGTACCTATTCTAAACCAGGGTACACACTTCCATTAAGCACGAGTGAATTGACTTTAAAAATGTTTTAAGGGCCAATTGGGAAATGCGCATTTAAAACACTCGTAAAAGATGAACAGTGCGATTGGGAAACACACATTTAATGTGCTATTAAAATATTAACTCAAAACCTCTCATCCATGTCAGCCTCCACCACGGTTATATCAGACGAGCTCATTTTTCACATAGTCACAGATTGTTGAACCCAATTTGGGGCTGTTCAAAAATTATGTAACGCTATTTTTTAAATAAAATCTGACACCCCACTCCGCCCCTCCCCCATCTTCCAATCAACACTCGACATCAAACAAAACCAATGGAAATCTGACACAACAAACTCAGGCAGTATATAATCAACAGAGGCCTGTAGGCCTAATGTCTTGGGCCCAACAGAAAACCAAGATGGTGGCCATGTTATTTTGTATGGGTTTCATGGTGGGTGTAGTTGAGCGACAAATGTGGGTGGAGTCCGGCAGTTGTCCGAACAAGTGGAGCACGTTTTTAAAATTGACCCCCAACAAGAACAACAACAACAAGCATGCACAGCTCTTGTAGACCTGCGAAACCATGAAACCCAGTGGCTCAAAACTTTCCATGCATACTAAGAGAGCTCCAAGGGAGTGCATGAATGAAAAGTGGGTGTTTGGATAAATTTAAACACCAATTTTGAAGATAAATAATTAACCAGATTATTAAATGAAAACAAAAACAGGCTTTATCCTCGGTCAGCCCGCTATCTATCGTAGGGGTCTTCATGTTTGTTTCAGCCTGCTCAAAACGCCTTGCATTGGAGCAGGCCACAACAGTTTCTGCACAATAAAGTGCTCAAAATGTTTGTTTTTTTTACTTTCCTCACTCATCATTGAATGTCTGATCTTAGTACTTGCGGTTTGCTGTATACATCACTTATGTAGGTGCTATAGTTTTCAAATTAGGAGCTTGGAGTGATTTTATGCTTTATATGATGTGATTTTCCATGGTGGCCTCTCACAAAATAATTAAAGTATATAATCAAAATCTGTCTTTTGATTTGAGGATCGGAGCTGGTGGACTAAATAACCTGTGAAATAATTGTTGAACATCATGTACTGTACCAATCAGCATCGCTTTTCATGCCATTTTTATGATTCCTATAAATTTTTCCCCATTGTTTCAACAAATACTAACTTGATGGGAGCATTTTTGCCTCCAATATGTTTAGTTCATGGATTAATTTGACAATCAGCTGTTCTGGTAAGGTGTCAGCAAGTGTTTCTACATCTTGGGAACACCGTCCTTTGAGAGGACATTCAGCCAGCTATCCCATCCGTAATCTTGACAAAATAAAACTCCCATTGATGGATTAAGAATTCTGGGTTCAAACTCATCATTATGATTCCAAGTTGAAAATGTCTTGTTGATGTTTTTAAAATAATAAACCCCATAAGTTTCTGCTTTATGTATCCTGGAATCACACATAATGACATGTAGGCAGTGATGGAATTTTTCCCACGTTTGTGTAAATGTCACCATCGTGAAGTATATTTTTGAATTGTGTAATTCATTCCACGATACTGCCAGCAAAACGCTATCCAGTGTCATAATCCTGGCACGCATAGCAACATTGATGACTGCGCTGCCATTGTTGAATCACTCGTGTACACATTGATGTCATTCACGTATGCGCAGGAGCAAGGACGAACGGCAAACAAGCGAGAGGGAGAGGAAGCCCACGGGTTGTGTGGAACCATTTGGACGACAGTTTGTGAGAAGCAACAGCACAGGGAAAATTATTGAGGAAGATGGCAACGTCAGCAATAATGAGGGCAAGGTCTGTTGGCATAGAACCTGATGCTCTTCGCTTTGAGCTGTGGCAACCTTGATAAACGCCGACGAGCTTTGGACTTTGTGACTCAGAAATGCCATTAAAATTTGCCTTGAGCTTGCTATCTTGAAGGTGGCTGGCAAGTATCAACGTCGTTTGTGCTATAACCATGACGTGAAGCATATCAGATTGCTGCAGTCTGTTTTATTTGCCTGCATTAATTTTTTTGCAAAGTGTAACGTTGAATAATATTTATTGAATGTCAAAACAAAAAGCAAACCAGCTGTCATTATATTATTATTTGCTTGATTTGAGCATTTCCTTGTGTGGCCATTTTATTTGAACAGAGCAGGTGGTAAACCTTTACAATGCACTTATCTATATCAAGGGCAGTATTGCATGTGAGGAGGAGTGGGTGATGCAGAACTTTGGATGGCTCAGATAACGAATGAGGGTTTCTCAATACTGTACCAGGCAGCGTCACCTCATAAGGATGTTGATCTATCACGTCATTTACCCCAATTAAATATGGTGCAATACTTGAGCCAATCGTCATGAAGTTGGAAAGAAAAACAAACAAACCACGAGCAGTTATTTCAGATAATTTTATCGAACCAATGTTAGGAGGTAGGCTCACCTCCATGGGAAGGTGAAGTGACGTTTTTGGGTGTGAGCACTGTCGTGAAAATCAAGCACAGACACGACTTGTCCCTTGGGTAGGTTTAATATCATTTAGATCTGTAGTAATATCCTGTAAAATACATTCATGCAACAGACATTAGAATCAGAGTATTACATGGGCAATGTCCGATATCAATAGGTGAAACAAAACAGGCGCAGCATATAGGGGCATACATACCATTCAAACTACAGGACTATGTCACAGTAAGTGCCGCTGGAGTGTCCGTGCCCCGCGGTTGTCCCGGGTCTTATAGACGTCCCTTTTAGTGGGATAAGCGAGCACTCCCTGGGTTCACCTTCGGTATAATTTCACTACAAGCACTCTTGTTTTTGAAGGACTCATGCCTGAAACGTCGCTTCACCTCCTTTCCCATGGTGGTTAGCATTCCTCTTGATATTTCGTTGAGAAAATTCATTATCCTTATTTTGCCACCAATGCAAACCGACTCTAGTCCTTATAAAGACTAGTTTTCCATCATGGTTATTTAATTTATTTATGTAAAAGCATTTCCCCCATTACATTATTGCAACCAGTAGTTTGCAAATTAATTTTTCGATTTTCAAGTGTTAGGCTAAGGTAAGCTTAATTGTCTGCGTTTTGATCCTTGACCCGAAGCATTGTCCTTCATTAGCAGCTGCTGATGCTCAAATCTATTGTCAATTATTGGCAGCTGCTACCAATGACATGATGTTTAAAGAGCAGGTAGCTTTTAGCAAAGGCTGAAACAACAGCAACAATTGGCAGCGCTACGGCTACCTGATAACTGGGGATTCCTGAGCAGGACATTTTAACGCTTAATCACTGAAGAATTAAATGGCAATAATCTAGTTGCTAGGAAGACTAGAGAGAGATTATACTTATAGACGAACGAGTTTCCACTTCTGTGAATGCAACAAACCTGGTCTGAGTTCTGAACTGTGTTTTTGCCCACAAACCTGTTTCCCTTTTCTCCCCTTTCCTCCCCTTACATCCGAGCATGAGCCACAGTAAATCTTGAGAAAAAAGTACATATATATTCTTGCGGTTTTGAGAACCTTCACATGTAAATTTAGTTGTAAATTTCCTTATAAATAACCCCTGTGTACATTTCCCCTTAATTGGCTGTGGAATGAAATAATTGCACCTTAGTTAGTCCACATTGCAACACGTAGCAAATCATAGGCCCTTTCGTAGTTATATCATAATTATGTGTTTCAGGTAAGGCCATGTTTCCAATAGTTGAATCTGCATTGCATCAAACAAATAAGATAGTTCCCCTTTTCAATTTCCCCAAAGCGCCTCTGCCAGCCGCAGCCGCCTTACCGCTCGCTCCAAAACTCCATTGCCCACGAGGCCAGGATCGGGGAAGAAGGGCGTGTCCCCACCTCGTCATACAAGGTGGAGCCAGGGAGCCCTCGTCATCAAGGTGGAGTCAGCCAGCCCTTGCCGACCAACCAAGAATCGGTGGGCATGGCTTGAGAGGGCGGGGGCAGAAAGATCTAGCAGGTTCGAGAGGGTTCAACGGGGCTGGCCATATAACCCGTTGCGCGAAGCCCCCACCGCAGTTCTGTGGAGGGAGGCGCTTGAACAAGTTCGGAGTTCTGTGGAGTGGTGAGCGTGCAAGTGTTTATGAAAACGGCGCTTGAGTGTTGAGCAAGTTACGAGGCCTGAGAGAGACGCGCAACCTGCAGAGGTACGAGAGAGAGACGCTGCTTCAAACAGCCCCGGCCGCGTGAAGCTTTGACGCGCTGCCGCGAGCAACCCCGCCGTGTGAACCAGAGTGCGGGGAGTCGGCGGCCGCTCGCCTCCAGCCCTGCCATTCTGCACGGACCTGAACCTCATCCTTCGGCCAGCCATTCCTGCCTGCAATTCCCCATTCGTGTACGTGAGTTTGTGCTGTCTGTGTTGTCTGGGATTCTATAAGTAAGCCTGTTTAAGAATTGCCCTGTGTATCTTCTTCTTCCTTTTCTGTAAATTACCTTCGTTTCTTCTTCTTCTTTAGTCTTGTATAGGAATTAATAAATATCTGTTCCTCCGTACTCTTCTGGTTTTCATTCTCATCCGATCGTCCTTGTCTTTCCCATGATTGAATACTTGTGGCACGATTTTGGCAGAACCGCTTACAATTGGGTTAGTCAATTGCTAACGGCTCGGATTCCGGATTGCTAAACCGCTCGGCAAATACCATCTTGACCGGGATTCGAGCGGGGCCATCCACCTGCTTTGTGGAGGGGTTGGCGGAGGTGTCCAGGAATCCCTTGACCAATCACCTTGGCCAATCCTATCCCACAGAGGAGCGGGGTGGGTCCAGGAACGGAGACGGCCAGCTTAAAAAGACGAGGGGATTAAACCCCCCTCGGTAATGGGAGTGCCATCGCCCGATTCCGTAACAATTGGTGTCAGGAGTGGGATTTGAGGCCCGAACCAAATTGTTTTTAAAAAACTAAAAATTTGGTCGAAATTACGAGCGGCAGAAATTTCGTGTAATATTCCAAATTAAAGTCGTGCCATGGATAATCAAGGCGATTGGATGCCGGTAGGGGAGGTAGAAGAAGAAGGGTTAGAGGCAGCCCAGGACCCCAGGGAGGAATTGGAGGAGAAACGCGATGAGGATGTGGTAGAGGGGGCGGCAGGCGCACAAAATGGCGGCGTCGCGCATGAGGTTGCAGCAGCACCAAATGGCGCCTCGCACATGGCAGCGAGGACCGAGCCCGCGGTACCAGCGGGTTGGGACCTGCATTTACTCATAGAGCAATTACGAGCATCTGTAGAAATGCAGAGGGCCAAATGAAGGGCAGAAATGGGAGAAGTGGGGGACAAATCCACCCAGGAAATAAAAGGGTTAAAATTAACCCAGGACCCCAGGGAAGGAGAAGCACAATTGGTAATGGAGGGAGCCGATGAGGGCACAGTAGAGGGGGATGCAGAGGGACAAAATGGCGGCGCTTCGCATGCGGCGACGAGGGCAGCGCCCGCTGCGCAAGTAAGGGCTGGGGACATGCAAGCGTTAATGGCACAATTCATGTCGGAAATCAGGCAAATGAATGACAAGACCACCAAAGAAATTCGGGAAGTGAATATTGGCATGAATAAAATGAATGGTAAAATAGATATCCAAGGGGAGCAATTGGGAAACCAAATTGAGGAATTGAAAAAGGAGGTGGGAAATCAAATTGAAGGGTTTAAAACCACAATAGGTGACCAAATAAAAGCATTGGAGAGGGAGGTTGACCGCAGGTTGAGCGGGAGGGGCACACACGACGAGGTAAAGCGGGTTGAGAAGCGCGGGTTGAGCGAGTTGGAGCAAAGCACAGCCGGGTGGACCGGGATAGAAATCGCGACACAGGGTGTGAAAAACCCGACTGCCGTCGAATTGGACAGGGCAAATTCAGGTGCAGCGACGGAAAAAGAATTAATTCAGAATGAATTGGTTATCGGTGAAATTGGGATTGAAGAGACGGCAGAGATAGGAATTAAATTGGAGAGGGAGATGGAATATGTACAATGTCCATGTTCACATCATGATGCCGTGCTTCGTAACCAAAATGAAAGTTTGCAGGTGGTGGAGGAACGAGGAAGAGGAAGCGCCCAGGTGAGTCGGACTGTATATGGCACGAAAGGATTTTTCGTGCGCTTGGGATCGCGAAAGCACCCGGGCATTCGTGGAAGGTCCTTTGTGTGCTGTGTTAAAGCGAATGGCGCGCGTGTGAAGAAAAGGTGTGTGAAGGTGAACGGTGCGCGTGTACGAAGGGCGTCGGAGCACGAGTGTGTTACCGAAAGTGAGGCTGAGTGCACAGCAGAGTGTGAAAGTGAGGATGAGTGCACAACAGAGTGTGAAAGTGAGGATGAGTGCACAACAGAGTGCGAAGTTGAGGATGAGTGCACAACAGAGTGTGGAAGTGAGGATGAGTGCACAACAGAGTGTGAAAGTGAGGATGAGTGCACAAAAGAGTATGTGAGCGTTATGAGTAGACCTGAGTTTGTGCGAGGGGAGGCACGAGCGAGTGCTGTGACAAAGTGTGTGGGATATACGAGCGGCGTTGGAGCGCCGGGTTTGGTGAGTGTGAAAAGGAACGCGTGGTGTGAGCATGTCCGGGGAGCATCGAAGTTAAACGGGACAGTGGTTAGACCGACGTATAACCGACGCGAGCCCTCGGTCCGTGCCGGGCTGTGTGTACTGCGGGAGCCGGCGGGGATCGGTGCCGCGTCCCTCCTGTTCGGAGAGTCGCGCACGATCCGGGCCTGGCCCCGCCCTGCACGGTCGAGTCCGGGCCTTGCTGGGCAAGGCGACCGGCCCGGTTTGAGGGCAGGTAGGAGGGATCGGAGCGGCGCCCCCCCCCCGTCCCCCCCCCCCCCCCCCCCCCCCGTGGTGGCGGCGTTCCACCCGGGCAAGGTTGGCCCATTGCGCTTGGGAGCGAAAGGCCCTGCGTAGGGATGGTGCTTTAAACCTCGGTCCAACCAAACCGCCTCCCTTGAACCGAATGCTGGACGGACCCAACCCACGGTAGACAAACCACCCGCATTCGTTGCTCGGCTTTGCGAAGCCGAGCTTTGAAAATGTCATGACATACCGAGAGGCTCAGATATAGCGGACTGTGATGATGATAGTGTTTGGATTCGAAATTGGGAATAGTAAATTTGATTGGCGAAGATGATTGGCAGTAAAGATTGGCAAGAATTGGATGGGCAAAATTGATAGGGGGAGATGTCCGATGTAGAGGGATGGTAAATCCACCATCCTTCACAACCCCCGGGCACATGAGCTATAGTTTATGGGGTTGTTTTTTTTTTTTTTTTGTATACTGAATCGAGGCTCGTGAAAGAGCTGACATTTACTTCACAAACAAATCAAGCAGACAAACAAAATATATAAAAAGAGGGAGCGGAAGACAAGAGAAGGGGAAGCACACAAACACTTGAGAGCACACAACATTTAAGAGCAGGGAGATGTGTGGGAAGGAGAGGGCTTTGGGGGGAGGAGGCGTGGGAAGGGGGGGGGGTGGGAGAAATATAAAACACAAGGACACCAAGGACTTCCAGGACAGAAGTTGGTATTTCAAAAAAGTGGAATTGGGGTGAAATTAGCGGGGATAGAAAAGATCAAGGTTTTGGATGGGGGAAGATAAGAGATGGTGGTGAACAGCTGTTTTAAAGACCTGGAGGGTGGAGTGGGATTGAAGAGAGTGAGGGAGTTTGTTCCAGAGGCGGGAGAAAAGAGGAATGAAGGAGTGAAGGTGAGCAGAGAGTCTTGATTTTGGCAGTTTAACCATAAGAGGGTTGCAGGCAGATCTTGTGCGACCTGTAGGAATATTTGCGGGACAGAGCCCAGAGAGAGCTGGGGGGGCAAGGCCAGAGAGGAGTCGGTAGAAGACGGAAAGACCATCAACCTGCCTGCGGTGAGTGAGTGAGAGGCCCTTGGAGTTAGCTTCATCGCGGGAGATTCCAATGATTCTCAATGCTTTGGTTTCAACAGCGTGAAGACGAGCTAGGTGTGAGGCAGGAGCACCAGCCCAGAGGGGAGAGCAGTATTCCATTGAGCTGCAGATGAAAGCCTTGTATGTGGTGAGGAGCTCAGGTGTGCCAAGGAAGGACCTCGCACAACGGAGGATGCCCAGTCGGCGACTGGCTTTGGAGGTCAGATTTGAAATGTGGTTTTCCCAGGAAAGATCATGGCAGAAAGTGAGACCCAAAAGCTTGAGTGACAGAACTTCTTGGAGAGGATTATTCAGAAAGTGGATGGGAGGGTTGTCCAGTCGGTCTTTTCAGAGAGACATCGTAAGAGTGTGAGATTTGTCAGCATTGAAAGACATGTTCCACTTGTTTGCCCAGTCTGTGATTTTGTCCAGGTCTGCAGAGAGTGAGGAGGCTGCAGACTCCCGATCTGAGGGATGAAGAATGGAGCGACAGAGAGTAGAGTCATCAGCAAAGAGATAGAGAGGATTTTCAAGAGAGTCAGAGAGATCATTGATGAAGACCAGAAAAAGCACAGGGCCCAGAACACTGCCTTGGGGAACTCCAGCCTGAACAGGAAGAGGAGATGAGAGAAACCCATTCAGGGCCACACGTTGACTACGACTAGAGAGGAAGTGCACCAGCCATGCGTGGAGATTTCCATGGATACCAAAAGAGGAGAGTTTGGTGAGCAGAGCGGGGTGCCAGACCGTATCGAAGGCACGTGATATGTCAAGGGAGACAGCTCTAATTTCCTGTTTGGCATTGAGGACCTCCATCCATTGTTGAGAAAGCAGAAGCAGCATGTCCAGAGTAGAGTGACCAGGTCTGAAACCAAATTGATGATCAGAGATCAAGCCATTGGAGAAGAGGAAAGATTTCATATCTGAAGCAATGATGGATTCCATGACTTTGCTGATAATTGGGAGAAGGCTGATTGGTCTGTAGTTGCTGGGATCTGTTTTTGCACCTTTTTTGTGCAAAGCGGTGATGTTGGCAGATTTCCAAGCAGATGGCAGATGACCTTGAGCAAAAGAGAGGGTGAAGAGAACAGATAGAGGGAGTGAAAGAGCGGAAGAACAGGATTTTAGGACCCGTGGGCTGATGCCGTCAGGTCCAGTTGCAGAATCAGAGTCGAGGGTTGACAGAAACATTTCCACCTTGTCAGGAGGAAAGGACACAGAGTCCAGGAGCAGCTGGGTACGACTGGGTATGGTGGGTACAGAGAGGGATGGGTTTGGGACACAAGATTTAGAGGCAAACACAGAGTTGAGGCATTCAGCTTTTTCACGTGTGGAGTCAGCCGTGTGGCCGTTTGAGGTGAGGGAGGGGATGGAGGGGGAACAAACACCAGAAACAGATTTGACCAGACGCCACCAGGATTTGGAAGAGGGAGACAGATAAGAGAGTTCTGTCCCGAGAACGGAGAGATATTGTTTCCTGGCTCTCCTGGGGGTGGACAGGACACACACTTGTTTCGGGCTTTGTGAAAGGAAATGAGATTTCCTTCCATTGGATTTGCTTTCCAGGAGACGAAAGCAAGTTGTTTCTGGGCAATAGCCTCACCACAAGATCCGTGTACCATGGACGGGAGGAAGGGTATGACAACTGAAGACGAGACGGGATAAATCTGTGCATGAGAGAGAGCAATTTACTTTGGAAGAATTCCCAGGATGAGTTGATGTCAGAGGCGGTAGAGATGGGAGACCAGTCCAGATGATTGATAGCTGCTTGAAGACTGTGCCAGTTGGCCTGAGTGAAATGCCAGACTCGTCGACGCTGAAGAGGCTCTCTGAGAATGGTCAGAGAGATGTCCACTTTAACAAGCACATGATCAGATGAGCCGATTGGAGCAGAAGAAGAGCAGCAGACATTTTCAGGGAAGTTAGTCATAACCAAGTCCAGAAGAGAAGATGCTCCGTTGACTGAGATCCTGGTCGGGAAATTGACAGATTGTGTCAGTCCCAGTGAGTCACAGAAGTCCTTTGCTGAAGAGCCATGGCTGGTGAGAGAGGTACCCACACCCAGCCAACTGGCATGGTGACAATTGAAATCACCACATATGAGGAAGAGAGAGTTGGGATGGGTAGATAGAAGTTGGTCCATATTATCAGACAGCGAGATGTAGATGGAGTCATCACTGTTTGGTGGACGGTACAACACACATATGAACAAAAGGTGGGAGCGAAGGGGAAGCCGTAGCCAAAGGTATACCTGGGGGTGAGGTGGAGAGAGGGCATTGCAGGGCGAGTGAGGAAGAGAGTTTTTTATAAAGATAGCAACGCCCCCTCCAGGACGAGGCTCAGGTCTATCATACCTGCTCAGGTTTGGCAGTGTAAGCTCGCCGAGGGAGGGCTTGGATAATTGTATAGGGACCTAGAGATGACCATAGGTAACTGTAGAGTTAAGTAGCGACATGTACCCGTAGTAGGGGACGTAGGTAGATTAGTTGGTTGATAACGACGAGGGAGCGCAATAATATGAGGGGCGACTGGGAAGCGCGAGTTTTAGAAGGGCACCAGGTAGATCAGATGATGCATTGTGTTTGTGGTTTATTGAATGAGGAATTGGTATGGAAGTTCTTGCTGGTGAGCATGTTGAAATGAGGAATTGAGAGGCAATGCTCGGAGAAGATGTGTGTGTGAGCGTGGGAAAATCTGGGTGCCTGAGGCAATGGTTTGGAGAATGGAAAGTGTATTGAGCAGCGTATGGTGAAAAGTGCGATTGTGAGTTGTATTGAGTGAATGAAGAAGCCTGGGAGGAAAGGAGGGTGCAAGAGCCACCAGGTGTGTGTGGGCACAGGTGTGTGAATCCAGGTGAGGATGGTTGTGGGGAATAAATGGTCTGGAGTAAATGGAGTATGGAATGCATGGAGTGGAGTGAGTATGGTGGAAAACGTGGAGTGGAGTGGTTGGTGCGAAGGGAGTGGATGGGGAGGATGGACCCCTATCACGAATACCCGGGGAGGGTAGTTTAAAAGTAGGTAGAGGGTATAGGTAAATTGTGGTGGATATTGGCATCTGTGGTGCGTGTGGCAGAATGGTGTTTGGATGGGTGCATTAGTGAAGTGGACATGGCTGGGCGTGTGGCCTGTTAGTGTGTGTGGTTAAATGGACACTCCGCCACTGTGAGGATGTCGGCCAGGTGAGGCCGCAGGTGGGCTCTGGGAGCCGGTAGAGTTGTGGATGGGGCCCGAGGATCCAGAGGACGGACCCGGGTAGCCCTGTGCCAGAGGGCACCGAGGGGGTAAGTGCCAGGGAGGGCCTTCCCCCAGTTAGATAGGTTAGGTTAAGGAGCAGGTAAGCTAGGAGGCAACTGCAGTGGCGAAGGTGTGCAGGTGAGTAGACCTGCTGGGAGAGCCACACGACTCAGCCCAGAAATTGTGCGAAGGCACAGGGAGTTGAATCGGGGGAGTGCGACCCCAAATTTGAGAGCGCCACAGTATGTGCAGTGGGAGTTCGGTTTTTAGAAACGCATAGTGTAAGACGGCCAATGGTTTTGCAGGGAAAGACCCCGGGTAGTGTAAAGTGTGTTAATGTCATTTAGAGGATAGCTAGGATTGAAATCTCCTCGCACCATCTGCATCCACTCACCTGAGGTGACGACGGTGCTCCACACCATGCCATGGTTGTTTTTTTGTTTTTTTTGCAAATGTTTTTGGGAATGTGAGATGCATCATGACGTGGGTGCGACATTGTGTTGTTATTCCATCTCTTCCTCCTTAAGAGGGATTGATGATGAATTGGTGATGGCAAATTTGGTTAGACATTGGGATTGGTATGAATTTGGATTAGGGTAGATATGGGGAAGACGTGACGATAGAGACGAATTGTAAATTGTTTTGTAAATACGGGGTAAGGGGCAAGGGTAGAGTCGGTGAATGGTGGGGTACGTTAGGGACGAGCTTTCTCCGCTCGCTCTCCAGACGCGCCTCACTCTGCATTGCCTTTGTTGATGTGTACCCTTGCGCCCTTGCCCTCGCTGACTCTGCTTTGTCTTCCTCCCCCCTCCCCCCCCCCCCCCCACATGGACCGTGCTCTCTGGGCACTGAGGGAAAGCGTGCGGGAGCCGCAATTGTGTGCCCGAGCCCCCGCTGCCAGCTGCCTGGATCGATGCACCACTTTATGGACCGCACGTCTTGCGGCCATGCACCACCATGTGGACCACCGTTCTGTGGCCGAGCACCATACTGATGGACCCCACGTTTTGGGGCATGACCCCTCTGCTGGGACCGGCCGCGATGGCCCAGGAAAGTTTGCTTGCGGACCACGGAGAGGTGGCCCCCTTTTTGCCCTACAGGTGGACCACCCATAGTTGGCCCCTGTGGGCCATAAATAAAAATGGACACGTTTTGTGCTTTTTATTATTGTTATTATTGCAAATAGGCAGCAAGCCACGAAGAAGAACAACATCTGGAAGAGACATCGGACCAGCAGAGCAGGAGCAGAAACCAGCGGAAACAACAGCAAGACCATCAGTTGTTTTTATTGTATGAGCAATGTAGCACCGAATGGTGCTTTATTGGTGCTTTGATTGGTGCTTTGGTGCTTGCATGCTCGGGGATGCATTGCAATAAAATTCTGCATCCATGGGAATGTGAGGTGGTGTATCGATGCAGTGCATGCTTTCTCCTCCCTCCCACAGGATTCTTTTTGTTTCCTCAGAAAAAAATGACAGGTCCTGGGTTGCAGTGTAAATACAAATAGTCACTTGTAAATAATGCTCCCCACCATAAATGTTTAGCTTGAGAATTAATTCCGCAATTCGGTTAATTGTGGGTGCGAATCTGTTAGGTAGGATGCAACGTAGTAGCGGGACATATTTAATTGTGTTTAAAACTGTCGCACTCAGGGTAAGGTTAATAGTAGAGGGTATTACACCTGCGTGTCACATTAAGTTAAAGTTTTGTTGGCCCGAGCCGTGTCGTGAGGAATGAGGGTGCTGTGTTGCGGTTTTTAGAACCTTCACATGTAAATTTAGTTGTAAATTTCCTTATAAATAACCCCTGTGCGCTGGGTTTTCACAATCGCCTTGCACCTATCAAGGATGCGGAGCGATCACCATGCCGGGCTCGTCCAGGACGCCCGGGCAGGCCCACGCTCAACTTGCCAGGACGCTCGGCCACGCCCCCTCTCGCCTTTCCTGGGCAAACGCTCCGGGATAATGTGTGTATATATATTGCTGCCCGATAAACGGGCTTTTGAGAGTACCTGAGTGTTTTGTTTGAATAAAGCAACTCGGACGAATTCCAGCTTTTTGTCGCGTCCATTCTTCCGATCGACATGGGAGCCCGAGCTCCTTCACCTGTGTACATTTCCCCTTAATTGGCTGTTAAATGAAATAATTGCACCTTAGTTAGTCCACATTGCAACACGTAGCAAATCATAGGCCCTTTCGTAGTTATATCATTATTATGTGTTTCAGGTAAGGCCATGTTTCCAATAGTTGAATCTGCGTTGCATCAAACAAATAAGATAGTTCCCCTTTTCAATTTCCCCAAAGCGCCTCTGCCAGCCACAGCCGCCTTACCGCTCGCTCCAAAACTCCATTGCCCACGAGGCCAGGATCGGGGAAGAAGGGCGTGGCCCCACCTCGTCATACAAGGTGGAGCCAGGGAGCCCTCGTCATCAAGGTGGAGTCAGCCAGCCCTTGCCGACCAACCAAGAATCGGTGGGCATGGCTTGAGAGGGCGGGGGCAGAAAGATCTAGCAGGTTCAAGAGGGTTCAACGGGGCTGGCCATATAACCCGTTGCGCGAAGCCCCCACCGCAGTTCTGTGGAGGGAGGCGCTTGAATAAGTTCGGAGTTCTGTGGAGTAGTGAGCGTGCAAGTGTTTATGAAAACGGCGCTTGAGTGTTGAGCAAGTTACGACGCCTGAGAGAGATGCGCAACCTGCAGAGGTACGAGAGAGTGACGCTGCTTCAAACAGCCCCGGCCACGTGAAGCTTTGACGCGCTGCCGCAAGCAACCCCGCCGTGTGAACCAGAGTGCGGGGAGTCGGCGGCCGCTCGCCTCCAGCCCCGCCGTTCTGCACGGACCTGAACCTCATCCTTCGGCCAGCCATTCCTGCCTGCAATTCCCCATTCGTGTACGTGAGTTTGTGCTGTCTGTGTTGTCTGGGCTTCTATAAGTATGCCTGTTTAAGAATTGCCCTGTGTATCTTCTTCTTCCTTTTCTGTAAATTACCTTCGTTTCTTCTTCTTCTTCATTAGTCTTGTATAGTAATTAATAAATAGCTGTTCCTCCGTACTCTTCTGGTTTTCATTCTCGTCCGATCGTCCTTGTCTTTTCCATGATTGAATACTTATGGCACGATTTTGGCAGAACCACTTACAATCGGGTGAGTCAATTGCTAACGGCTCGGATTCCGGATTGCTAAACCGCTCGGCAAATACCATCTTGTCCGGGATTCGAGCGGGGCCATCCACCTGCTTTGTGGAGGGGTTGGCGGAGGTGTCCGGGAATCCCTTGACCAATCACCTTGGCCAATCCTATCCCACAGAGGAGCGGGGTGGGTCCAGGAACGGAGACGGCCAGCTTAAAAAGACGAGGGGATTAAACCCCCCCTCGGTAAGGGGAGTGCCATCGCCCAATTCCGAAACAATATATATATATATATATTGTTGCGGATCTCAGCGCCGGCCTTCTCCCCTTACCAATGGGGGATTAGTCCCCTTGTCTTTGACTGACCGACGGGACCCGGGACCTATGACGTCCTTCCAGGACAGCGTGAAATAGGGTCGTAGGACTGGAATCACTAATACCTAATTACTCGCGCTGCCCAGAAACGAGGAAATAAGCCCCGCACGAATCACGTGCTGATGGAAGACGCCGAGCGGTTTTGCGTACACGTGATCCGCGCTGTTATAGATGGAACCCGATTAAAGCAACCTTAATTCGTACCACGCTTAGTCAATGGTGGAAAACATGAAGGCGATTGAATTGGAAGAAAGAACAAGGTTTATTTACACTATTCACAATGATGAGAAGAAGAAGCAGAGACACAGGGCAATCCTTAAGAACAGTCTTAACTTAATCCCAAGGACACGGGCCCGTCTCACACACAGACACTCACACGGGGCTTGATGATGAGGGTCAGGTTGATGGTCACCAGCGTGTCCAGGGATGGCTTCCATGCAGCTCTCTCTCCGGTCCCCAGCTCGTACCGGACAGATGGTAAGTAGAGACGGCAGGAGCTCTCCACGTGTCGTTGGCGCACACGGGATAATACGGGGCGAACGATAGGGTCTGGGCTCTGGCGGTTAACACTGGTGGCTTTTGCCGCGTTCACTCGCGTGGCTGCGTACATAATAGGCGAATACAGTTCAAAGCCTTGAAACGCTGACACAATGAAGTGCTCTCAATGCGCTCGCCGTAAAAGTCCTTCCAGCCCTCTTCTCTGCGAGTCCTCTCGATACCGTCCTCCGAGCCCTCTCAAGTCCTCTTATCACGCCCTTTCCCAACGAGTCCCTCTTCAAGGGCTTTGTGCACAGGCTTTTATAGGCACGCCCCGCGAACCTTCTAGCATTTGCCAGACGCGCCTTACCACGCCCTATCACGCCATGCACTTCGAGCCCTGGTTGGCTGGTGGCCCTTACCGTCATCACCTCTGACACTCCGCTTTGACGCCGCCCCACCTCGACCCCGCGCTCCTCCCTCTTGCGCCTACATCGTGTTACTCGACTAGTTCGAGCAAACAAAGGGCAGCGAATGCTGCTGGCAGCCAAAGCGTAACAAACTGCTGCGGGTAGCCCAAAGTGTAACAAATTGAGGGATCAGCCAAATGGGGCGCGGGATCAATTATGCCCATAGGTGGAATTGGAGGGTGGCGCAAAAATGAAGGGACCAAAGCTCATGTCTTCACACAACGCAGATGTTACGAGGGGAAATGGCCTACACTTACACATACTATGACATAACTAATACCCTACGGTGGCCTACGTGTTGCTCGTGGACTATGGGGGGCAAACCTTTAGCCTTTAATGGTGTCATATGTACAAATCTCAAAACCGGAGCAATATATATATATATATATATATATATATATATATATATATATATATATATATGTATATATATATATATACAGTCACGTGAAAAAGTAAGTACACCCCATGTAAAGTTTTGACTTTTTCAACATATTTCAACATACAGCTATTTGATCTTCATTTCAACAATATTGACAGATAAAGTTGATATAATATAACAAATATGAAACATTTACATTTTGTAGTCCATTGTATAATTTAAATAAACATAAATGCAAATTTTGCATGTGGAAAAAATAAGTACACCCCTACATTTATCACCACTTCAAATACCTAAAATTTGAATCAGGTGCACCAGCTCAGGTGCAAATGATGAGAACATCGTTAGAGAGCATCTTGGAGGAACCTGTCTTATTTAAACCTCAGACATTTAGTTTGGTTTGCTCTTTGTTGTTGAAGTGTGCGGCTTCACCATGCCAAGATCAAAAGAGCTCTCTGAGGCCTTCAGAAAGAAGATTATAGATGCCCACGAGTCTGGGAAGGGATTTAAAAATATCTGCAAACAATTTGAAATCAATCATTCGACTGTCTGGAAGATCATCTACAAGTGGAGAAGATTCCAAACAACTGCCAACTTGTTCAGGCCAGGCCAAATCATGTCCATCGGCAAGTTCAGCCCGAGAGCAGACCGCAAGATGCTGAAAGAAGTCTCTAAGAACCCCAGCATGTCATCACGGGACCTACAGGTAGCTCTTGCCACTGTTGATGCCAAAGTGCACGAGTCTACCATTAGAAAGAGGCTGCACAAATTTGATCTACATGGGAGGTGTGCCAGGAGCAAACCTTTGCTGTCCAGAAAGAACATCAGGGCAAGACTAAAGTTTGCCAATGAACACCTTCGGCAAAGACCAGCACTTCTGGAACATTGTGCTCTGGACAGATGAGTCAAAGGTAGAGCTATTTGGCCACAGTACCAGAAGACATGTTTGGCGAAAACCAAAGACAGCATTTGACCACAAGAACCTGATACCAACTGCAAAGCATGGTGGTGGAAATATTATGGTTTGGGGCAGCTTTGCTGCATCAGGGCCTGGGAAGCTCACCATCATAGAATCCACTATAAATTCTTCATTGAACCAGAGGGTGCTTGAGGATAATGTGAGGCCATCTGTCGGAAAGTTGAAGCTCAGCCGAAGGTGGACCTTGCAACATAACAATGACCCAAAACATTCCAGTAAATCCACCAAGAAAAGGCTGAAAAGAAAGAAATGGAGGGTTCTGGAATGGCAAAGTCAAAGCCCGGATCTAAATCCCATCGAGATGTTGTGGGGGGATTTGAAACGAACTGTGCATGCAAGAAACCCCTCAAACATCGCACAGCTGAAAGAATTCTGCATGGAGGAGTGGGCAAAAATTTCTCCCAGTCGATGTCAGAGACTGGTAGACAGTTATAAGAAATGCCTACTTGAGGTTGTTTCTGCCAAAGGGGGCAATACCACCTATTAGAGCCAAGGGTGTACTTACTTTTTCCACATGCGAAATTTGCATTTATGTTTATTTAAATTATACAATGGACTACAAAATGTAAATGTTTCATGATATTTGTTATATTGTATCACCTTTATCTGTCAATATTGTTCAAATGAAGATCAAATAGCTGTATGGTGAAATATGTTGAAAAAGTCAAAACTTTACATGGGGTGTACTTACTTTTTCATGTGACTGTATATGTACACTAACGCTATTGAAAATTGGGTCACCACGTCAAAATCCAAGACGGCCGCCGCCACGTACGTCTGAACCTCGTGAGCGAAATATGATATCATAGCAAACCCTTGTTGGGCTGTTGGGCTAGCGGGTGTTGCCCTTGTTGGGCAAATAGCCCTGGTGTTGGGCTAGCGGCTAGGATGCCGGCTTAGGATCCTAGGATCCTGGGTTCGAATCCCGGCCGATCGCTGAATTAACGCCATGGGGGTTGACTCAGCCTGTCATCCTTCCGAGGTCGGCTAATTGAGTACCAGTTCACTGGTAATTCCCTGTTTGTCGCAAGAGGTGGAAAAGGGGACCAAGGTGCGCAAAAAAGGCCAACCCCTGCTCTGTGGGGAAAATGGTCTCTAAACACATACACATTATACACACAGTGTATTCAGAAAGTATTCAGACCCCTTCACTTTTTTCACATTTTGTTATGTTGCAGCCTTATGCTGAAATCGTTTAAATTCATTTTTTCCCTCATCAATCGACACTCAATACCCCATAATGACAAAGAGAAAACAGGATTTTAGAAAGTTTTGCAAATTTATTAAAAATAAAAAACTGAAATTTCACATTGACATAAGTATTCAGACCCTCAACTCAGTACTTAGTTGAAGCACCTTTGGCAGTGATTACAGCCTCGAGTCTTCTTGGGTATGACGTGACAAGCTTTGCACACCTGTACTTGGGGATTTTCTGCCATTCTTCTCTGCAGATCCTTTCAAGCTCTGTTAGATTGGATGGGGACTGTCGGTGGACAGCCATTTTCAGGTCTCTCCAGAGATGTTCGATTGGTTTCAAGTCAGGGCTCTGGCTGGGCCACTCACGGACCTTCACAGAGTTGTCCCTACGCCACTCCTGCGTTGTCTTGGCTGTGTGCTTCGGGTCATTGTCCTGTTGGAAGGTGAACCTTCGGCCCAGTCTGAGGTCCTGAGCGCTCTGTTTCAGGTTTTCATTAGGGATATCTCTGTACTTTGCTCCGTTCATTGTTCCCTCAACCCTGACCAGTCCCCCAGTCCCTGCTGCTGAAAAAGACCCCCACAGCATGATGCTGCCACCACCATGCTTCACCGTTGGGATGGTATTGGGCAGATGATGAGCGGTGCCTGGTTTCCTCCAGACATGATGCTTAGAATTTAGACCAAACAGTTCAATCTTGGTTTCACCAGACCACAGAACCTTGTTTCTCAGAGTCTGAGAGTCCTTTAGGTGATTTTTTGCAAACTCCAAGCGAGCTTTCATGTGTCTTTCACTGAGGAGAGGCTTCCGTCTGGCCACTCTGCCATAAAGCCCAGATCGGTGGAGTGTTGCAGTGATGGTTGTCCTTCTGGAAGTTTCTCCCATCTCCACACAGGATCTCTGGAGCTCAGCCAGAGTGACCATCGGGTTCTTGGTCACCTCTCTTACCAAGGCCCTTCTCCCCCGATTGCTCAGTTTGGCCGGGCAGCCAGCTCTCGGAAGAGTCCTGGTTGTTCCAAACTTCTTCCATTTAAGAATTATGGAGGCCACTGTGCTCTTGGGAACCTTCAATGCAGCAGAAAATTTTTTTGTAGGCTTCCCCAGATCTGTGCTTCGACACAATCCTGTCTCTGAGCTCTGCAGGCAGTTCCTTCGATCTCATGGCTTGGTTTTTGCTCTGATATGCATTGTCAGCTGTGAGACCTTATATAGACAGGTGTGTGCCTTTCCAAATCATGTCCAATCAATTGAATTTACCACAGGTGGACTCCAATCAAGGTGTAGAAACATCTCAAAGATGACCAAGAGAAATGCGAGGCACCTGAGCTAAATTTCAAGTGTCATAGCAAAGGGTCTGAATACTTATGTCAATGTGATTTCAGTTTTTTCTTTTTAATAAATTTGCAAAACTTTCTAAAATCCTGTTTTCTCTTTGTCATTTTGGGGTATTTGAGTGCAGATTGATGAGGGAAAAAATTAATTTCAACGATTTCAGCATAAGGCTGCAACATAACAAAATGTGAAAAAAGTGAAGGGGTCTGAATACTTTCTGAATACACTGTATATATGGCATATATTTGCATGTGTATATATTGTTACGGACGCGGTTAAAGATGTTATTTTGACCGAGCGGTGGTATTGCCGCGACCGAACAGTTATTCCCCGACTAATACCCGATTCCACCCAAACGTTGGCCGTATCGCACCGCGGCTGCCCAATATGGAAAACTCTAAAGCGACCGAATGCAAAGAGGAAAACGAAGGCAAAGAAAGGTTTGGAAATACTACTAAATTTATTTACTATTCACACACATAAGCAAAAAGACAGCAGTCACGTTTATTTACAAGCACATGAGACGCAGGTGACACAGTGAAAATACTAGCTTATACAGACTTATTGTTGCTTCCCAGGGACAAGACAAAAGACAGACTACGAGCACACTTACACGGGGAATGATGATAGGACTGGCGGGAGATGGATGGCTGGCCGGATAGGGAGGTCCAACTAGTTCTGCAGCTGATCGACTCGTGGGCAGCCGCCGCCCCTTCGCGGCCCTGCTCCAAACTGCCGTCCAGGCCTCACGCTGCTGTGGCTGCAGTTTCGGTGGCTCCAGCTGCAGCAAACGCAGTTTCAGTGGCTCGAGCTGCAGCAAGTGCAGTTTCGGCGGCTCGAGCTGCAGTGAGTGCAGTTTCGGTGGCTCGAGCTGCAGTTCAACCCTGGACTTCTCTCGCAGTTTCTCCGTCAAAGCTCATCTCCCCCTTTGGAAACGCCCTGCCGTGGGTTATATAGGCCCCACCCCTCAACTTTCGCGAACCTCCTCGATCTTTCTTTCCACACCCTCTCCAAGTCCAACCCCTTGTTCGTGGTTGGTTGAGTGGGGCTGACTCACTCCTCCCCTCTATGACGAGGTGGGGACCCGCCTTTCTTCCCCAACCCTGCCTCGTGGTCAATGGCGGCAATTGTTGGAGCGGAGGTAGTTTCCAATCGACGAAAAGGGGGAATGGAAGTTTTTGGGAATGGGAATGAAGGGAATCTATCTCTTTCACTGGTGCAATGGAGTATTTCAATTAATGGGAGACACAGCCTTACCCTAAAACACATAATAAGATATAAGCTATCGAACAGGGGTATTCTATGATTAGCTGTGGTGTGGATGCTTTATGGACTAATTATGGGATGCCCTTTGACCTTTACACAGCTCCGGAGGCAGGAGGCGCAGAATAAACAATAATAATAATACACACAATCAAAAAAATATACAGTCCTCATATCCGCAACACTGCACCCTCCTCCTCTTAGGTACGGCCCGGGCCTACAACTTTTATTTAGTGTGACACGTAGGTGTAGTTCCCTCTACTTTTAACCTGACCCTGAGTGCGACAGTTTTAAAACATAAATAAATATGTCCCGCTGCTCCATTGCACCCTGCCGAACAGACTTACGCCCACAGTTAACCGAATTGCGGAATGGTCTTCAAACTACACACTGACGGTGGGGAGCATTATTTACAATGACTCTGCTTTTATTTACAAAACTAACCCAGGACCTGTAATTGTTCTTTCTGGGTGGGAGACAGTCTGCTCTGCATCAATGCACCATGAAAGCACCTAAAAACGCACCAATACAAGCACCCTCAAGCACCAATCGGTGCAGTCACCATAGTTCATCAGTGTTCAATGCATGTTCAATAATAAAAATAACCAAACAACCCCTAACCCTGCAGGTGGTCTCTTGCTCTTCGGCTCCCTCTGCTGGTTATTATTATTTGTTCTTCCAGATGTTGTCATTCTTTCATTTTCTCACTGGCGGCCTATTTGTATTAAAACTTGCACCCAATGTGTCCTTTTTATTTTATTTTATTTATGGCCCACAGGGCCGACTAGTGTGGTTCACCTGTGGGGCATCGGTGCCCTGTGGCCAAGGTCCGCCAGCAAGATTTCGGGCCCTCATGGCCGGTTCCAGCAGAGGGGCCATGCCCCAACCCATGGGGTCCATACGTGGTGCTCGGCCACAGGCATGTGGTCCATAATGTGGTGCATCGATGCAGACAGCTGGTTCTGAGAGTGCCGGGCGCACAATGGCCGACTCACGCACGCTCCCCTCGGCGCCCAATGGCGCACAAGTCATGTGGGAGACAAAAGAGACAAATGAGCGAGGGGTAAGGTCACAAGGGCACACATCAATAAGGCAATGCAAAGCGAAATGCGTACGGAGGGCGAAGTGAGAAAGCTCGTCCCTACCGTACGTCACCCCCTGTCACCTACACTACCCTTGCCCTTACCCCATATGTACAAAATCTACACATTTACAAATTCGTCACTACTGTCACATCTTCCCCATATTTCCTATACCAAATTCGTCTCTGCAATCCCTCTACTTCAAAATTTGCCATCACCCAATTCATCATCAATCCTCATAAGGAGGAAGAGATGGAACATCAAGCACAATGTCACACCCACGTCATGATGCGTCTCACAATCCAAACATTTGCATCATAAAAAATAATCAAAACATGGCATGGTGTGGAGTACCTGTCACCTCAGGTGAGTGGATGCAGATGGTGCGAGGAGACTTCCTAATCCTAACTATCCTCTAAATGACATTAACACACTTTACACTACCCGGGGTCTTGCCCTGCCAATCCATTGGCCAACTTACACTATGGGTTCTAAAAACCAATTCCCATTGACCAAACTGTGGTGCTTCTCAATTTGGGGTCTCACTCCCCCGATTCATCTCCCGGTGCCCTTGCACAATTTCTGGGCTGTGACGTGTAGCTCTCCCAGCAGGTCTACCCACCTGCACACCTCCACCACTGCAGTTGCCACCCGAGCTTACCTAGCTCCTCACCCTAACCTATCTAACTGGGGAAGGCCCCTCCTGGCTCTGTCACCCCTTGGTGCCCTCTGGCACTGGGCTACCCGGGTCCGTCCTCCGGATCCTCGGGCCCCATCCACAACTACCGGCTCCCAGAGCCCACCTGCGGCCTCACCTGGCCGACATCCTCACAGTGGTGGAGTGCCCAAACCAACTACACACACTAACAGGCTACACGCCCAGCCATTTCCACTACACTAATGCACCCATCCAAATACCATTCTTTCACCTCGCACCACAGATGCCAATATCCAACCACAATTTACCTATACCCTCTACCTAACACTTACACTACCCGCCCCGGGTATTCGTGATGGGGGTCCATCCTTCCCCCATTCACACCTTCGCACCATCCACTCCACTCCATAGTTTCCACCATACTCACTCAACGACCATCCATTCCAATACCCCATATATTCCACACTCCACGTATTCCACACAACCACTTATTCCATACACCTGTTGGTGCACACCTGTGCACTCACACCTGGTGCCACCTGCACCCTCCTCCTCTTCCTGGACCATTTGGTCAACACCACACGCAATCACCACTACTCTCTCCTACACTGCTCCATACACTTGTTCAGTTGCACACCTGTGCAATCACACCTGGTCAATCACACACACTGCTCAATACACTTGAATACACCTCCAACACTCACACGGCATCATCTGAACTACCTGTTGCCCTGCTAACTTAGTGCTCCCCGTCTTCCCTTTAAACTAAGCACATACCACGTCATTATAATCCACACTAATCTACCTGCATCCCCTCTACAGGTATCAGTCACTAACTAACCTTAACGTTACCTAATGTCATCTTCTAGGTCCCTACACATTATCCAAACCCTCCCTCGGCGAGCTTACACTGCCATAAACCCCATAAGCTAGTGCTCCTTTGCCCCCCTCGTGAGGGATGGTGGATTGGCCATCCCATCACATGAGGCATCTCTTACTATAAATTTTGCTTACCAAATTCCAACAAATCAAAAATTTGCCAATTACTGCCAATTCTATTCACTTTTCTAAATTTCGTATCAAATCACTATCACTATCACTATCACCATCATCACAGTCCGCTATATCCTAGCCTCGGTGCGTCATGACGTCATTAAACTCGGCTTCGCAAAGCCGAGCAATGAATTCGGGTGGTTTGGTTGCCTGCAGGTTGAATCCGTCCGGCTTTCGGTTCAAGGGAGGTGGTTTGGTCGGGCCGAGATTCCACGCACCATCTCGGCGCGGCACCTTGCGGTCCCGGGCCCGATGGCTCAATCTCCCCCGGTCGGAACCCCGTCCCCACGAGGGGGCACCGTTCCGCTTCCTCCCACTCGCCCTTGAACCGTACCGGTCGCCTCGCCCGCCAAGGCCCGGACTCGACCGTGCGGGGCGGGGCCAAGCCCGAATCGGCAACGACGCTTCGAAGAGAAACGACGCAGCTTCGATCCGCGCCGGGCCTCGCATCCAACAAAGCACACCGCGCCCCGAGTGCTCGCATCGGCTATCCGTCGCTCTAACCGCTAACCCGGTTACCGTCGATGCTTCACCTGCATGCTCACACGCATACGCTACCCCTTTCACCCTCACCAAACCCGGCGTTCCAACGCCGTCCGTACATTCCACCAACGTACTCCCTGTTACACACCACACCTCTCGTGCACACTCGCTGTTCGCACACTCCCTTAACACACCTCGCGCACCGTCTTGCGCACTCTCCCTTGGTACGTACTCCGTACCACTCACCATGGGTGTGCACTCTTGCATCCACCCACTAACGCGCTCATATGGGCTATCCCACACTCGCGCCATGACCAACTCAGGTGTGCTTCCTCGCACACCCTCAACCATTCCAAGCGTGCATTCTCGCACCCGCTCCACCACCAACTCACTCTCCGGGTCACTCTTACCCTCGCACGTACACTCCGTCCACCCCGACGTGCATTTTCGCTCGCACTCGGTCTCACTCCCACACTTTATAACACGCTCACTCTTTGACGCACACTTTTTCCTCACACGCGTGCCATTTCCACTCACACGGGACCCTTTACCAACGCCCGGGTGCCATATCGATCCCAATCGCGCGACAATTCTCTTGTCGTTAAACATCCTCCTGCAAAATCTCCCCGCACAATACACAGCACGTCTCACCTTCGGGGTTCTTCTTCCTCCCTGCACCAAAACCTGCAAACTCTTTATTTGGTGAGTGCGTACATAATCATGATTTGAGCAGGGACTTTGTACATATTCCATTTCTCCCTGCAATTCCCGGGCTACCTCCGTCATCTCTTCAATTTTAATTCCCAGCACTTTTTCTTTATTCACCTCGACGACCGTTGGCTTTAATAAAATTCCCTCTACCTCATCGGTCGCCGGCTTTTCCAAACCCCGTGTCGCGATTTCTACCCCCGTCATTGTACCCGTGCTTTTCTCAACTTCGTTCAACCAGTGCTTCTCGACCTGCTTTACCTCGTCGTGCACCGATGTGCCTCTTCCGCCTCCCATGCCGTCTACGAACTCCCCCATTTTTTTATGCTGTCGTTTATTCGCTCCCGATATCCCTCCGGGTTGTCCTTTGCTTCCTTCCTCCTTTTTTTCATGTCGATTCCCTGGGTAGCCATCATTGCATCCAATCCCCTACTGTCACCCTTCATAGATGCCATGAAATGCGTCATAAATAGGCAAAAGTCCATTGGCACTGCGGCTCGGCTGCCGGGACTAAATTTGGTGCCGCAACAACCATGTGCGCGAGGACGCCATTTTGCGCGCCCGAAACCTCGTGCGCGAGAGCACCATTTTGCGCGTCTGATACTCCCTCAACCACATCCTCCATATACATTTCCCCTAGGTCCTGGGTCGATTCCACCCCGTCTATCTCTATCTCTCCCACCGGCATCCCGTCGCCTTGACCAGCCATGGCGCGATTTCAAAATTCGGGTTTTGCTTTACAACAACACAAATTTCCAGCAGCTTGTAATTTTGAGCGCGTTAAGCGCGCTTCGGGCCTCGTATCCCACTCCCCGACACCAATTGTTACGGACGCGGTTAAAGATGTTATTTTGACCGAGCGGTAGTATTGCCACGACCGAACAGTTATTCCCCGACTAATACCCGATTCCACCCAAACGTTGGCCGTATCGCACCGCGGCTGCCCAATATGGAAAACTCTAAAGCGACCGAATGCAAAGAGGAAAACGAAGGCAAAGAAAGGTTTGGAAATACTACTAAATTTATTTACTATTCACACACATAAGCAAAAAGACAGCAGTCACGTTTATTTACAAGCACATGAGACGCAGGTGACACAGTGAAAATACTAGCTTATACAGACTTATTGTTACTACCCAGGGACAAGACAAAAGACAGACTACGAGCACACTTACACGGGGAATGATGATAGGACTGGCGGGAGATGGATGGCTGGCGGGATAGGGAGGTCCAACTAGTTCTGCAGCTGATCGACTCGTGGGCAGCCGCCGCCCCTTCGCGGCCCTGCTCCAAACTGCCGTCCAGGCCTCACGCTGCTGTGGCTGCAGTTTCGGTGGCTCCAGCTGCAGCAAATGCAGTTTCAGTGGCTCGAGCTGCAGCAAGTGCAGTTTCGGTGGCTCGAGCTGCAGTGAGTGCAGTTTCGGTGGCTCGAGCTGCAGTTCAACCCTGGACTTCTCTCGCAGTTTCTCCGTCAAAGCTCATCTCCCCCTTTGGAAACGCCCTGCCGTGGGTTATATAGGCCCCACCCCTCAACCTTCGCGAACCTCCTCGATCTTTCTTTCCACACCCTCTCCAAGTCCAACCCCTTGTTCGTGGTTGGTTGAGTGGGGCTGACTCACTCCTCCCCTCTATGACGAGGTGGGGACCCGCCTTTCTTCCCCAACCCTGCCTCGTGGTCAATGGCGGCAATTGCTGGAGCGGAGGTAGTTTCCAATCGACGAAAAGGGGGAATGGAAGTTTTTGGGAATGGGAATGAAGGGAATCTATCTCTTTCACTGGTGCAATGGAGTATTTCAATTAATGGGAGACACAGCCTTACCCTAAAACACATAATAAGATATAAGCTATCGAACAGGGGTATTCTATGATTAGCTGTGGTGTGGATGCTTTATGGACTAATTATGGGACGCCCTTTGACCTTTACACAGCTCCGGAGGCAGGAGGCGCAGAATAAACAATAATAATAATACACACAATCAAAAAAATATACAGTCCTCATATCCGCAACAATATATATATATATATGGGATCTTGCTCATTGTTATTTTTGTCTTTGTCTTTAGCCTTCATCGCTAGGCCAATCGGATGAGAAAATGATGGCTGAAGCACTGTCGGCCTGCGAGGCTGCGCAGTACTCACCACAGCGTCGGAATTCTTTGCCCAGCAGCACAGACTTTGAGGTTTGCCAAGTGTGATGCAGTCAGGGGGACAGCCCTTGAATTTAAGACTTTTGAAGAAATTGCGAATTTAGTTGGAGTTTGTCAGGGACTCCTGGAGGGAGAGCACATGCCAACTAAAAACACAATTCGTTTTTTTTCCCCTAATTGCAATTGATCTTATGCACCTTCAGTCTTTCAATCATCTGTCTCATTGTGATTTGTATGCTGACACCTGTCTCACTTTTTGAGATGGAAAGGGAGAATGTTGACTACAAAGCCAATATCGATGGATGTTGTGTGGGATAGTAATGGCTTTGTGTGTGGTGGTAAGGGATAATGCACAATTCCCAAATCTGAAGCGTTTTGCGCTCTCCAGCCAATGCTTCTGCAACACGTCATGTATGGATCTACAACACATCATATGATGACAATTTTGCTGGAACACAGAGGTCGTAATTTAATTCATGGTCTCCAAAGCTTTGAGATGGTGGAGATGTGGGTGAGTGTAGGAAATTGGCTTGAAACGTGATCAATTTGTGCTGATACACAGGATGCAAAAGCTGATTTGGTGCAGACATTAACATTTCTTTTCATTGTACAGATGTCAAGTCTTCTTGTCGTATTTTATATTGCATTCTGTTGCCGTTACAAAAAATATTTTTGTGAACACATTCATGTGGAAAGCTCGAGGCACACCTTTCATTTAATGAGCGCTCCTGAATCTTGGTAGACAACACGCTCTTGCTTGGAATGAGGTTGTTAAACCCCCTGGATAATGGCTTGTGGCCAATGATAGATCCAACGATTCGTTTTGAAAAAGCAATGCTCCGTTTGCATGTGTAGGTGGAGCCAGCAGGATATAACGTGTCGACTGTTCAGGCAAGCTCGGCAAATGCGCGCCTTGGTCCAGCTCTGTCTCACTAACATGGTTGAATGCACAACATTTGACAGTTGTGCGACCTGATTAATCAGCAGCACTAAATTTCGCTGGTGCAAATTATCTTTCGAGATCCTTCTGTTAATTTCGGAGAGATAACAGAGAACAATCAGTGCGACATGTCTTACCATCACAACGGAACAAATTGTTCCATGTCGATTTTATTTCTAGTTGTACAGATATTGAAGGGTAGGCTAAACTGCGAAGATACGAATGCCTGATCTATTTTGCAAACCCTCATTTTTTGCCATATTCATGTTTCCTCAATCACGAATGCTTTTTCCCAAAACAATCTTGTCTGTTTGTGGTTTCTTATTATTATTATGGCACCGGTTGCTGAATTGCACTACATTTTATCTGAATCCGTACAAGTTATTTATGTTTTATCCTGGCACTCTTGACTCACAAATGTTTTTTTGTTTGTTTTTTTTCTAATTGAGAAGTAGATTTGGGAGCGTTAACTGCGGAATCCTTCAAAAACCAAAAACGTTTTTCAAAACTTTGGTAATGATTAATCACATTCGTATGAATTGACAATCCGGTGAAACAGTGAAGTGTAACACACAGTGTACTAAATATTCCATGTAAGTACTTTGATATTGTTTCACAAATGTATTTTGCGGGAGAGAGGTGAATTTTTTTTTTTTTCTAAACCGTTTGCCAATTCGGTTGAAGGTAATTGCAATTATTTTTGAATCTTTCAATCGAAACGCTCATCTGTGAAACAACTGAGCTAGAAAACAGTTATACTGGTAGTGTTGTGTGCTGGCTTTCAAAAACGAATTGTTAATACAAGCACTTGGAATATTGGAGATGCACACTTGCTGTGTTTGGATTTGCAGCCAAATCCAACAAACTCTATCACTTTTATGATTTCATCCAGTATGTTCTACACTCTCCACCATAAAAAACCGAACATGTGATTGTTTTAAATGTGATTTATTTATGTGACCTTATTGGATAGAGATGAGGTGCAAACCTCCGACAGAAATAAATGGTGAAGACTTACATGATTCATTGTGACCTAATCACGTAATACTGCATTGTGATGAATGTTTTCACATCGGGATCCAACATGGAAGTAACAATCTCAATACCGGGTATGTCCACCTCTGGCATCAATCACTGCATTGCATCTTCGTCACATTGACCATGTGAGCACTCAAATCTGAGCCTGGAGAATTGCATTCCACACAGGAATCAGCTCCTGTTCTGACTCATTGAGGGTGTGTGGATGTAATGACAAGGTTCTAATGCAATGATCAACGATTTCCCAAAGACATGCAATTGGATTAAAATCTGCCAAGATGGCAAGCAAGGGTGTCATGGCATTAATGGTGGCATTGACAAGAACATTCCTTGTTTGAATGGCCCTGTGAGCAGGAGCATTATCGTGCATAAAGATTATTCCAGTATTCCTGGACCATGTTGTTGAAGGGTAGGCAACACATGTAGCTGGAAGAACTCATTGATGTATTCATTTGCCATCAGATTGCTATGGATATGGATCAAATTGCTGTGAAAGGTTTCAGTAATACAACCACACATCATGGCACTTCCATATCCAAAATATGTGGCTTCCTGGACACAAACTGGGTCATATCGCTCATTGTGTCTTCTGTGGACCCCAGCACGGACATCGTACAATCATGCCTTTCAAGGAGAAACGTGCATTTGTCACTGAACATAAACTTGCCTATTGCCTCTGTGTCCATCAGACATACTGATTTCATCACTTGGATAACGTTTTGGCGCAAGTTTCGGACAATGAACAAGAAGACAAGCATGGATACCTTCATCACAAAGACGCCTCAAAAAAGTGTTGATATTTAACTTTTGAGGTCCAGGGAGTGTGTTTGCAGTAACTTGGGCAGTGTGAAGCCGACTGCATAGATGGGTAATGTGGATGTATCGGCCCTGAGTGGAAATCGTTATCCTGTGACTTCCACTTCTTGGAATACCTCTTATGTATCCAGTGGCATGATAACATCTTCTGAGGTCGTAAACAGTTCCTCTTTATCAATTCTACATGTTCGCTTTTTTATGACGGAGAGTATATAATCCAAAGGTTAAATCTAGTATGTCGCCAGCCGTTCCAATGTGACTTGCTGGGTTTTTCCTTTGGACTCCAGAGTTTGTAACATCTCTTGCCAGAAATTCACACTGCATCCTCTTGAACAATATTGTTTTGTAATTATAACATGTTGTCCATTCCTTTCCGCAAATTTTAATCGATTTTTTTTTTTTAAAGATATCTGCAGGTGCAGACACTCGAGTGTGATGTTTACAATGTAAATTTGTCCTTTTCATAAACAGATTGTTTTTCTCTTTTTTTTTTGGCAGCAGATTTGATGTATAAAAAAAAATTGCATTTTTCTGTGCTGTTTTTGTTATTGATTGTAACTGTTGTATATAATGTATGGTTTAATTCGGTCCTGTATTGATTCAAATGTCACAAAATCTCAATAAAGAGGAGATTCTCTGCAGATTTGTGTGCTTCACTTGGTTTTGACTGTGTCTGGTGGCTTTCCATACCCATTTGTTGTGTGGTTCTTTGGCATGATCATTCATATGGAGAAGGTTTGAATACTAGTTTTTTCGTATTCTTGCATTCATGTCACTGGATGGCAAAAGCACAAAGTTTGCACTCCAGGAGAGCACTTGCCTCATGATGATGAGACCCCAGGTTTGAATCTAGTTAAGTACTATCTATCTGAAGGACTTAATATGCTCACGCATTATTTCAGAATATAAGGCGCCAGAACATTGGAATACTGTTCAAGAGTTTAAGGAAATCTGGACCATAAATGATGCACTTTGCAGTATTTCCCCACAGGGTACTTTGCTCTTATTTGTATAAATGTGTTATTTTGGTTTTTTTGGTATTATTTTACCTCTCCTTCTGCCTTGATAGTGCTTCCTCTTTAAAATGCTTTACCTTGTCTACTGCAGTTCAAACCATGGACTTGCAGGGATGGGGAAGTCTTACAACTACTGCTTCCACTACTTTTATGGACCATGCATTATTCATTCCCACCTTGTAGGGTTGGCTGGAGGTTTTTGACCCAAGTCCTTCGTGAACTAGCTGTCCTGGCCTGACATTCGACTGGAGCTGATTTGGGCAGGAATTTGTAATTTGTTTAGGGTGCCGGAGACAACTCGCCTCTTTGAGATTTAGGCACCGTGGGATCTTTAATATTCATCAGCCAATGCTGGCAGATGGGATACCCAGCTTACTGTCCAGCTGAGAGGTGTTGCCCTTTGTTGAGAGATGATGCAACGCCATGTCTGCGAAGCAATGATCCCACAGTTTATTATCGAAACCAGACGAGACAGCTTGAGAAAGACGAGAAAGTGTGCTAACTCGGTGTGCTAACATGTGCTAACTCGGTGTGCTAACACGTGCTAACTCGGTGTGCTAACACTCGGTGTGCTAAGACGAGTAAGTGTGCTAATGGTTCTTCTGATCATGTGCTTGTTAAAGTGGACATCTCTCTGGCCATTCTTATAGAGCCTCCTCAGCGCCGACGAGTCTGGCATTTCGCTCAGGCTGACTGGCACGGTCTGCAAGCAGCCATCAATCATCTGGACTGGTCTCCCATCTCTACTGCCTCTGACATCAATTCTTCCTGGGAATTCTTCCAAAGCAAACTGCTCTCTCTCATGCACAGATTTATCCCATCTCGTCTTCAGTTGTCTTACCCTTCCTCCCATCCATGGTACACTGAATCTTGTGGTGAGGCAGTTGCCCTGAAACAACTTGCCTTTGCCTCTTGGAAGGCAATCTCAGTTCCTTCCACCAAGCTCGGAACAAGTGTGTGTCTACCCTCAGGAGTGCCAGGAAGCACTATCTCTCCACACTCAAGATTGAACTCTCAAACCTGTTTCCTTCCTCCAAATCCTGGTGGCGTCTGGTCAAATCCGTTTCTGGTGTTTGTTCCCCCTCCATCCCCTCCCTTACCTCAAATGGCTGCACAGTTGACACCGCACGTGACAAAGCCGAATGCCTCAACTCTGTGTTTGCCTCAAAATCTTGTGTCCCAAACCCATCTCTCTCTGTTCCCACCTTTCCCATTCGAACCCAACTGCTCCTGGACTCTGTGTCCTTCTCTCCTGACAAGGTGGAGAAGTTTTTGTCAAACCTCGACTCTGATTCTGCAACTGGACCAGACGGCATCAGCCCACAGGTCCTAAAATCCTGCTCTGCTGCTCTATCTCACCCTCTCTCTGTTCTTTTCACCCTATCTTTTGTTCAAGGTCATCTGCCAGAATCTAGGAAATCAGCAAACATTACCGCTTTACACAAAAAATGTGCAAACACAGATCCTTGCAACTACAGACCAATCAGCTTGCTTCCAATTATCAGCAAAGTCATGGAATCCATCATTGCTTCGGATATCAAATCCTTCCTCTTCTCCAATGGCTTGATCTCTGATCATCAATTTGGATTCAGACCAGGTCATTCTACTCTGGACATGTTGCTTCTGCTGTCTCAACAATGGATGGAGGTCCTCAATGCCAAACAGGAAACCTGAGCTGTCTCACTTGACATATCACGTGCCTTCGATACGGTCTGGCACCCAGCTCTGCTCACCAAACTCTCCTCCTATGGTATCCATGGAAATCTCCACTCATGGCTTGCGGACTTCCTCTCTCGTCGTTGGCAACGTGTGGCCCTGAATGGATTTCTCTCATCTCCCCTTCCTGTTCTGGCTGGAGTTCCCCAAGGTAGTGTTCTGGGCCCTGTGCTATTTCTGGTCTTCATCAATGATCTCTCCAACTCTCTGGAAAATCCACTCTATCTCTTTGCTGATGACTCCACTATCTGCCGCTCCATTCCTCATCCCTCAGATCGGCAGTCTGCAGCCTCCTCACTCTATGCAGACCTGGACAAAATCACAGACTGGTCAAACAAGTGGAACATGTCTTTCAATCCTGACAAATCTCACACTCTTACTATGTCTCTCTGAAAAGACCGACTGGATAACCCTCCCATCTACTTTCTCAACAATCCTCTCCAAGAAGTTCTGTCACTCAAGCTTTTGCGTCTCACTATCTGCCATGATCTTTCTTGGGAAAACCATATTTCCAAGCTGGCCTCCAAAGCCAGTCGCCGACTGGGCATCCTCCGTCGTGCGAAGTTCTTCCTTGGCACACCTGAGCTCCTCACCACATACAAGGCTTTCATCCGCAGCTCAACGGTATACTGTTCTCCCCTCTGGGCCGGTGCTCCTGCCTCACACCTAGCTCGGCTTCACGCTGGTGAAACCAAAGCTTTCAGAATCATTGGAATCTCCTGCGATGAAGCTAACTCCGAGGGCCTTTCACTCACTCACCGCAGGCAGGTTGGTGGTCTTTCTGTCTTCTACCGACTCCTCTCCGGCCTTGCTCCCCCAGCTCTCTCTGTCCCCCCAATATTCCTTCAGGTCGCACAAGATCTGCCTGCAACCCTCGTCTGGTTAAACTGACAAAATCTAGGCTCTCTGCTCACCTTCACTCTTTCATTCCCCTTTTCTCCCGCCTCTGGAACAAACTCCCCCACTCTGTTCAATCCCACTCCTCCCTCCAGGTCTTTAAAACAGCTGTTCACCACCATCTCTTATCTTCCCCCATCCAAAACCTTGATCTTTTCTACCCCCACTAATTCACCCCAGATACTTTTTTTGAAATTCCAACTTCTTTCCTGAAAGTCCTTGCAGTGTTCATATGTTTTATACCTCTCTCACATCCCCCCAAGCCCTCCCCCTCCCACATTTCTCCCGATGTCCCTGCTCTCAAATGTTGTGTTTGTGTCCTTCCCCCTCTCTCCCCATCTTGTCTACCGCTCCCCTTATTTTTTTGTGTTTTATGTGTCGGTTTGGCTTTTTGTGTGATTAATGTTAGCTCTTTCACGAGCCTCGATCTTGTATACAAAAAACAAACAAACAAAAAAATAACTCTGCACCTTTCACTCACTGGTCAAACGAGTAAGTGTGCTAATGGATGGATTGATAGTGCTTCCTCTTTAAAATGCTTTACCTGCTAATCTAATCTTGTTAGTCTCTGGCTTTGAATCCAATATCATATAAATTTGAGAATTTTTAAAATGCCTTTTTAATACATCTACAATCTTCTCAATTATAGCCTTTTGGTCTGCACATCTATTTTAACACATGAGATCACAAACTACTGAAGGTCTAAAGAATGAAATCATAAACTAATGTGTTAAAATAAATGTATGAGTAGGAAAGTTGGTGAAAGAGGAGAGCAGTTATGGTTAGGGTTAACAGCGAAGTGGTGTGGAGAAAAGTGGGCTGATTGTCAGGATAACCTCTAGGGGGTAGCACTAGTTTCTGTGCTGTCTCGCCTCGGTTTGAATCTTGATCCAGCTATAAAGTTTGATCCAGCATGATTGTCATCCTGGTGTTTCGCAGGCAGGGAAAGGCATCAATGTGTGTGCCGTCCCTCAGATGGAGGTCAAACTGGGTATCCTGACTGGCAGCATTAGTTGGTGGACGTCGATGCCAGTCCTTCATGAAGAGTAGATGAGATGTTGCTGGCACTCTGGCCAAATTCAAATTTCCTGCTCTGACCTACAGGAGGCACTGCATCAGTGGAAACAACCGCCCTCCCCCCTCTACTCGCAGCCACGTGCTGCACACAAAATAAGAAGAGTAAAATTGGATGAAGGGGGCATAATATAGGTAAATAAGTATTGGGTAATAATAATGCAAATGACGATCTAATATAGGTAATAAGTATCATAGGTAAAGCTGACATAGCTAACAGGAAAAGACAAAGCTAAAATGAAGCATAGGTAAAGAATGAATGGTGTACAGGTAAAGCTAAGAGTTTCAGGTTGTAATAGTACGTAGGTGGGTTGATTAATCTATCTATAATTCCAGTAATCTCTGTGTGTTTGTTTGTACGTTTGTACGTTTGTACGTTTGTTTGTTTGTCTGTGACCGCTGTTTCTCGACAACCACGGGTCCGATATACTTTAAACTTGCCAGGTATATTGCTGGGGACCCGAGGATGTGCCTTTTCAAGGTTTGAAATTAATCGGACAAGTACTTACCGAGCTATGGCGATTTAGCCGTTCGCCGTTCGCTTTGGCGTTGCGAATGGACCAAACCATTGCATGTAAATAGAGGGGGGGGTTCTGTGGTCGTTGCGAATGGACCAAACCATTCATGTAAATAGAGGGGGGGGGGGGTTCTGTGGTCGTTACTGCCACGTGGTTTCAAAGTTTTTTTTTGTTGTTGTTGTTTGCACGCATGTTTTTTTGCACCCACGTACGGGCACGCCCTAGGATGTTTACACACACACACCCCTACACAAATTTTTTTTTTTTTTTTTTTTGGCAAGGAACGGGCACCCACGTACGGGCACGTCCTAGCTTATATATAGTACGGGCATGCCCTAGTATATCAAAAGAGGTAGTTTTAATACTGTAGAGGAATTTATTGAGGCCTCATCTAGAATATTGTGTTCAGTTTTTGATCACCACATCTGAGGAAGGACATGCCCATAGAGAGGGTACTACTAGATTGATTCCAGCACCCGCTAGCTTAAGCTATGCTGAGCATCTGATAGAGACAAGACTAGAACAAGCCGATTCAAATACAAAACAAATAAATAGCACCGCAACGCGGGCGTAACCCCTCAGCCCATGCATGGTGGAAACCAATTTCAAGATGGCTGCCGTGGCGGCCATACTAAAAATCGCAGCACGCCCATTTTCGAAAGGAACCTTCCTCTACTCCACCCCAACACACTGCAAAAATGGATTTAATCGGACAAGCCGTTCTGCTTGAAATTGACGGAAACCAATTTCAAGATGGCTGCCGTGGCGGCCATATTGAAAATCGCAGCGCGCCCATGAACCTTCCTCTACTCAACCCCAACACACACTACAAACATGGATTTAATCTGACAAGCTGTTCTGCTCGAAATTGACGGAAACCAATTTCAAGATGGCTATCGTGGCGGCCATATTGAAAATTGCAGCGCGCCCATTTTCGAAAGGAACCTTCCTCTACCCAACCCCAACACACACTGCAAACATGAATTTAATTGGACAAGCCGTTCTGCTTGAAATTGACGGAAACCAATTTCAAGATGGCTGCCGTGGCGGCCATATTGAAAATCGCAGCGCGCCCATTTTCGAAAGGAACCTTCCTCTACTCAACCCCAACACACACTGCTGCAAAAATGGATTTAATCGGACAAACCGTTCTGCTTGAAATTGCCGGAAACCAATTTCAAGATGGCTGCTGTGGCGGCCATATTGAAAATCGCAGCGCGCCCATGAACCTTCCTCTACTCAACCCCAACACACACTGCAAGCATGCATGGATTTAATCGGACAGGCCGTTCTGCTCGAAATTGACGGAAACCAATTTCGAGATGGCTATCGTGGCGGCCATATTGAAAATCGCAGCGCGCCCATTTTCGAAAGGAACCTTCCTCTACCCAACCCCAACACACACTGCAAAAAATCAATTTAATCGGACAAGCCATTCTGCTCGAAATTGACAGAAACCAATTTCAAGATGGCTGCCGTGGCGGCCATATTGAAAATCGCAGCGCGCCCATTTTCGAAAGGAACCTTCCTCTACTCAACCCCAACACACACTGCAAACATGAATTTAATCGGACAAGCCGTTCTGCTCGAAATTGACGGAAACCAAAAGTCGACGGATGCCCAGACGACAATACCCCTTAGCCCAATTTGGGCTGAGGGGGTGAAAAGTGATACAAAACGTAAACTGTTCAGCCTGGCGGAGGTGTGCACGCTGCCGAGTGTCCATCTATTTATTTATTTTTTTGAGATGATGCCTTTGTGGAGGATAGGATATCGTGTACCGATAGAATGGCCCCCCATATTTACCAGATCTAACTCTAGTTGACTTTTTTTAAATTCTGGGACACATTGTCATAAACGAATGTGCTAAAACAGATGTGTAAATGTTAAGAAACGTTCAAAGAAACCTATATACAAGAATTGACATGTGTATGCCTTTCAGTGGCTCACAATTTGGGCAATTATAATAAAATTTAAAAATATCCCCATGATTCTGGACTTTTGGAATACCCTGTGTATCACAATTCCTTTTCGATTGTTTATCTTGCACCGTTTGGGATTCCCAGATAATTCATTCAGGATCCTCTCACAAAGACATTTTGTTGGATATGCAGATAGCTCATCAGCGAGGAATTTCCTATATCTGGAATGGAGTGATGTCAATAACCTCAATTTCAATGAGATTGTGTGATGTCAGATTTCAACAAAGCAAAAGCTGTGTCATGTCCTGCTGTTTTGGTACCCCTTAACTCTTACCTGAACTTAGGATTGTCTTTGGCCTTGTCAAGATAAGCTCGCTTGAATATATGGTGGTATTTCCCTTGACTTTCATGTCAATTCCTCCTATTTTAGCAAGCATAATGTCACCATACAGCTAGAGCGAGGCGTCCATTCACCCCCTTCAGTTTCACCTTCACCCCTTCAGTTTCACAACTGACAAGGGTTTCCCATTTGCTTTTACCCAAGGACTTTGAGACATTTCCGCAGAATATGCACACAACTGGCAATATTCCAGTGGAACTATAGTTCTGGGGTGGCATAATAAATGCTGCTTTTGGAAGTCACTTTCCTATACACTTGTTCTCCTGATGGTTGTAACACTCGTTGTGATATCCAATGGAGTCATCAGAAGCGTCAGGAAGTTTCACATCAAAGTACTTGTATGTATTGGTTTGACTTCTTCTAAAGTGCGTCAACAGATTTCACCTTCTCCCAGGTAGTATCATCAAAAGCCTTCAGTTTGTCAGCCCTGTGTATAAGGCAGATACGGTATTTGTCTTTCTTGGTACTCATGGTAACTCTCTAAGGTAACTTACAATTTGGAAAGAGAAAGAAAAAGCATGCCATGCAACCACCACCACCACCACCACAGCAATTAACATCACCACTAAACATCTATCTATAATTCCAGTAATCTCTGTCTGTACGTTTGTACGTTTGTACGTCTGTTTGTCTGTGACCGCTGTTTCTCGACAACCACGGGTCCGATATACTTTTAACTTGCCAGGTATATTGCTGGGGACCCGAGGATGTGCCTTTTCAAGGTTTCATATTAATCGGACAATTACTTACCGAGCTATGTCCAAAAAACGATTCAACCAATCAGAGAGCAGCGAACGATCGCGTGTGCCGAACGTGGCGGACACACTCTGCCTCGGATGGCACATTTGAGAGCGTATTCATTTATTTCACGTTTGCAAACTATGTTGGCGTTAAACGATGTTTTAAAACTAATAAAACCGAATTTGCGATTCATTCGCTTTCCTGCGCGTTTGTGCACGCGATGGCGATTTCTTTACCAAACTCCGGAAGCCGTTCGCTTTGGACCAAACCATTGCATGTAAATAGAGGGGGGGGATTGTCACCGTACTCGCAAGCCGTTCGCTTTGGACCAAACCATTTCATGTAAATAGAGGGGGGGGATATAATTTTATATATATATATAGTACGGGCATGCCCTAGTAAACTACAATTACACAAGCGACAATTAATGTGGGAAAAGCAGAAACATTCCTTCGATACGATAACTCCATAAATGAAAATTGGAAAGTGTGGAGACAAAAATGAGGACCAGCCATCAGTAAAATATTGTATATATAAATAATTAATACATTTTAGATGCATTCGGATAAAATTTTACTCGAGTAAATCTGGTTAACCATTCTTGGGCATGAGTGATTTGAGTATGCCACACTTCAACGCAAATTTGTGAGAAAGTGTCGAAGTTGATTTTTGTCAAGACAGCCAGATTCAGGTGCCTGCGACATGTTTACCTTAGAAACAGCCCTCAGACTTTTTTGAAGATAAAAGTCAAATAAAAGTGTGTCAGCTCTTGGACTAACAACATGTGACATGGATTGCCACCATCTTGGAACTACCCAGAATGCTTCGCCTCAACAATGAGTTGCCAGATGTCACCACCAACTCTCGACAAACTTTCAGCAACCAGTCCTTGTTTTGCAATCACAAACGGTCAAGGTTAACCTTGAGGGCAGGTGAATAATTGAAGAAATTCACAAAGATTATGGGAAAAAGTAATAATCCTTCAGGTGTGTTATAATGCCTTGCCAGAAATAAAATGTACACCCCTGATTATAAACAAACTTTATATCAACAATCTGTGGTATGAACACAGTGAAATGGACTACGGATCCTTAGTATCTGGTAGCATGTCCTATGGCATCATACAGGGCTTGAACCTGTGAAGACATCTAATTGTCAATATTCTGAATGACAGTCTGATCCATATTTTGCCAAGTGTGGTTTAGATTTTGTTGCAGCTCTTGATTATTACTTGACAGAAGTCGGCTTTTCCACAGCTCTCCATCCATATGGTTCGCAGACGCGTTTGACGGCGTTCAATCAGGAATATGTGGCATCAAGAGAAGGTGAAGCCCATTCTTTATCTTCCAAGCAGAGGTGGTTCTGGACATTGGCACCATCTAAATGCAGTACGTGGGTTGAGTTCCATACAGCAATGTGGCTTTTGCAGGTATAAAATAAATTGTGATGGAACAGCCTCCTGGATTTTATCTACAATGGTCCACATTAAAGTAGTGTAACTGCAGTTCCCAATGAGTGTTATAACCACAGTTAGCATGGTGAATAACCACAGTTCCTAAGGAGTATAACCGCAGTTGTTAAGGAGTTTAACTGCAGTTCCCAATGAGTGTTATAGCCACAGTTCCTAAGGAGTTTAACCGCAGTTTTTAAGGAGTTTACCTGCAGTTCCCAATGAGTGTTATAGCCACAGTTAGCAATGTGAATAACCACAGTTCCTAAGGAGTATAACCGCAGTTGTTAAGGAGTTTAACTGCAGTTCCCAATGAGTGTTATAGCCACAGTTCCTAAGGAGTATAACCGCAGTTGTTAAGGAGTTTAACTGCAGTTCCCAATGAGTGTTATAGCCAAGGTTCCTAAGGAGTATAACCGCAGTTGTTAAGGAGTTTAACTGCAGTTCCCCATGAGTGTTATAGCCACAGTTCCTAAGGAGTATAACCGCAGTTGTTAAGGAGTTTAACTGCAGTTCCCAATGAGTGTTATAGCCACAGTTCCTAAGGAGTATAACCACAGTTGTTAAGGAGTTTAACTGCAGTTCCCAATGAGTGTTATAGCCACAGTTCCTAAGGAGTATAACCACAGTTGTTAAGGAGTTTAACTGCAGTTCCCAATGAGTGTTATAGCCACAGTTCCTAAGGAGTATAACCGCAGTTGTTAAGCAGTTTAACTGCAGTTCCCAATGAGTGTTATAGCCACAGTTCCGAGGGAGTATAACCGCAGTTGTTAAGGAGTTTAACTGCAGTTCCCAATCAGTGTTATAGCCACAGTTCCTAAGGAGTATAACCACAGTTGTTAAGGAGTTTAACTCCCCCCCCCACCCACCCCCCCCCTTCCCACGCCTCCTCCCCCCAAGCCCTCTCCCTTCCACACATCTCCCTGCTCTCAAATGTTGTGTTTGTGTGCTTCCCCTTCTCTCCCCATCTTGTTTTCCGCTCCCTCTTTTTATATATTTTGTTTGTCTGGTTGATTTGTTTGTGAAGTAAATGTTAGCTCTTTCACGAGCCTCGATTCAGTATACAAAAAAAAAAAGAAAAAAAAAGTTGTTAAGGAGTTTAACTGCAGTTCCCAATGAGTGTTATAGCCACAGGTCCGAAGGAGTATAACCGCAGTTGTTAAGGAGTTTAACTGCAGTTCCCAATGAGTGTTATAGCCACAGGTCCTGAGGAGTATAACCGCAGTTGTTAAGGAGTTTAACTGCAATTCCCAATGAGTCTTATAGCCACAGGTCCGAAGGAGTATAGCCGCAGTTTTTCAGGAGTTTAACTGCAGTTCCCAATGAGTGTTTTAGCCACAGTTCCTGAGGAGTTTAACCGCAGTTTTTAAGGAGTTTAACTGCAGTTCCCAATGAGTGTTATAGCCACAGTTAGCAAGGTGAATAACCGCAGTTCCTAAGGAGTATAACCGCAGTTGTTAAGGAGTTTAACTGCAGTTCCCAATGAGTGTTATACCCACAGTTCCTAAGGAGTATAACCGCAGTTGTTAAGGAGTTTAACTGCAGTTCCCAATGAGTGTTATAGCCACAGGTCCTAAGGAGTATAACCGCAGTTGTTAAGGAGTTTAACTGCAGTTCCCAATGAGTGTTATAGCCACAGTTCCTAAGAAGTATAACCACAGTTGTTAAGGAGTTTAACTGCAGTTCCCAATGAGTGTTATAGCCACAGTTCCTAAGGAGTATAACCGCAGTTGTTCAGGAGTTCAACTGCAGTTCCCAATGAGTGTTATAGCCACAGTTCCTAAGGAGTATAACCGCAGTTGTTAAGGAGTTTAACTGCAGTTCCCAATGAGTGTTATAGCCACAGTTCCTAAGGAGTATAACCACAGTTGTTAAGGAGTTTAACTGCAGTTCCCAATGAGTGTTATAGCCACAGTTCCTAAGGAGTATAACCGCAGTTGTTAAGGAGTTTAACTGCAGTTCCCAATGAGTGTTATAGCCACAGTTCCTAAGGAGTATAACCGCAGTTGTTAAGGAGTTTAACTGCAGTTCCCAATGAGTGTTATAGCCACAGTTCCTAAGGAGTATAACCGCAGTTGTTAAGGAGTTTAACTGCAGTTCCCAATGAGTGTTATAGCCAAGTTTCCGAAGGAGTATAACCGCAGTTGTTAAGGAGTTTAACTGCAGTTCCCAATGAGTGTTATAGCGACGGTTCCTAAGGAGTATAACCGCAGTTGTTAAGGAGTTTAACTGCAGTTCCCAATGAGTGTTAAAGCCACAGTTTCTAAGGAGTATAACCGCAGTTGTTAAGGAGTTTAACTGCAGTTCCCAATGAGTGTTATAGCCACAGTTCCTAAGGAGTATAACCGCAGTTGTTAAGGAGTTTAACTGCAGTTCCCAATGAGTGTTAAAGCCACAGTTTCTAAGGAGTATAACCGCAGTTGTTAAGGAGTTTAACTGCAGTTCCCAATGAGTGTTATAGCCACAGTTAGCAAGGTGAATAACCGCAGTTCCTAAGGAGTATAACCGCAGTTGTTAAGGAGTTTAACTGCAGTTCCCAATGAGTGTTATAGCCACAGTTCCTAAGGAGTATAACCGCAGTTGTTAAGGAGTTTAACTGCAGTTCCCAATGAGTGTTATACCCACAGTTCCTAAGGAGTATAACCGCAGTTGTTAAGGAGTTTAACTGCAGTTCCCAATGAGTGTTATAGCCACAGGTCCTAAGGAGTATAACCGCAGTTGTTAAGGAGTTTAACTGCAGTTCCCAATGAGTGTTATAGCCACAGTTCCTAAGGAGTATAACCACAGTTGTTAAGGAGTTTAACTGCAGTTCCCAATGAGTGTTATAGCCAAGGTTCCTAAGGAGTATAACCGCAGTTGTTAAGGAGTTTAACTGCAGTTCCCAATGAGTGTTATAGCCACAGTTCCTAAGGAGTATAACCGCAGTTGTTAAGGAGTTTAACTGCAGTTCCCAATGAGTGTTATAGCCACAGTTCCTAAGGAGTATAACCGCAGTTGTTAAGGAGTTTAACTGCAGTTCCCAATGAGTGTTATAGCAACGGTTCCTAAGGAGTATAACCGCAGTTGTTAAGGAGTTTAACTGCAGTTCCCAATGAGTGTTATAGCCACGGTTCCTAAGGAGTATAACCGCAGTTGTTAAGGAGTTTAACTGCAGTTCCCAATGAGTGTTATCGCCACAGTTCCTAAGGAGTATAACCGCAGTTGTTAAGGAGTTTAACTGCAGTTCCCAATGAGTGTTATAGCCACAGTTGTTAAGGAGTTTAACTGCAGTTGTTGAGGAGTTTAACTGCAGTTGTTAAGGAGTTTAACTGCAGTTCCCAATGAGTGTTATAGCCACAGTTCCTAAGGAGTATAACCGCAGTTGTTAAGGAGTTTAACTGCAGTTCCCAATGAGTGTTATAGCCACAGTTCCTCAGAAGTATAACCGCAGTTGTTAAGGAGTTTAACTGCAGTTCCCAATGAGTGTTATAGCCACGGTTCCTAAGGAGTATAACCGCAGTTGTTAAGGAGTTTAACTGCAGTTCCCAATGAGTGTTATAGCCACGGTTCCTAAGGAGTATAACCGCAGTTGTTAAGGAGTTTAACTGCAGTTCCCAATGAGTGTTATAGCCACAGTTGTTAAGGAGTTTAACTGCAGTTGTTAAGGAGTTTAACTGCAGTTGTTAAGGAGTTTAACTGCAGTTCCCAATGAGTGTTATAGCCACAGTTCTTAAGGAGTATAACCGCAGTTGTTAAGGAGTTTAACTGCAGTTCCCAATAAGTGTTATAGCCACAGTTGTTAAGGAGTTTAACTGCAGTTCCCAATGAGTGTTATAGCCACAGTTGTTAAGGAGTATAACTGCAGTTGTTAAGGAGTATAACTGCAGTTGTTAAGGAGTTTAACTGCAGTTCCCAAGGAGTACAACTGTGTTGATACTATTGATTTCATCGTTGTGTGTACTTCATGATGGATCACTCCCAAAGAGACCTTTCTACCCAGCAGAAGCATATCAGCATGCTGTTGGCATCTGTCGCTATCGACAAGCTTACAGTCCAACTTGTACCTAAAATCATAATGCTGGACCTGAATTCACATATTTTAACCGGGAGTCTCGTTTTCCCAAAGGCATGGCACAGCTCTCTTTTGTGGAGCTCATGTTTCTTCTCGCAGTTCCAGGACCCACGGGGGTTTGTGGAGCCTATGGCCTCATCGCAATAGTTGCCTCTGTCACGCTTTGGAGTCTCCTTAGCTTTCTGAACAGCACTCAAGTTTTGTCCACTCGAATCTCCAATAACTTTGAGTTGTACGCACATGCTAAATCAGCTGAGAGAAAAATCTCGTCAGTCTTTCACCAAGCTGAGGTCAAACTCTCGAGGAAGCCTTTCGCTCACTTTCGTATCTGCGATGTCAAACACAATATCAGTCCCGGAGTATCTCATCTGCCATTATCGAATGCAAATCACAGCTTTCATAGAGTTTTCGCAGTGCTGTATGATACTGGTCTTATGTTTCACCAGCTTCCTGTATTCCTCTATTGAACTCGTATCTCTCAAAGACGATGTTTGTACGCAGTAGACAGTACTGCAAAAACTTCATTGGCACCGGTGCTTGTCTTTGTGTAACTACGTGGAGATGTAATAAAAGCCAGGAGAAAGTAAACTCATACTCTTCTTCTTTTTCTTCTTCTATAATGACCCAAATACACGACTTATAAAGTGACATATGAATGCTAATGAGGCCTTTCCATACATGCGCTGTTTGTGTTTTCAGTGATTCGTTTCTGCTTGTCTGGGCAATTTTAACCTGCCGTTGCTGGAGTGAAATCTGTAAGTGAAATTGCCTTTCAACATAATTTTCAGCATTTAAAAGGAAGAGTGGCAATTTTAGAATAGTTAACCACAATTGTAATGTTCCTGGATGCAAATGAAACTCACGAAAATATAGGGAAAACAAGAAATATCCGTGGATGAGACCAGTGTTGAGTTCTTATCATTTCCTGTTATTACAAGCCAGCAGCCGTAGTGGATATATTAACACACACACACACACACACACACACACACACACACACACACACACACACACACACACACACACACACACACACACACACACACACACACACACTGAATTTTGCAGCAGCACTATTCATTCATGAAAAATTGTAACAACTAAACCCTGCAAAAACAGAACAAGTTCCACAAATAATAATAATAAAAAAAAACATACAATGCCATAGCCTCCGCCGTGTTTTTAGCAATTTTGCTGTACGGACTTAAAGGCCGCCCATCGCTAATTTTCTGTAAGTGGAAGTGAACCCATCGTTCATTTTCTGAGTGGTATATTTGAACAATATTGTTAAATGCATGTCCGAGAAATGGTCGAGGACGTGGTCAATATCGGGTTTGTTACAACTAAAATGGCCGCCAGTCTACCAGTCAGCCATCTTTGACCAGATCACAAAATAAAGTGAGGTGCATCAATAAAAAACAATGATGTTCATATGCAAGCCATAATTCATTGTGCGTGTGCCAAGTTCAAACATCGGCAAAATGCATGTCCGAGAAATGGTCGAGGACGTGTTCAACATTGGGGTTTTTACAACTAAAATGGCTGCCAGTCGGCCATCTTTGATCACATCACGAAACAAAGCGATGTGCATATGTATGCCATCATGTACTGTCTTTCTATAAAGTATGAACAAAATGAGTCCATGCATCTCCGAGATATGGTTGCAGACGCACGAACGGAAGGACGGGCAGACGAGAACAAATCCACAAGCCCCCATTTCGGACTAAGTCCAATGGGGGCTACTAATGGCCTGCACAAGCTTTGTGTATTTTCACATTACAGAGATGTTCATTGTTGAAGAGTTGGTTACCGTTACTTAGCAATGACACACAGCATCGTCTTTCCAATTGCAGATGCCCATTAAATATTATCAAATTGACGTAGTGCGTCAGCCATTTATTGTGCCTGGAAGCTTTTTTTGTGTGGTGAGTACATTTTCTAATTCGATGTTGTAATGATTATACACACGCGAAAACGATCCTTATAGTAGTCCAGAAGCTCCACAAGCTTCGGCATTTGCGGTTAAGCCAACATAAATCAACAAGTGGTCGCTGAGCGCCAAATGTACTTTCATTACCCCACGTACGAGAAGCGGGGTAAAGCAATTGGCTCACTTTCTGTCGAAAAACGTCAGTTTATGATCGAAGAACTACTTATAATTACAGTTGAATGTTATATTTTGAACATTGATCAGAAAACGAACCTTGAGTTTGGCAGTACTTTGTCTCTATATTGGTCCCGATCACGCATGCGCAGTGAGGAATGAGATGATTGATTGGTTTAGTCTACCAGTCAAACAAAATTTAATAAAATAGCCCTGAGTGGGCTGACGGTCATCGCTTTATCGGTTGTAGTTCAGAACTTTGCTGACTTGAGGGAAACCCCCCCCCCCCCCCCCCCCCCACTGGGATCCAAAATCGAAAAATCCAAGACCGAGCGATTCTGTGGACCATCAAGTCGAAGGGCTGTATCAGGTTTCAGAGCAATCGTTCGGTAACTAAGGGACCTCCCCCCCACACCCCATGGGGTTTTGCCCCATTATCCAAAATCGAAAAATCGAAGACGGAGCAATCGTGCAGGCTACTGTCTTGCATTCATGTGTCAGGTTTCAGAACAATCTGCTGGGTGATAAGGGAGGAGTAGCACAAATATCAAAAAGTTAACAGATGGACGGACAGACAGACATGCGGACATGACGACCCATTTTATAAGTCATCTCTTCGAGAATCAAGGACACAAACGGGCAGGCAGGGTCTGGGTAGTGAGCTCCATCATTAGGAAATTGAAAGAATATGGAACTACCCAGACTTTTCCTAGAGCTGGCTGTTCGACCAAACTGAGCAACCGGGCAAGAAGGACTTTTGTCAGGGAGGTGACCAAGAACCCAATGACCACTCTGACAAAACTACAAAGTTCCTTGGCTGAGATGGGAGAACCTGCCGGAAGGACAACATTCTCTACAGCACTTCACAAATATAGGCTTTATGGGAGAGTGACCAGATGGAAACCACTCCTGAGAAAAAGGCACATGACAGCACACCTGGAGTTTGCAAAAAGGCATGTGAAAGACTGAGAGAATGAGGCAAAAAATTATGTGGTCTGATGAGATGAAAATTGAACTCTACGTCTTCAGTGTCTTCAGCGCTATGAAAACGAGCACAGCTCGTCACCCATCTAGCACCATCCCTCCTGTGAAGCATGGTGGTGGCAGCAGTATGCTATGGGGATGCTTTTCAGCAGCAGTGACGGTGACTTGTAAGGATAGAGAAACAACGAATGTAGCCAAATAGAGGCAAATGCTTGAGGAGAACCTGCTTCAGAGTGCAAAAGACCTTAGACTGCGGCGAAGATTTATGTTCCAACAGGACAATGACCCCAAGCATACAGCCAAAGCAACACTGGAATGGCTTTAGAACAAGAATGTGAAAGTCCTTGAGTGGCCCAGGCAAAGCCCAGACTTAAATCACATTGAGAATCTGTGGAAAGACCTGTAGATTGCTGTTCACCGACGCTCCCCATCCAACTTGACAGAGCTTGAGCAAATCTGCAAGGAAGAAAGGGAGGAACTCCCCAAATGCAGATGTGCAAAGCTGATACATACATACCGAAGAAGATTTGAAGCTGTAATCGCTGCCAAACAGTCTGAAGTAATGACCTAGGGGGCTGAATATTTGCATAAATTAGCCATTTCTGTATTTCATTTTTAGTTAACCATAATTGTAGTGTTCCGGGATGCAAATCAGACACAAAAATATAGGGAATACAAGAAATATCCATGGATGCTCGACAGGTGTTGAGTTCCTATCATTTCCTGTTATTACAAGCCAGCAGCCGTATTTGATAAACACACACACACACACACACACACACATACGATGTGGGAGTAATACACGACCATCAAAATGACGTTATCCACCCCATAATGGTGTGCATGCGCAGGAACCCCTCGAAATGGTGGTGTTCGGGGCACCATAAAGTATGTCATTTGCGTGAGATAAGGATTGTAACCTAAAATGGCTCCCAAGGCTTCTAAATCAAAATAAAGACCAACTACTGCACTGTAGTTACAAGGAAGCCGGACATTAACAATACATACACACACACACACACACACAAATATATATATTGTTGCGGATCTCCCACGTCGGCTTTCCCCTTATCAAGGGGGGATTAATCCCCTTGTCCTTTTATCTGGCCGACGCGAGTCCTGGAAGTTATAACGTTCCTTCCGGTCGGTGGTAAATAGGGTTGTTGGTCGATTTTTAGTCCTATTACCTAATTACTACCACCGACCATAAAGCAAGGGAATAACTCCCACTCGAACCACGGATATTGATGGGGTATGCCGAGCGGATAGCAATCCACGATCAGAGCTGTTGACAGGTGACTAGACCCGATTCTAGCGGTTCCTAATCGTGCCACGCTTACCCACTTGGAGAAAAGACTGATGCGATCGGATGGAGAAGAAACCAGGAAAATAGGAAGAACAGATGGGTTTATTAACAAATGTACAAGAAGAAGAGGAAACGAAAGAAATGTACATGAAAGAAAGAGGAAGGAAAAGCACACAGGGCAGTCTTAATTACAGGCTTAATTTATTCCCTGGACAAACGGGCCCGTCTCACACACAGTCACTCACACGGGGAATTGCAGATGGTAGGTTGGAAGGTCACCAGCGCGTCCAGGCTCCAGTCCGGCTCCGGTCCAGGCGAAGAAAACCCCGGCAGGCAGCTCTTTGTATAGCGTAATGCAACGCGAACGGACAATTATATCACGGGGGAAGGCTGGTATATTGCGTACGTACTTTGCGCACGACTTGCGTCAAACGCCGCCTCCCCAATGTCCTGTATGCAAGCGCCAATTGTGCAAGTCCTGTCCTCTCTGCACCGTCCTAAGGTCGACCTTCGCACCGTCCTCTCATCAGCGCGCTTCCTCGCAGTTCTCTAATCAGCACCAGTGAGTAAGTCCTTTTAGCAAGCGCTCTTATCAGTCCTATAAAAGGGCTTTGTGCGCTGGCTTTTATAAGTGAAGCCAGCAAACGCTCCACGAGCCCCAACCACGCCCTGTCAGGCGATGTCACTCCAGCCCTGGTTGGCTGGTTATCGCTTACCGGCCCCGCCCTGACGGCTGGGTGACGTGGCCACACCTCCTCCTTGGTGCTCCGTCCCCTTTTTCCGGGCTTCACCTCATGGCTTATGGCGGCGTTTAGCGAGCTCTCGCTCAAGGGCAGCTAACGCTGCTAACAAAGGTGCGTAACAAATTGGGAAGGGCCATGGGGCACAGACTGGGGAGCGCGCTTAATGGCGTCGCTTGGAGGGAGGCTGCAAAATGAACGAAAGGGCCTACTTCTTATTTGATTGACACAACGCAGATTCGATTATTGGGAAAATGGCCTTAGGCCAAACAAAAAAATATTCATGTTTAGCGTCCCCGCCCGCTTCCTTTTTAGAGACCGCCTCCTTTTTCTTTTCCTTTTTTTTTTAACATCGTTCGACTGATCGCGAGCAATCAATTTTCTCACTCTCTCGATTTGATAGTCTCCATCATAATTGTTTCATGGCCGCTCACACAAAATAATCCCGTCTGTGATACACGTACATACAGGTCCGGCAGTAATATGCAGCTGGTTGTTGTAGACTAGCAAAATGTGTGAGCGTGCTATAGAATGTTAGCGCTATCGCTAGCATGCTATAGAATGTTAGCGCTATCGCTAGCGTGCTGTAGTTTCTACATGCTCTGATTTCGAGACAGACTTTCTCGATAAATTTGATCCGTATTGAGTGTAACATGTAGCTTTGAGTGTAAATTTGAGTGTAACATGTAGCTTTACCATGTTAGGAAGAAGATATGGTTGAGAAATAATGAAATACTAGCCGAAACCCGTGGAACATCCACGGAAGGGAGGATGTGGTGTATGGATAGAGTGTACCATTATGGATGGCATAGGGGATTTGCTTGTCCGAGTAAGAGTTAGGAATAAAGATGAGAATGAAGAGTGCGTATATGAACAACGATCGCCGACACCGGTACAAACAAATGCATGCTCTGGATTGTCCACTCAGTGGACGGCTTGCTTTCGCCTTCGCCTGTCCAATCAGCGGACGGCTTGCTTTGCCTTTGCCCAGCAGACGCCAATACGATGGCGTCGTAAGATGGCGTCGTATCGGCAGTTAATCGGATGCTTTTGGGCCCCAACGTCGGCTAATTCAGATTTTTTGAGTATGTCTGTACGTGATAAACAAAGAGCGCGGTTCGTAGATCGTAAATCCATGAGTGGCGTGGGCATCCGGTCACTGGGTGCGGCGTAAAAGGGATAACAAAGTCGAGTCCTTACGCTATTATTATATAGATAATGTAAAATGCATTTAGATACATTATTGTATTGTAATAATAAAATAGGTAAGATATTGTTTGCAAATCTCATCTTGAATTTTTCTGTATACCTGTATAAAGACACAAAAGAAAACAAAGTACAGTATGCAAATATATGAAATGGTCTCTTTTACCAGTCTTTTATTAATATGTTACTCAGTACATGTTGTATTTTGTCAACACAGATCGGCAAGACCCAAACATTCTACATGTATTTCAAATCTAAAGAAACAAAAAAGCAGGCGACCATCTTGGGAAAAATGAGCCTGGTGGGCATTTTGAAAAGAAAAAAAAAAAAAGAAAAAGATGCCTCCTCCTCCTTTTTTTCAAAAAGGCAGGACGCTAAACATGTTTTTTGTTTTTTTTGGCCTTATCTACACATATGAAATAACTGACGTCCTATGGTGACCTACGTGGTGCGTGTGGCCTATCTATGGGGTGCTCCCTTTAACCTTTAATGATGTTATATTTATTTACTAGTACCGACTGCAAAGCCGCAATGAGCCGGCGAAGCCAAAGCCTCTTGCCACTATTTTACCCATCACTATGGCATCAGTAGGTTAGGTAGTTGGTAGTAGGTAGGTGTAGTAGGTACCGTACCTGGTAAGACTTAGTAGGTAGTTGGTAGGTAGGTAGGTAGTTGGTAGTAGGTAGGTGTAGTAGGTACCGTACCTGGTAAGACTTGGTAAAAGAGAAGAGCAGACAGTCCTCAAAAAAACATGACCCATCACCAGGGACATCTACTGCAGCATATTCCCAAAAAGAAGACAATGGTGTCACATCCGATGGCTTTACTTGGTGCAACGTAAAAACCTCTCTCAAGTTACCACGGACTGTTGTCGAATCATGTTTCAGTGATGATAGCACTGGTGGAGGTTGTACCATTTTTCCTTTCATTTCGGTTCTTTTTCTTTCTCCGTAACAGACAACAGTGCCCAAAGCAATGACGATTTAGCTTAGGAAATTTGAGTATATGATGAACTATTTCGAGCAGCATATGCTTCCGTGTGATTCGGTTGTTTTGCACCAACCTCGTTCCCGGCGTCGCAGACGTGTCGAGGGCGCTGGTAAGATGTCCTGTGTCGAGGGCGCTGATTGGCTGATTCGGTTCTCCGACGGCCACGAGATTTCTAAAAAATAATTTTTCGTCAATGTGAGAATATTTGATGCCGTTTTCACCGTCCGAAACGCGTAATAAGCTTGTAAAAAAATATTTTTTCAAATGCTCGAATCTCATTGGTTCTGGTGTTTGATGACGATTTTCGTTGAAGATAACGAGGTTGGTCTTAACGTATTTAAATTACTAATGAGAGGTTTCATTAGATTATGAATCAAAGAACGACGGGTGAAACAAACTCCTATTGAACTTTTTCGCAATTGTTTTATGCAAACTTCCGCATCCGGTCGATGGCGCCCACCATCGAGCGCTTTCATTTTAGAAATATTTTTGCAAATGCTCGACTCTCATTGGGTCCGGTGTTTGGTGACGCGTTTTGTTGAAGATAACCAGGCCCGTGCGGGCCGATGTTGGTCTTAAATTATTTTATTAATACATCGGAGGTGCATGAGATTGTGAATCAAACGACGACGGGTGAAAGAAACTCCTAATGAACGTTTTAAATTTGTTATGCATACTTCCGCCTCCGCAAGATGGCTGCGCCCACTGCGCTTCGGATTCTCGAGCCAAGGAATAATCAGGTTTTCAACATAATACGTACTCGTTTATTGACAACACCGGCTTCGCCGGCTACAAGTGTGGGTTCTCAAAACCGCAATTATATATATACGTATATATATATATATATATATATATACTGTATATATATATATATATATATATATATATATATATATATATATATATATATATATATATACATTTATTTGTATAAACACATACATGCATATACATATACATATAAACGCACCTATACAAACACACATGCATAGATATATTAAGTACTTGTAAAAGCTATTTTATATTTGAAGTTATAACTACTTTAACCTATAAGCAATTGACTGGTTTTCCAACTGCCCGGATCATCAGCTGGGCACCGTTTTTCATCGAGGTTTCGATCCTTTCAGCCCAGAACCTCCAAACGTTCAAAGACATTCTCACAAGACCTGATCAAACAATTAGCCAAATATCCTATATTTAACATGATGGAAAATACCTTCTCAACACGTTCCACAAAATCATTCTTCACTGAACAAATTCTTGCAAATCCAAGTCGCTGAGATGAGAAGACATTGCAACCCATTTAATTGGTACATTGCTGCCTGGAAAGGTGTACAAGAGTAAGCCAACAATAACTTTTAAAACACCTGAGAGATGGGGACGTGCTTCTGCACAATGGAACTCTTCGATAACTTTCTCAGCTCACCGAACAAGGAGCTAGCTGCTCGTACTGAAAACTCCCGACCATGTGGGCCGGTGCAAGGCCCTAGTGAGTAGTAGTCCTTGAGCCAACCGGCCATTTTTTGAAGTGAATGCTCCGGGGGGGGGGAGTAATTCTCATTATGATTTTCCATTAGACCAATGTCTCAAGTGTCAGAAAAGGTGTGATGGACATCTGAGAACGGTAGCTTAGTGCCCGGATGGACGCCATCTTTGAAACCACCCAGCTCGAAAATGCCCATTTGGTGGGGTACATTGTTGCACGTGTATCTGGACTTCTATACTAGCTATCGATGTGCGGTTGACGACTAAATATACGTCCGATGTGTACCGTCTAAATAAAAAATAATATGAAGCATTTTGTTTTAGATTAATTCTTATAAAAATCAATTATCGAAAAAAAATCATATATTTTTCAATATTTTATTATTAGACTTGTACTTTTTTTAGTGAAACAACACTGGTATGATTTTCCAAATTATGCATTGTGCTACACCGTTTATCTGTCTATAAAAATAACTCAAAAACTAAAACATATCATCCACCACGAGTGTACACAAAAAATATATGAAAAGGCATGCACTTTCCACAAACCGAAACTATGTCAGTTGGAATTTCCCGCCGATAATCAACCCACAGAACCCAGTGCCGAAAGTGACGTCAGTCTATTCTATATCTATATTCTATATTCTATATCTCAGTCTGAGATTTGTTGCGGTGACCTGGTTAATTTCTGAGGGGGGGGGGGGGGGGGGGGTGGGTGGCTTAAGAACTAAAAGTGAACATGTTAGATGGCGCCACATACAACTCTATTATAGAGTTGTATTGTGGCGCCATCTAACATGTTCACTGACTTGGATGAGTATGTCTATGTAAGCTGGCGAGCTTTTCGGATATCGGAGTAATCTAACGTCAGTCTTTTTGTTCTTTCAGCTGAGATGGCCGGTGTCGAGGCGAAACGGGCGAAGATTGAACCTGAGTCCGGAACGTGCATCCTGTGCAGCAAGAAGTCGCCACTCTCTGAACTAAGCAAGGCAGCGGGCAACAGTTCTTGGAAGACATTGTGTGACGCAGCCGCAGTTAGAAACTTTTATCCAATTCTAAAGCTAGTCCAAGAAGGGCGCAGTTGAACTTCCTAATATTCCAATATTATACCATAGGGCTTGTAGATCAGACTTCACTCACAAAAACCACCTAGCTACTTTGACCAATGCAGCTAGAAGTTCTTCAGTTGATACTGGCGATGCGGTGCGACGGCGATCATCACGGGAAGAGACAGGATCAACTTCAACGGTCTACGATGATAAATGCATTTTTTGCCAGCGTGCTTCAAAATTCATAAAAGGCAGTCGTACCCGTGAAACAGTTGTCTTGGCTGTTGAACTTCGAGCAGATAAGACAATAAGAGATGCTGCGACAGCTCGCAATGATGAGAGAGTTTTGGCATTGACTACACGAGATATGGTTGCAGCTGAGGCTCACTACCACTTCTCCTGCTATAGAAACTACACACGGCCCCAAAATCCTCAAGTAGAAACTGACATTGAAGATAATATCGAGAAAAAAGAAATGATACGATGTATATTCAATTTCATTCGCACTGACTTGTTCTTGAACCCGAGGATTGTTCCAATAGTTGATGTTGCAACAGATATCCTGTCTTCAGATACATTTTCAGTTGATGTTCGTGACTCCATCAAGAAGAATCTGCAGCGCACATTACAAAGAGAGTTTGGAGAATCGCTCATCTTCTTCAATGTGAAACACCGTGTATACTTGATGCCCGATAATCTGACAAAGCGAGAGATTGCTGCAGAGTGCGTAAACCTGAAAGCAGAAGTGAAAGCATTTGAACGAACGGACGGTGAAAGTAACATTGTGCGTGCAGCTACTTCACTGCGACACCAGATCAAAGATGCTCATTACAATGAACGTTGGCCGCCTCAGCCAGCAGAACTCACTTCAGATTACGTGAAGATACCAGATTCTCTTCGTGTATTTCTGCATACTTTGATTTGCGGGAGTGGGGGTAGCTCTGCGCGTGCCGACACACTGGTATGGTCGATGGCTCAAGATATCATCAATGCTGTACACCGGGGTACCATCAGAACATCGAAGCATGTCCTACTTCCGTGGGTCATGAAAACGCTCACCGGTAATACAGAGGTCATCAGAATATTGAATCGACTCGGGCACGGATGTTCGTACACAGTTCTGGAAGAAATCGAGACAGCGCTATGCATAGACAAATTAGCAAGTGTGGAGAAAGATACAGTACCACTTCCGTCACATGTGCACCCTTCGGTCCCGACTGTATTAGCATTCGATAACATCGACAGGCTAGAGGAATCGCTGAGTGGTGGCGGAACATCGCATCGCGTCAACGGTATCATCGTCCAACCGAAGTCGCAGTCGTGTTTGCCGCCCCAACCTCCATCGGCAGTATCCAAAGCAGATAAGAAGCGATCTATCCCGTCATCCAGCGATTTAGTTCCAATATACAGCGGTGGGAAACGAGAGGGCCCACCTGCAATCAAGCCTGCAGATCTTTCTGACACTCTTGCAGGCGCAACATCCCTTGCGCAGCGCCGAAATCACGTATGGATTATGACTCGCATGCTGGAACCATGCGACCAGACAATCAGTTCGTGGACTGGTTTCAACATCATGACTAGAGATCGTGTTCAGGTGACGGAAGATGTAGTTGGCTACCTGCCGACTATAAACGCGCCTGCCACAGATATGGCAACAGTGCAAGAAATCCTCAGAGAAGCTCTGAACATCATGTCATCACTTCAGCTTGAGCGTATACCGGTGGTGCTAGACCAGGCACTATTTGCTAAGGCGACCGAAATAGCATGGAAAGATGTCGATCGATATGGAAGAATCGTGCTCATGATGGGGAACTTCCATACCATCTGTAACTTCATGTCGAGCATTGGGAAAATGTTTGGAGATGCAGGCCTTCGGGATGTAGCTGTTGAGTCAGGAGTAATCGCTGAAGGTTCCATCAACAGGGTTCTGGAAGGCAAGCAATACAACCGTGCTGTGCGACTCCACAAGTTGATGTACGAGGCACTAATGCGCATCATTTGGAAGGGCTTCCAGGTGTGGATAGAAAGCAATCATCCTGACAAGGAACCCCAGATTCGAAGCACTGACCTCAAAATTCGCAGCATCAAGGAGGATGTTTGCCACGAGACTCTCGCTGCTGCTCTCGATGATGATTCATGTGTACAGAGCTTTGACATGTTCGCGAAATACCTACATTTTCTGCGAACCAAACATGGAGACCTGGCTCGCTTCTGGATGATGTATATTGATATGGTAGAGACCCTGCTGGGGTTGATTCGTGCGGATAGAGAAGGCGACTGGATGCTTCACTTGGCTTGTGTCAGAAGAGTGATCCCTTGGTGTTTCGCAATGAACAAGGTGAACTATGCTAGATATCTACCAGTGTACTATGCACAAATGACGCAACTCCACGAAACATGCCCCGAGTTGTACAGGCATTTCAATCAAGGCTACTTCTCCGTACAGCTTAGACCAGGGAATCCATTTGCCAGAATCGCTGTTGATCAGACAACAGAAGAAACAGTAAACAAAGATACGCAAACAGCTGGAGGAACACGAGGTTTTAGTCTTCGACAAGGGGCTGTGTCACGATACTATCTAACTGCAGAAAATCGGGCTACTGCACTGAGGCAACTACGAGAAACTATCCTTGTGAATGGCAGCGACACATCTCACGCCAAGCACCCTGACTTGTCTACTTCTCGCATCAAACGTGATGAGTCTGGCGTCACAGCTATCTGTGATCTACTGGAAAATGACTGGACCAATCCATTCGCCGATGATCCGTCATGTCTTCTCAGTATATCTACCGGAGCGGCTGCGAGGGAGGACGTTTCTAATGACCTACTCAACACCCTGCAAAAGGGGGAAGCGGCGTATCAAAGCTTCCAGAAACGTCTTGAAGAGGGAACAGGCTTTCATGACACATTGAACAAGCTAAACTTGAAGACCTTTGGTAAGATCAAGCAGAAAGTTGTGAAGGGCACAAACAAGGAGATCATCCTGAGAGCTGACAGACAACTGTTTGCCACCATGATACTCATCGCCAAGACAAGGAACCTCGACATGCAACTTGTCCTTTGTCACCCACTAGGGCCGTTACCATGGTCTTTGGCAAACGTTGATGGGTCAATGAAAAAAACGAACAAAGCTGCACTTGCGAAACACATGGAAGGTCTTGTGGAACCAGCCGAGAACGTTGACAAGCGAAGTGCAACAATAATTGATGCGATGGCTCTCATACAAAAGATGCATGGCGAGAACGACACGTTCGAAGAACTATCTGACCGCATCCTTGCTGCAGCGCTTCACGCTGGTCAAGGCAGTGAGCGCATCGATGTTGTCTTTGACACATACACAGAAGAATCCATCAAAGCAGCTGAGCGTGTGAACCGCGGTTCAAATGAAGGCATCAGTTTCAGCGAGATCAGACCCGCACACAAAATCATGAACTGGCGGCGTCTCCTTGCTTGCAGCCAGACAAAGGAGAAACTGGTTGTGTTTCTGGCGGAGTCGTGGAAACATGAAACAAATCGCGAAAAGCTAGGCAACAGAACACTGTATGTCACCTGTGGTGAAAAATGTCTGGTACTGACCCGCGATAGGTGGAAGTTGGTGCAAGCACTCGAATGTAGCCACGAGGAAGCAGACACGCGTATGTTTCTCCACGCAAAGCACGCCGCTACCCACTACAAGACGATCATCTTAGTTGCAGATGACACCGACGTTCTGATCATCAGTCTTCATCTCAGCAGAACCATCGATAGTCAGCTCTTCATCAGACGAGGAACAAAGGTTCGAGTCAGAATGATCGACGTTGGAAAGTTGGCTGCGGTATTGGGGTCTGGAGTTTGCAGTGCATTGCCAGGGCTTCATGCATGGAGCGGGTGTGACACTGTGAGTGCTCTGGCTAGCCAAGGAAAGATAAAGGCTTTGAAGCTTGTGCAAGCGAATGAGCTGTATCTTCAAGCATTCACAGATCTGGGATCTTCGTGGAATGTACCAACAGACGTCTTCAATAGCATTCAGGCCTTCACGTGTCAGCTGTACGCCAAGAACACGAAGATCGTCGGTGTTAATTCGCTCCGTTATCACATGTTCTGTGCAAAGAAGGGCCAGATCGAATCTGGACAATTGCCGCCTTGTGAAGACTCCTTGATGCAGCATACGCTTAGGGCCAACTATCAGGCGGCTATCTTGCGACGCAGCCTTGAAAACCTACCAGACGTCCCAACACCATCAGCAGGACATGGTTGGGAACTCGATGATGGCGGTTCGCTCACAATCCGATGGATGGCGGGTCTACCAGCTCCAGATGTCGTCTTGAATCTCATCTCATGCACATGCAGAAGGACGTGTCGACCGTCAGATTGCTCCTGCATACTGAATGGGTTGAAGTGCACTGTTGTGTGTAAGCTGCAGGGATGCTCCAACATGGTGCAGGATGATGCTATCGTGGCTCAGGATGCCAATGACTCTGATGGCGACTCTGATGATTAACTTTGTGTGCACTGTATATTGTATAGCATATGTTGTTCTCTATTATAATGCAGGCCAAATTGCCTGAAAATCTTTATAGACAGATAAACGGTTTAGCAAAATGTATAATTTGGAAGATCATACCGGTGTTATTTGACTAAAACATGACATGTTCAATGATACCTCCGCTTGCTTATTAGGAATATACATCGTATGGTGTTAAAATCAGCTCCATACGTCTTTCCAAACTCTAGTAATGAATAATTAATATAATTGGCGGCCATTTTGAAATCCAAGATGGCCACCAAAGTGCAGATTTCCTATGTAACAATTTCCGCCTGCTTATTAGATATCGTATGGTGTTAAAATCCTCTCCGTACGACATTCCTAACTTGCGTTATCGTCAGAATAGATAATGCCAGCGGCGGCCTAAGTCATTTTATGCCTCTTTACATTTATTTGTTGTAAACTCGTGGTGGATGATATGTTTTAGTTTTTGAGTTATTTTTATAGACAGATAAACGGTGTAGCACAATGCATAATTTGGAAAATCATACCAGTGTTGTTTCACTAAAAAAAGTACAAGTCTAATAATAAAATATTGAAAAATATATGATTTTTTTTCGATAATTGATTTTTATAATAATTAATCTAAAACAAAATGCTTCATATTATTTTTTATTTAGACGGTACACATCGGACGTATATTTAGTCGTCAACCGCACATCGATAGCTAGTATAGAAGTCCAGATACACGTGCAACAATGTACCCCACCAAATGGGCATTTTCGAGCTGGGTGGTTTCAAAGATGGCGTCCATCCGGGCACTAAGCTACCGTTCTCAGATGTCCATCACACCTTTTCTGACACTTGAGACATTGGTCTAATGGAAAATCATAATGAGAATTACTCCCCCCGCCGGAGCATTACTTTTGGTCTGGCTCAAGGACTATAGTGGAGGGATCGTTACCATCGAATGGACTTTGAACGTTGTGGGATTGCCTCAGGTGGCCATGGCAGACTTGGTAAATTAATCGGGGTACTATAATAATATTGATCGAATATATCATAAATATAATTAAACTATAATAAAGAAAGAGGAAATCTTATTAATGTACTGAAGAATCTCGTGTTATATTTGCTTGAATTGGAATTCCATCCATACTCACCATGTTTCCTTCGCTTGTTATATTCTTCGTTCCTCTCGGGATAAATTGGGCGGCAACGACGCGCTGCAGAAAATCAAATTCTTCGTTGTGAATAGCTATTGAGTGACGTCATCGCGCCACGTGACCATACCCGCCTCAGCGAGTGCAAAGTTTTATTTTACTCATCATTGTGCTCGGTGACTCGGTCTCGCCAGCCTGGGTCGTAATTGTTTTGCAGCTGCTGCTGAAGTAATCGGAGTTCTTAAGTAATCGTCTACAGAAAAAGAGAAGGACCGACAAATAGCCACAACTTGAGGTAAGAAGGAATGATTTAATTATCTTTGGATAGTAACTTCCGGTCGATCTTAGTTTCAATCATTTAGTTTTGTTCGTGGGTCGTACATCGGTCGTGGGACACTGGGACTTCGTACATCGATCGCTGTGCTTCGTTCTGAGGTGGAGTGGGGATTTAGTCTTTTACTTTGTAACTCGTGTGTAAATGGGTCTCACGGCGTGGCTCTGAACAATGGAGCTTTCTTGGACTTCGCCCCGACATTACTACTTTGTACTTTATATCCATTCACCTTCCCCATTCCGGCTCTCTTGTACTTTATACCCCAACCCTGTGCTGTACTTAATAACACCAACCGCCCTCCACAACCACCCCCCACAACCACCCCCCTAGAATAATATCACCACCCCCACTCCCACCACCGCCCTGTGTATTGTACTTGACATCACTAACCCCCAACCTCCTCCCCCGCACACACTATCACCACCCACAACCTCCCTGTGTGCTGCACTTAATATCACTACTAACCCCCCCCCCCCCCCCTACATCCACTCACGGCCCCCACCCCATCTTACCTGGCGGGGGTTGGGGGCTAGCAGGGGTTGAGGGCTAGCAGGGGTTGGGAGCTGGCAGGGGTTGGGAGCTGGTGGGGGTTGGGGATTGGGAGGGGTTGGGGATTGGCAGGGGTTGGGGGCTGGCAGGGGTTGGGGGCTAGCAGGGGTTGGGGGCTAGCAGGGGTTTGGGGGCTAGCAGTGGTTGGGGATTGGCAGGGGTTGGGGGCTAGCAGGGGTTGGGGATTGGTAGGGGTTGGGACCTGGCAGGGGTTGGGGGCTGGCAGGGGTTGGGGGCTGGCAGGGGTTGGGGGCTGGCAGGGGTTGGCGGCTGGCAGGGGTTGGCGGCTGGCAGGGGTTGGGGGCTGGCAGGGGTTGGGGGCTGGCAGGGGTTGGGGGCTGGCAGGGGTTGGGGGCTGGCAGGGGTTGGGGGCTAGCAGAAGTTTGGGGCTGTCAGGGGTTGGAGGTTGGCAGGGGTTGAGAATTGGCAGGGGTTGGGAATTGGCATGGGTTGGGGATTGGCAGTGGTTGGGTTCTAGCAGGGGTTGGGGTCTAGCAGGGGTTGGGGTCTAGCAGGGGTTGGGGGTCTAGCAGGGGTTGGGGGGCTAGCAGGAGTTGGGGGCTGGCAGGGTTTGGGGCTGGCAGGGGTTGGCAGGGTTTGGGGGCTGGCAGGGGTTTGGGGTTGGCAGGGGTTGGGGGCTGGCAGGTGTTGGTGGCTGGCAGGGGTTGGGGCTGGCAGGGGTTTGGGGTTGGGGGCTAGCAGGGGTTGGGGGTTGGCAGGGTTTGGGGCTAGCTGGGGGTGGCAGGGGTTTGGGATTGGCAGGGGTTGGGGGCTGGAAGGGGTTGGGGTCTAGCAGGGGTTGGGGGGGGTTGTGGGCTGGGGCTGCTAGGGTTTGGGGCTAGCTGGGGTTGGGGGCTGGCAGGGGTTGGGGGCTAGCAGGGGTTTGGGGTTGGCAGGGGTTTGGGGCTGGCAGGGGTTGTGGTCTAGCAGGGTTTGGGGGCTAGCAGGGGTTTGGGGGCTAGCAGTGGTTGGGGATTGGCAGGGGTTGGGGGCTGGCAGGGGTTGGGACCTGGCAGGGGGAGGGGGCTGGCAGGGGTTGGGGGCTGGCAGGGGTTGGGGGCTAGCAGGGGTTGGTGGCTGCCAGGAGTTGGCGGCTGGCAGGGGTTGGGGGCTGGCAGGGGTTGTGGTCTAGCAGGGTTTGGGGGCTAGCAGGGGTTGGGGGCTGGCAGGGTTTGGGGCTAGCTGGTGTTGGGGGCTGGGCTGGCAGGGGTTGGGGGCTGGGGGTGGCAGGGGTTGGGGGCTGGCAGGGGTTGGGGTCTGGCAGGGGTTGGGATCTAGCAGGGGTTGGGGGCTGGCAGGGTTGGGGGCTGGGGCTGGTAGGGTTTGGGGCTAGCTGGGGTTGGGGGCTGGCAGGGGTTGGGGGCTGGCAGGGTTGGGGGCTGGGGCTGGTAGGGTTTGGGGCTAGCTGGGGTTGGGACTGGGGCTGGCAGGATACCCTCGAAGGCTGCACACTCGTCTCTGAGCTGTTTTGCTTGGGTTTCAATTCAGAACCATCTATAAACTGTTTTCCCAGTGTTTCACAGGTAAGGTCATTTATCATTGTATGTGTGCGTTGTCCTTCGGATGGACGTTAAACTGGCGCCCTGTCTGCTAGCATTCATTGATGGACGTCGTGCTGGGGATAAAACCGAGTGAATCCGTATTTGGTAAATAATAATGAGGAGCATCACAAGGAAACGTCATCCGTCGGTATCCACATCATCACACGAAGCTTATGGCCAGTCTTAGGGCATTCTTCCTGCTGATCATCCTGAAGCACCGTGAGGAGAGGACATCTTCGGTGTGCCGGTGCTGCGCATCTTCCCCAAGATGATCTATTTCCTGAGCTCCCCTTCCGAGCTGTTCATTTTTCGCCTGAGTCACGGATCGGTTTGAGTAATCCGCAAATCCGACTTCATTCAACTACTTGTAAAATACCTGGCGATTTGTTATTTGAGCTGTGATTGTCGTCTCTGCACCATCACGTGCAACAGTTTTGGTAACTTGTGAAATTGATGATGAAACTGCTGTTTTGTGTTTGTGTAGGGTGATTTGTATTGTTCTTTACCAAAACTCGGGCGATTGTGGTTATAAACAGCCAGAAGTTTGGGGTTTTTTATGTTTTTTTTCTTCTTTAAACACTCCCTGGTACTCACTGATGAACCTGTGAATGTTTGTTGAATATCCATTCAGCCATCACTGATAAAAATGACGACACGCACACACAGACAAATGGCTCTCCGATAGTACAGATTCCTCCTGTCCAGGAACACGGCTGGAAAAAGGACACAGGCTCTCGTTTTCTTGTGCCAGTCTGAAGGCGCCATACTCCATGAGAGACTTAGATATTGTAGCTGATGTCATTCAAAGTGATCGAGACATTGTCGAGGAAGTTGATCAAGATGAGTTGTCCAATGGATCTGATGATGAATACATTGGTTTACTGCTGTATTCACCATTGTTAGAGAGTTGGTACGAAAGCAAGTTGAGGATGTACAGGCCGTCGTAATCTATTGCTTCCGCAAATAGCTAGAAAAACGTTTTTGTGTTACCCAGTTGCAAACTCCATGGAAATGGTTCGTTCCCATACATTTTGATGCGCTGATTTTAAAAAAAAAAACATACACAAGCGATATTCCCTCACGCAGTGGAGTTATTCGACTTTGAATGTATGCAGGTGGGGGATAACTAACTTCTCGAGTAAATAGGCTCTTGGTCAATAAGAAACATATCTTTGCATTGACAGACATTTATTGCTGTCTGATTATAAAGTAATAACCGTAATAAAAGTATCATTTTTAGTACTGAGAACATACAAATGTAATAAATTGCACCATCTGGTGAGAAATTTCATATTAATCATCTTCCTCACTGTTGGACAGAGGATCGGCTCCATTAGGGTCATACTGTTATGCCATGTTTTCAAGTGGTACTTTAAAATTTAATTTATACAAGTCAGGAGACGACAATGGTTCACGAGCAAGCGATATTCAATGACAAAGGACCGACTATAACCGAAACAGGCCCAGACTGGCGCCCACGTGGCAGGTGTCGGCTCCCAGACATGCGGTGTACATGCCTATTTACAAAGGGCCCCAATGTGCTGCGTGCGCAGGCCTTTAAGAGCCAGCTGTACGTAATTGTGTGTGGTGCTGGCCCGGAAATGTCAAAACGAAGGTTACTGACCTTGAAATGAGATAACTGATTATACATTATTTTCTATGAGGTTAGTTACCTACACAATACCGAAAATTTGGTTCGATTCCGACAACTTTGAAAATTTGACCTTTCTGACCTTCAAAGGTCAAAGGTCGAAGATTCTGAAATTTATTGGAAAACTTGTATTTCATGATGTATGTGATAATATAAGATCATGTTCGACATTTCACCCTATCATGAAGCGAACAATGTAATAAAACCATAAAAAATCGACTTTTCTAAATTTTGTGACCTTGTGACCTTGACCTTGTGGCGAAAATGAAAAATCGAGCTCCATGGGGCGAGACACATGACATTGGCCTAACCAAATACCGAAACCCCTGTCAGATTCCACCAACTCCCTCGGAGAAAATGTAGCTTGAACTCGATTACCCCCTAAAAAGACCGTTTTCGGGCGTGGCTCCGCCCACAATGGGCGCAATACGCCCAAATACGCAGGACAACTAGATCATGACATCAACCTTCCACCCAAGTTTCATCAAGATCGGATGATATCATCAGGTAGTTATGCTGCGGACAGACAAACACACAGAGACACACCCAGACACACACCCATGACGAATATAGTGGTCACTCTGTTTGATAACTCGTGAACCAATATTTTATATTATTTTCAAGTTTTCAAGCCAAAATCTCAGGTGATACCCAAATTCTTCAGGGTCTGGAGGTGAAGCTGAAAAAAAGGACCGCATGTCCTGAAGCTCATCTGGATCAGGATCAGGAACAACAGCCACTCAAAGCCCCCACAAACCGGCTTAGACCCTGATATTTGTAATGCCGTGAACAAACTTCAAAGTACAGCAGATAGGTGAAAGTATTGTGCACTCAATGATAAAAGTATCAAATTTGGAATAGTTAGGCCATATCGAAAGGAAGATTTTTAGCTATAGGTCCATCGCAGAAATGTCCTGTGGCAGCAGTGGCAGCCATTTTCCAAAATAGCTGCAATTTCCATGCACTTTCCACATACGTCTCGGATTGGGACATCTCGTCTCATTACAATTTTGATTTATTGGAAACATTTCACATTTGTAAAGTTAGTAATGGTATTTTAAAACCCATAAATGCTGTCTGGTGCACATCCATTTGGTGCCAATGTCACAGATCTTCTGTATACCGATAAATAGTATGTAGGGGGATGCTCCATTCTCTGTTGTGATACTTAAGCTGCACATTCTCCTCCACATTCACAAAGTGCTATACATAGAAGAGCTGCCTTAACACATTTACACAGCCCTTCCTACAGCCGCATCTCAAGAGTTCCCGGCAGTCCTTTGATGCTTCTGGAAGTGTTGGCCAGCATGCATCCCATTCCCCATTGTCGCCCTTGTTCCATCCCCATTCGCTTGTGCTTGGAAGCTTGTGTCAGGAGCTACAATCATCATTTGGCTCCAGCAGTAACCCGCTTGGTATGCAGCCCTCCATCTGTGTTGGATTAATGCTGCCTTTGTTGGAGGAAGACCATCGAGTACTCTACCCTTCTGAGAAAAGAGCCATTTGCAGGCCTGATGGACACATTGCTCACTACTAGTATGGTCATACAGCAAGATCACAAAGTGCTGTAGTTGCTCCATTGAGTCATCTACAGACTCTGGTGCAGCACTCGATGTGCAAAATGCTGATGTCATCCCCAATGTTGCACCTCCATGTGTCCCATGCAGTCTTCTTTCCTCGACCAGCAAAGAACAAGACAGTCACATCCCGTGAATGCATGAAACGCTGGGAGAGCTGCACACTTATCAGGGCCCAGAGCCTTGGCTATATCGTGAGCTGCCAAGATACAAAAGTTATTTCCAGTTCCAAAGACAACCCACAGCTCAGGAATGTTGAGTTGCTGTGCTGCTGTCACTGCCAGGACCACCACATCAGTATCAACTGTGTGGATTGAGATCTTTGTATACCTTCGTTTCACAGCATCCTGCACATGGAGCATGATTCTTGGATTGGCTTCCTCGTGGTTGCAGGGAGCAAGGCCTTCTTCATCTCGACGCCGATTACAAAGGATGCCAGAATGATGTGTGGTGATGACTTGCTTGGCGTTGTCCATTGATCCAATGCAGACTGCCAGAAAATAGAACAGTTCCACCTTGTTCTCATCAATCCTGAGAAACTCAATCCAATTCCTAGTAACTAGGGTGGATGGCTCCACATGTCTTCTAACTCCTTTCCCTCTTCTCTTCCGTGTACCTGCCTTCAGACTGTCTGTAAAGAACTCATCCCACACAATGTCTACCTGTCTTGCTTGCTGCAGGTGAGCTCTGATGTGAGGTAGGAACACTGCAGTTGCATAATCATCAAATGTTTTGGCTGGACCAGGTTGCAGCATATTGACAACTGCAGCTCCATCAAGAACAACAACATCTGCAGCTGGTGCAGACGCACTGGTTTGTGAAGGAACGAGTTCTTCCAGGCAGCCTACCAGATGTGATTTCACTCAAGTTCTCAACTTGCCCATCTGTGACAGCGAAGGTGGGCAAGCCTGATTCTCATGTTGAAAGAACTCGTTGAGGTCCCCATCTCATATCTGTGAGGCAATGTATAGCCTGGAGAACAAATAACAGTCGTTCTTCAGTGACGTTAGCTGCTGTTGTCCCTTTGACTTCTGTTGGGCTGGAGGCCGACTTAAGAGTTGTTAGGTTAAAACAACCTAACAAGAGGTTGTTCCTCTTGATTGGCTCATAAATATGATTTGTTTTGGTTGACTAGGCGCTCTGTGACATACATGTTGTACTGATCTTGTCCTAGCTTCTCAATGTGACGTACAGTGTCTATGACAGCAGGATCAACAAGGTCTCCACTGTCCAGTATGAGAAGATCACCACTGTCCTCACAGAAGGGATTCCTCAGTCTTTCTATTGTATCTCTCAGTGATTTGACACCTTTAGCAAATGCCTTCTGTGTGTGGTGCCTGATCCTGATGCCTGTGATCTGACTTCTTTCTCCTCTCTGTTGAGCTTTCAAACTCTTCAATAACTCGTGCCATTTCAGGGCCACAAACCATCCATCGCCTCAGGGCTATTCGATTCTCAGTCAGGCCAACAGCTCCACCATCACCCTTCACTGCAGCATTGTTTTGTTCATGGGCCTGATCTATTGCTATTGCAGAGAATGCTCGACCTGTACTTTTCACCACACAGTTTCCTTTGAGAAACTCTGCAAGAATCTCTGGATGTTTCAACCATGTCACGCAAATGGACAGGAACCCACCTGGCATAATTAGAGTGGCCGAGAGCAAAGAACCACGGTGTGATCTTGGTCAAAGCATCCACATACAGCAAGAAGTCTGCCTCGCGTATTGATCTCACATAGATCATTAGCTCGAGCTCCGAATTCAGTATGATGAGCCAAAACTGGATTTGAGGCCTGACTTTAGCTTGCTTGCAACACCAGTCTTCTAGAGGCAATATGCTTTCTCCTTCTTGCAAGCTTTGCCCATACTGGTCATATGCGTTCTGTAGGTGTAGGTACAGAGCACAGGCTGTCACCTCATGAGCTCGCCGTGTTTGAGTAACATGAGAGGCTTTGAGAAATAAATCTGCAGTGCCAGATGTGGCCACACCTGCTTCTACCAGTACACTGGTCCATCCACTATTGTTTAGAAGATCTCCAAGTGTGTTAAGAGCTGCCATTTCAATGTGCTGTCCACCGAACATTACACAGAATTGGTTCTCACCATAGCTTGTGGGACAACTCCACTGGATTTTCTTTCCAAGTATAAACAGAGGCTGATCAATGATAATCATGGGCACTTGTCCAGGAATGATTATCTCCACTGCCTTCTGTACAACATCCATTGAATGACGAATCATGGCAACAGAGTTTACTTGGTCATAGAACAGGGGAAGAAGAGCAGTAAGTGATACGCTGTTCTCTGGCTCTGAACCAATTGCCTGCTGACTCGCGTGATATGCAGCTCAGGAGACAGTTTCTTCATCACTGAATGAGTCGGTAGCGACTGTCTGCTTCACATGCTCCAGCCAACTGAAAACACAAGAGAAATACAATAGTGTAACTTATTTTCAAAGAAAAACTACATGTATGCATTTTCAAAGAACACCTGTAATTAGGTGATTATGAAAGACAACTTCCTATACTTTACCTGTATTCTTTCTGCATGGCCTCAGGTATACGTCGACAGTCAGCTCTGTTTGGCCCATCTGTTTTAGGCACTGGTGGATCCTTTCTGGGCACTAGGGCTGAAGGCACACTGGCATACGATTCTGGCAACTCGGCCAAGGTCTTCTTGGAGGCAGTCTGGGTATCATCACAACCTTGCATGGCCTATTTCACTCCACTGGTGTCAGAATTTGGATGCTGAAACAGGGATATGCCTGTTCCATGGAATGAATCGTGAGCAGTTGTCGAGCTTGGGTTGTGGTCTATGTTCTCAACTGCAGCAGTTGTGAAGAGACCACCTCTCAGATGAGCAGGGCAGACCGCTTTCTCAGTCTCATAATGTTGACGAATCTTGTTTCCTAGATCAGTGGAGATGTTCAGCACTCTGTCATATGAGATAGACAGTCCGAGGTTGAACAGAGTGTCTACAAGATCACACTTGCGTGCCTTTGTGTGAACCATATCTCCTAGATAGACTGGCAGAGGTGTCTCTCTTTGTTGGCTGTGTGTTATAGCACTTGCTGCTGTAGAGGTCTCCCGACGGCTCACAAAACTGTTGAACATCAACAGCTGTGTGATGGTAAGTACTGGTTGAGGCACTGGTGTGAAACTTGCTTGTGTTTTGATATTTGGCCCGTTCAGGATCATAGATACCAGTGCAGAAAGGGAACTTGGTAACGATTCCTCTTGGCACTGATCACCAAATGAACCACTGAATCTTGTTTTCATTTTCACCATGTCTCTCCGAACTATGTTAGCAGCTCTTGCAGGAATAATGGCATCACTGTCCGCATCATATTCATATGCTTTTTGTAAAGCAGGACCAACATCCTCATTGCAACCAAGTGCAACCTCTCAGCCTTTTGTTACTGCTATCATGTCTGGAAAATAGGCCAAGATAGGTAACTCGGCCTTATGATATTGCAGTGTTGCCTAAATTCCATCACCATCATCCAGTTGAGATGTATTGCAATGGTATTGGTCTTGGCAGACAACCAATCCTGCCAAATGCCTGAAGATTGCTGATTATGGTTCTGTAACCTGCTCCCTCTGTGCCTTGCCTTGAATCAGCTGGGCAGATCAGTGACTCAGAAGTTTCTTACTGACGCAGAAAACATGTGTCCCAGTCTATTGGACATGCTCGACTGGATGTCCCTGCAGGCTGCTGAGGATCCATCATCTTGTGTACCTTCGCCATTGTTAGCCAGGATATTTATTTGACCACCACCAAACACTAATTAAATGATGGACCCTAATGATGGACACTAATTAAATGATGGATGGATTAAATGATGGATGGATTAATGATTAAATGATGGATGATGGAATTAAATGATGGATGGATGGAATAAGGCCAACATCAGAGTTCACAATGTAGATTGACGTAGCAAATGAGTTTGGGTCAGCACCTGCAAGCAGAATAAACAGCATGTAAGTAGGCATCATTTCAGGCCATACATGCATACATACATGCATACAGATGGGAAAACAACACATAACACCATGATTATACTCATTTTATTACATTATCATGACACCTGGAAGTACTTCATAAGGCGCGTTCATTGTTTGGAAAAGTGGTTGTCACAGCCATCATGGAGCAAATTTGCAATGGCCCTATAGCCAGTTTTCTTTCTCTGGACATGCTAGTCACCTGCCAAATTTCATGCTTTTATCATCTAGTTTACAATATCTTCATAAATTTCACATATCTGCTGGAATATTAGTCCATCATGAGTGATAAAGGTTGTGGTCAAGTTTCGTCGAAATTGGATGTGTCGTTTTGGTGAAGAGAGCAAATACGTATTTTGGGAGTTCAACCACACCACCCCCTCCCCACTCTTCCCCCATAGACCTCCTTAATGAGAGCAGACTTTGTTGTGAACAAAACTCCTTCCTTAAGCATCTGTTATGAAACTTGTGGCCAAGTTTCATCAAAATTATGTATTTGGTTCAAGCGATAATGACTGAAGTATTTACAAACGAACGAACGAACGAACGAACACTCACTTACCTAGAGTGAGCTCACCGGACTAAAGTCCAAGTGAGCTAAAAACTATGCACACTGCTAAGTAATCCATCTTTCACTTGATAGATCAAAGTGAATTCAAGTTTAGTGGAACCCAAGCTTGCTCAGAACCCACATTCCAAAGTTCATTCTCAAAGCCGTCAACAGATTTGACATGTTTGTGCATGCAAAGGTAACAGGAAACAAGGGTACGTAGGTCATTCACCTGACAAATGTTCAGTGACCTATCTTGTAATTTAATTGATTAGCCAACCTACATTCTTTCAACAGTACATGGAACTAGTGTGACTTTGTCACTTCAAATTCTCATTGTCCATCCATTTTTCGGCAAAACTCCGCACTCTATCCCAATCTTTTTGGTTAACTTCCTTTGCTTTGTCATCTCCCTGCTCCTCCACATGAATAATATACCACATTTCTCGAATTTTCAGTCATTTTGACATCAAAAAACAATAAACCATTGACAAACTAGAACGGTACATTTACCTCTCCCTCCCTCCCCCAAACCCCCATGTAGGTTTCCTACTAAAATGGAATGTTTGAGTTTGTGCAAAATGGACATGACAGATCCATGTGAAGGAATGCCATAATTTGACCAACACCCTGAAAAATGAGAAAATGGGCATAAAACGTTGTTTTGCTGGCCAATTCCATTGTGTTGGATAAAAACTGCGGACACTTTAAAGATGTGGGTTATTGGTATAATGGTGGTGATTTTATTTTTACTTGGGAGCTTAGTTGACCAATAAAATCCTGGAATTTGCACCGGTAATTTGTCCACATTTCTTCATGAGCGATGAGCGCTGATTTAAGAAGAAAAAAAAGAAGAGTATATATATATATATATATATATATATATATATATATATATATATATATATATATATATATATATATATACAGTATATTGAAAAATAGTGGTTGCACAGGGGAGGGTTTTGTGAGGTTAAAAAAAGTTGGATTCCTGAATGCCAAACCTGTTTTTCTATCAACATTCCAAGATAACACAACAAAACAGATGCTGAGCATGAACATTTGATGATATACTTTCCAAAACAAAAATTCCAACTTCCAGAAGTGGTGAAAGCCGGTATTGCTCAGCGTAATGTACAATATGTACCATGTAGACATCATAGAAGTGTGGTAATTAACCTGTCCGTAACGATGCGTTCTTGGCTAGGGTGTCTGATTTAACGACCAAAACTTTCCCTCGTACCGGGGTGACATGAAAATGTGAATATGGAGTCTTCTATACAACATTATTCCTTTAAGAGCTTTGCCAATCAGTAGAAACGATCTTCCTGCTTGATTACAACTTTGAGGAAAAAAAAAAAAAATTGCATTGTCAGACCTGCACATCTGAAATTTATATTTTGATGAACCATACTCTTTACAAAGCGTTGGTGCTGCCAAAGCAGTTTCTTGGCAAGAGTTATACTGGGTGGTTTGCCGTTGCCTTCCCAGCGTTTTATCCGTACTCTATCCTTTTAAGTGTTGAGCATTAAGCAAGAAAGCAGGAATTACCATTTTTAAAGTCTTTGTCATGACTCGATCAGGGTTTAAACTTTCAACCACCAACCACCCAGAACTAGAGTGGACGCTCTAACTATGATGTGGAGTCTGAAATCTCAAATGGGCCATTATGCCATCTGAAATGGCCAAGTGTAAATGTTCATTTCCAACCTTTAAAATACACTACTCACAATAAGTCAGGGATATTGTGGGAGTGAGTTTTTTTTTCTTTTTTTATAGGGGTTAGGGTTATGGTATTGAAATCAAGAATGCTGTGTTTTTTCACACATTAATAACCATAGAATTAGGACCAACAACTTTTTTCAACATAATTAATACACAAAATGAACCACACCGAAGAACCTGCCAATATCCCTAACTTATTGTGAGTAGTGTACTACAAGTTTATGAAAGACAGCTGACCGGGTGATGATGCAGAGGTAGCAAACTCTACCTTAGTTTGAGCTCATCTGGGTTCCATTCCCGACTTGACTAAACTGTAGGATTTGTGTTTAGCAGGCACAGCATTTTGTCACAAAATCCGCCGTCCCTCAGATGGCCATTGAGCGGGGTAATTGTTTGCTAATGATCGTTTGGACATTAAATGTCATGAAGAATAGTTTGGTTATTGTGATACTCTGAGCAAATTCAAAATTGCTTCCCTGACTACTGTTGGGAAGTTAACTGTAACCCTTGCCTTTGGACTGCTTTGGCAGCCCTGAATGCACCTTTGAGCAAAGCACCACAGAGAGGTTACCAAAGATGAGAAACCTCAGTAACTTGGAAAGCAATTGAAAATCGCAGAATGAATTGCAATCGTACAATTTACGAGCAAAGAACCTGTCCTTACAGAGGGGTTAATTCTCCAATTTCTATGATGTCTATGGTGTATTTTATTACGACTTCTAATACTGACTACTTCTAACTGATCATTTAACTTCGACCTGGTTCTGCCTATGACATCCACTCACTATATGATACAGATTTCATCCCCCTCACTCCTCACCCTGGGGCAAAGTTTATTTTTTTTTGTTTGTTTTTTTTAACTGCCTTAAACCAACACTGAGTCCAACCACCAATTTTCAAGTCATTCCATCCAGCGGTTCAGAAGAGAGCATATAATTAGAACAAAGACACAAACAGTATGACAATTCTCTCACTTCTATGATGTCTATAATTTTCATACAGAGTTGTGATATTTTATTATGCCTTGTAACACACCCTCATCACCATCAGCATCTCTCAGCAGACATAAATATAAATTGGCCATGTCTCCTACCATCAAGCATATTTTGTGGTTAATTTTTTTCCTCCTCCTTCACACTGGGTTTGCATATGAATGAATGAATGAATGATCGTTTTTAAGGCCATTTTCCCCGCTAGAGCGGGGGTTAGCCTTGCGGGCCCCATGACAATCATGGTCCCCTGTTTGAGGCAATTTTTTTTTTATGGCCGGATGCCCTTCCTGACGCCAACCCTTGGTCGCCTCTTACGATGCGCAGGGATACGGTGTACCTATTCTAAATCGGGGTACACACCGTGATCATTCATCCCAGCAAGCTGGTACTCAATTTGCTGACCTCGGAAGGATGACAGGCTGAGTCAACCCCCCTGGCGTTAATTCAGCGATCGATCGGGATTCGAACTCAGGATCCTAGGATCCCAAGCCAGCACCCTAACCGCTAAGCCAACACCAGGCATATGAAATATAATAATAATAATAGGATCACTGAACCTGTAGTTTATCTTGGCCCTGGCTTAATATTGTGACCCAAATTTGGTAGCGTTTTGATTAGTGGGTCTGGAGAAGATTTTTGAAGGAATGTACGTGATTTTCCAAAACAGACTTTTTTTTGACATTGACTTTTTTTTGGCAAAAGCATTGGCATTTTTACACGCTTCCGGTCACGTGATGGGCATGACTTCTGCAATTTAACATCCCTACTCTGTCTTAATGTTACAACCCAAATTTGGTAGCAATCTGATTGGTTGGTCTGGAGAAGATTTTTGGAGGAATTTACTAATTCCGCCATTTTGATACACTTACTGACGTGATCGGAATGAGCTTTGCAATCCACGTTACCAGTCAGGAGCAGAACCTTGATGCCAAATTTCAGCCAGATCGGCCCAGCGGTTTGGCCAGAGAAGTCGACATAGGTGACGGACGGATGGAGCACGTTTACCAGGGTATGGTTTGCAATGGCTCCAATGATGCCTCGGCGCCAGGCCCACAATCAGAAGCGGCCCGTAATGACCAAAAGGGGTACCTTGAACATGGGGGAACCTTGAATCACAGGCCTCAATTCACTTAGTATAACTCCCTTCACATAGATGTCTCTAGTGTATGATCACCTCATGGTAAGTCGATAAACTACTATAGTCATTACCTTCGCAAAAGCGGAAGGTTATGTTTTGATCGCTGTGTATTTATTTGTATGTCTGTGTGTGTGTGTGTATGTTATTCGCATAACTCAAAAAGTATTCAACCGAATTGCATGAAATTTGGTGGGATGATTGGTTATTATACGGGACACATTTGATTAGATTTTGGGAGCAATCGGGTCAAAGGTCAAGGTCAAGGTCACGAAAAGGTCAAAATCGTATTTTTACCAAGTACAGAACAGTAGCTGCGGCGAAGGTATGCGCTCTACCGAGTGCCCGTTCTAGTTTGCACTTGTCTTTTGGTTTTGCAAGATTACACTTATTTTTATGCCTCTGCCGACGAATTCACTGGAGGCATTATGTTTACAGGTTGTCCGTCCATCCGTCCGTGATAGGTTTTTGTTTCCACGATAACTTGAGAACGGCTGAAGGGATGTTATTCAAACTTGGTGCAGGTATGTATAATGAGGTAAAGATGAACTGATTATATTTTGAGGTCAGAGGTCATATGAAGTAAAAATCCTGTTACGACGATAACTTGTGAACCAGTGATAGGATTATGACCAAATTTGGTATAAAGTATATATTATGATGCAAAGATGAACTGATTATATTTTGGGGTCAAGAGATCAAAGGTAAAATGTCAGACGTCCCATGAGGTTAAAAAAAAATAAAAAATCTCTTACCGAGCTAACTTTGAACCAGTCATGGGATTTTCACCAAAACTGGTATGATTATATTGTTATGGATCTCGGATGTCAGCTCTCCCCTTATCAAGGGGGGGTTAATCCCCTTGTCCTTTTATCTGGCCGACGCGAGTCCTGGAAGTTATACGCTCCTTCCGGTCGGTATTAGGTAGGGTTATTGGTCAACTTAATCCAAATACCTAATTACTAACACCGACCGTGAAGCAGGGAAATAACTCCCGCCCGAACCACGGCGTTAGTGGACACGCCGAGCGAAGCGAGCCACGATTCGGGCCTTAGCAAGGACTAAACCCGATTATGGCGGTTCCGATCGTGCCACGTTTACCCAATGGAGAAAAGACTGATGCGATCGGATGGAGAGGAAACCCAGAAAATAGGAAGAACAGATCAATTTATTAACAATTTACAAGAAGGAGAAGAGGAAATGAAAGAAATGTACAGAATAGGAAGAGGAAGAAGAAGCACACAGGGCAGCCTTAAACAGTCTTATTCTTAATACCCCAGGACAAACGGGCCCGTCTCACATACACACTCACACGGGGATTGTAGATGGTTGATGGTCACCAGCGTGTCCAGGCTCCAGCCCGGCTCCGGTCCAGCGGGCGAAACCCGGCAGGCAGCTCCGCGTGGAGTGGAACGCGAACGGACAATTATATAACGGGGGGAAGGCTGGTGTCCTAGCGGCGTATGTAATAAGTGCACGCTCGTGCCAAACGCCCCCTCTCTCCAATGTCCTGCTTTAGCACAAGGTTCCAACCAGAGTCTTTTCACAAGCGCGCTCTTCTAGTCAGTCCTTCAAATCACAGTAGTCCTCCAAGTCCTTCTTTAATCAGCGCCAGCGAGTAAGTCCTGTGAAAGGGCTTTGCGTTCGCGCTTTTATAACTCAAGCAGCGATCGCTCAGCGAGCCCAAAAGCCACGCCTATCAGGCGATCTTACCTCAGCCCTGGTTGGCTGGTGCTTGCTTACTGGCCACGCCCTGATGGTGGGTTGACGTGGCCACACCTTCTTCCTGGCGTTCCGCCCCCTTTTTCCGGGCCTCACCTCGTGGCTTATGGCGGCGTTTGGGCGGAAGCCCAGCGAGGTTGCGAACGCTGCTGGCAAGGCGCGTAACAATTTGGGAGGGCCATGGGGCACAGACAGGAGGGCGCGCTTAATGGCGTCGCTTGGAGAGGGAGGCTGGCAAAATGAATGGAATGGAGCCTACTTCTTATTTGATTGACACAACGCAGATTCAACTATTGGAAACATGGCCTTATCTATACACATACTAATGAAATAACTGAAGTCCTATGGTGACCTACGTGTTGCTTGTGGCCTACCTATGGGGTGCAACCTTTTACCCTTTAATAATGTCATATTTACAAGTGTGGGTTCTCAAAACTGCAACAATATGTTATGATGCAAAGACAAATCGATTAGATTTTGGGGTAAGAGGTCAAAGGTCAGAGGTCATGTTAAATAATATTTATGTTGCCACGCCAACTTGTGAACAAGTGATGGGATTTTGAACAAATTAGGTGTCAGTATATATGATGCAAAGATGAACTGATTGGATTATGGTATGAAGAGGTCAGAGGTCTTGTCAGGTAAAAAAAATGTAATAACTTGAGAACAGCTGAAGGGATTTAAATCAAACTTGATACAAGGATGTATAATGATATAATGATGTAATAATGTGGGCGGAGGCATATTGGTCGACGTCATGACGTTGAAGAGTCGTTCTAGTTTTGATTTAGATGGCCGAAGTAAATTTCATTGGGTAGGTTCTTCTTTATCTCGTACTATAGATGCAGCAGAAAACTTGAGTATCAATTTAAACTGATGGTGTAAGAAGTCAGGCGAATTATAGAGTAATCAATTATTGATCATCTCTGGACATAGAAAGTGAGCATGCAGTTTTGTATAATGGTATTGCATGGGGCACCTTGAACCGGCAAAGGTGGGGCAGGTCGAATCATGGTTCAAGGTGCCCCGGATAATATGTATATATTTTTTCTTTTTGAATTGCTTCCCCAAATGGGGGCCCACAAATTTGTTTGGCACCAGGCCCACAAAAGGTTAAACCGGCCCTGATGGTGACAATACAACAACAACAACAACATGCATTTTAAGGCCATTTTTCCTGCTAGAGCGGGGGTTAGCCTTGCGGTCCCCATGACAATCTTCTCCATTTTGCCCTATTTTCTGCATCTCTCCTTGTTAACCCCCTTGCCCGCATTTCTTCTTCCACCATCTTTAGCCAAGTCTTTCTCGGTCTTCCCCGTCCTCTACTTCCTTCTACATTAACTTCCATCACTCTTCTCAACCAGTTACTTTCATCCTTCCTCAACACATGACCAAACCATCTCAACCTGTTCCTCTTCACAGCATCAATCACAGGCAATATTCCCATCATCTTTCGCAATTCATCATTTGTCTTCCTCTCTCTCAACGATACTCCGCACATCCATCGAACCATTCGCATTTCCACCCTTTCCAGCCTTCGTTGCTGCTCTACGTTCATTACCCATGTCTCGCTCCCATAAATCATAACACTTCTCACACATGCAGCATACACCTTTCCCTTCAGCTTCAGCGACACTCTCCTCCTCATCAGCACGCCACTCAGTTCCCGAAACTTCTTCCATGCACATCTCACTCGAGCAACCGTTGCCGAGTCTGATCCACCTTCTCCATTCAGCATGTCTCCGAGGTAGCAAAATGTTTTCACACCTTCCAGCTCCACGCCGTCTTCAAGATCCAACTTGACATTTCCTCCATCTGCAGCTCCCTCTGTGCACACCTTACATTTGAATGTAGCTGCCACACTGGTAAATGACCCTCTCAGACCACTACATTTTTGATGAACCCACTCAGCGCACATTGTACATTGAATGGAGTTCACTCTGACACCCTTCCTGCACACAGCACACGGCCACTTCCCAGTTCTTTCCACCTCACCACAAGCTTTACCACTTGCCATCACCTTCGTCTTTCCGATATTCACCTTCAGACCTTTTGTCTCCATACATTCCTTCCACTTGTTCATCTTTTCCTTCAGTCCATCCATACTTTCCGCAATCAACACCAGATCATCTGCATACAACAACTCCCACGGTAAACCCTCCTTTATGTTCTGAGCCAGCACCTCCATCACAGCTACAAATAGTAGTGGACTTAGTACCGACCCCTGATGCACTCCCACCTTCACCTCAATACCTTATGGTGAAGATGGTGACAATACCTTATCTGGAATTCCAATTCCAGATAAGCTAATAATCCACAGCATTTATATATCGCCGATGATATCTGCCAGTTAAGCCAATCAAACGTGTTCCATGATGCAATGGTTGCCAATCTAGGGTTTTGTCCATGCGCTACCGTTTGTAAATGCTGATCATCAATCGAGGAAGATACACGTAATGTTTTATTTAACAGTAAGTGCCATTTAACGTCTGATTATGACTCGGCCGTGGTTTGAACGGCCGAACTCCCAGACTGAGGAAGCTCTAACCATTAAACCACTGAGTCTGGTTTGGCATTAACATAAAGAGAATTGGCATGTCCTCCCCTACCCTAAACCCTCAGGACTAGTCATATATTTTACCAATTATAACCTTTCTGTGCACACTCAAAGTATAACCATCAGTTTAAAATGCATTCTGTCCAGTGACACATACAAACATGCATACATACACACATACATACATAGTCACGTGAAAACGTAAGTACACTCCATGTAAAGTTTTGACTTTTTCAACATATTTCAACAATATTGATAAAGGTGATATAATATAACAAATATCATGAAACATTTACATTTTGTAGTCCATTGTATAATTTAAATAAACATAAATGCAAATTTCGAATGTGGAAAAAGTAAGTACACCCCATGAAATGTTTTTAAAATCTTTTTTTACATATGTGGACATTTTTTTTTTTTTTTTTGTATACTGAATCGAGGCTCGTGAAAGAGCTAACATTTACTTCACAAACAAATCAACCAGACAAACAAAACACACAAAAAGAGGGAGCGGAAAACAAGATGGGGAGAGAAGGGGAAGCACACAAACACAACATTTGAGAGCAGGAAGATGGCTTGGGGGGAGGAGGCGTGGGAAGGGGGGGGGGGGGTGGAGGGAGAAGTATAAAACAAGGACAACAAGGACTTCCAGGACAGAAGTTGGTATTTCAAAAAAGTGGAATTGGGGTGAAATTAGCGGAGGTAGAAAAGATCAAGGTTTTGGATGGAGGAAGATAAGAGATGGTGGTGAACAGCAGTTTTAAAGACCTTGAGGGTGGAGTGGGATTGAAGAGAGTGAGGGAGTTTGTTCCAGAGGTGGGAGAAGAGAGGAATGAAGGAGTGAAGGTGAGCAGAGAGTCTTGATTTTGGCAGTTTGACCATAAGAGGGTTGCAGGCAGATCCTGTGCGACCTGTAGGAATATTTGCGGGACAGAGCCCAGAGAGAGCTGGGGGGGCAAGGCCAGAGAGGAGTCGGTAGAAGATGGAAAGACCACCAACCTGCCTGCGGTGAGTGAGTGAGAGGCCCTTGGAGTTAGCTTCATCGCGGGAGATTCCAATGATTCTGAATGCTTTGGTTTCAACAGCGTGAAGACGAGCTAGGTGTGAGGCAGGAGCACCAGCCCAGAAGGGAGAGCAGTATTCCATTGAGCTGCGGATGAAAGCCTTGTATGTGGTGAGGAGCTCAGGTGTGCCAAGGAAGGACTTTGCACGACGGAGGATGCCCAGTCGGCGACTGGCTTTGGAGGCCAGATTTGAAATGTGGTTTTCCCAGGAAAGATCATGGCAGATAGTGAGACCCAAAAGCTTGAGTGACAGAACTTCTTGGAGAGGATTATTCAGAAAGTGGATGGGAGGGTTGTCCAGTCGGTCTTTTCGGAGAGACATCGTAAGAGTGTGAGATTTGTCAGGATTGAAAGACATGTTCCACTTGTTTGCCCAGTCTGTGATTTTGTCCAGGTCTGCAGAGAGTGAGGAGGCAGCAGACTGCCGATCTGAGGGATGAAGAATGGAGCGACAGAGAGTCGAGTCATCAGCAAAGAGATACAGAGGATTTTCAAGAGTCAGAGAGATCATTGATGAAGACCAGAAAAAGCACAGTGCCCAGAACACTGCCTTGTGGAACTCCAGCCTGAACAGGAAGAGGAGATGAGAAAAACCCATTCAGGGCCACACGTTGACTACGACTAGAGAGGAAGTCCGCCAGCCATGCGTGGAGATTTCCATTGATACCAAAAGAGGAGAGTTTGGTGAGCAGAGCGGGGTGCCAGACCGTATCGAAGGCACGTGATATGTCAAGGGAGACTGCTCTAATTTCCTGTTTGGCATTGAGGACCTCCATCCATTGTTGAGAAAGCAGAAGCAGCATGTCCAGAGTAGAGTGTCCAGGTCTGAAACCAAATTGATGATCAGAGATCAAGCCATTGGAGAAGAGGAAAGATTTCATATCTGAAGCAATGATGGATTCCATGACTTTGCTGATAATTGGGAGAAGGCTGATTGGTCTGTAGTTGCTGGGATCTGTTTTTGCACCTTTTTTGTGCAAAGCGGTGATGTTGGCAGATTTCCAAGCAGATGGAAGATGACCTTGAGCAAAAGAGAGGGTGAAGAGAACAGAGAGAGGGAGTGAAAGAGCGGAAGAACAGGATTTTAGGACCCGTGGGCTGATGCCGTCAGGTCCAGTTGCAGAATCCGAGTCGAGGGTTGACAGAAACTTTTCCACCTTGTCAGGAGGAAAGGACACAGAGTCCAGGAGCAGCTGGGTACGACTGGGTACGGTGGGTACAGAGAGGGATGGGTTTGGGACAGAAGTATCTGTATATTTGGGACAGAAGATGGGTTTGGGACATATCAATATTTGATCTTCATTTAAACAGTATCTATAGATAAAGGTGATCTACTTGTTAATTTTTTGGTGAATGAATTATTGCAAAGTCAATTTTTCATTGTTTTTTGTTCAGAGATGCCATTTCCTTCTGTGGAAAAAGTAAGTACACCCTTGGCTCTAATAGGTGGTGTTGCCCCCTTTGGCAGAAACAACCTCAAGTAGGTGTTTCTTGTAACTGTCTACCAGTCTCTAACATCGACTGGGAGAAATTTTTGCCCACTCCTCCATGCAGAATTCTTTCAGCTGTGCGATGTTTGAGGGGTTTCTTGCATGCACAGCTCGTTTCAAATCCCCCCCACAACATCTCGATGGGATTTAGATCCAGGCTTTGACTTGGCCATTCCAGAACCCTCCATTTCTTTCTTTTCAGCCATTCCTTGGTGGATTTACTGGTATGTTTAGGGTCATTGTCACGTTGCAAGGTCCACCCTCGGTTGAGCTTCAACCTTCTGACACATGGCCTCACATTATCCTCAAGCACCCTCTGGTACAATGAAGAATTCATAGTGGATTCTATGATGGTGAGCTGCCCAGGCCCTGATGCAGCAAAGCTGCCCCAAACCATAATATTTCCACCACCATGCTTTACAGTTGGTGTCAGGTTCTTGTGGTCAAATGCTGTCTTTGGTTTTCGCCAAACATGTCTTCTAGTCTGGAGGCACTTCCAGGAAATGTGACAGTAGGGGTACACTCATGTTACAAGCTGGCAACAATGTTTTTCTGAAAGCCCAGACCTCTAGGAACCCAAAAAGTCTTGTTGCCAGCTTGGGAAATGGTTTGGACCAGATTTGTGGCCATTTTTCAAAATGGCCGCCTACATTTTTGGTGTTTTCTAATATTTGAGCTCTAGAACTTATATCTGGCTGTCTTAAAGGTCTCTAGGGTTATGACCTTATAACATATAGTCATACAACAATCCTCACCCAAATTGGGGTGCATGGCATATCTATAAGTGGTTTTATTGAAGCAAAAAGGCAAAAATATGCCTGAAAAACGCCTTCATTTTGATTTTTCCAAATCACTAAATTGCATACTGTGAAGTTGTTCTTTGGTCAATTTCTTTCAAAATAGTTTTAAAATTTGCCCAGATCCCTCCTCTTCATTAGCAAATCTTCAGGAATATACCCAAGTTCTCAGAAAATATGTTTTATGCATGATCAGCTACCCCTACCCCCTAAATCACAAAACGTGCCAATTTTCAATATTTCCAGATTCCAACCAATATCATTGTTGTATGACTTTTTCTCATCATGATAGGTCCAAATTAACTTACTCTATGTGATTAGGTGTTAATAAAAATTGAATTTCACACTTTAGTGAAAATCCAAGATGGCTGCCAAATGGCCAATAAAATATAATATTTCACATTATGACGTTAAGTTAAGGTAATGCAGTCTACCATTTGATACCAACACATTTTTGAGACATAATATATTGCAATAATGATGCTTTCCTTTGTATCCTTCCTCAGGTCCTGCCCGAATCATCATTTTAACATAATTGTTGTGTTAACAATGTACTATAACATATTGCTTGTTGCATGTGCTGTAAATAGCTTTCAGTGTTGTGGTAGACATAGTCTTTGTCTCTTTCCAGATATGAATGAAGATGGAACCTGTAGCTGTGATAGGCGGGAGACGGAAGAGAGAATCAGTTGCACTGGACATCGACTGGAGCACATGCTTCATTTGCCAAGGCAACAGAAAAAATGAAAAGACAACCAAGCCCACAGATGTTGGTCTCGAACGCTTTAAAGACTGTGTGATTACGAGACAGAAATACCATGACCATGAGTACATCTCAACACTTGACAGAATACAGAGTATTGACCTTGATGATGAAAAAGAACACATAGTATGGCACAGGGGCTGTTATTCAAAGTTTACACATGCCAACCATATTGAGAGACTGAAAAATCGGCATGAAAAGGAAGCAAAGGACTCGTGTGACCAACCATCTACATGCATTCGCCCCTCTTCTAGAGCATCAGTTGCTTCAGTGTCCTGGGACAAATGTATTTTCTGTCAGGAGGATAAGGCAGGAAAGCAATTGAGGAATGTAGCCACTTTAGAGACCTCAGACAGAATACTAAATGATGCTCAAAAGAACAAGATTATGAGATGCCGGTTGGCAGGAATAAGTGACCTAATAGCTGCTGAAGGGAAGTACCACCTTCCTTGTTATGTAACCTTCAGGAGGAAGTCTGAGTCAACTGTGGTAGAAGAAGGCCCAGAATATCCACCAGATGTTTGTTTCAACAAAATGATCGAGGAGGTGGATGCTGGGCTGTCTGGAGGAGACATCTATACCATGAAAACCATCTGGCAGCAATACTGTTACATGATGAGAAGAGACTTCAGTGTCTGTGTGGAGCAATGTGACCGACAGAGTTACAAAGCATTCAAGAACAAAGTCAAAAGGGTATTAGGAGATAGGGCAGATTTTGTACAGTCCATGAATCAACAGGATTCACTTCTAGTCTTCCCACTAATTCAAACAGGTATTGTTGTTCAGAACTTAGCAGAGATGGCAGATGAGCTAGAACAAAGTGAGATACAAGATTCTGATGAAACCTCCCAGCACATTCCATCTTTCTCAGCCGAAACAAAGGACAAGGAACTCTTGAGTTGGCTTTACAGAGTGGCAGTCAAAATGAGAAATGACATCAAGACAATGCCAGGACACTCAGATATTGGAGACATCAATACTGAAAGTGCACAGAAGGTGGTTCCTGAAAGCCTTTACATTTTCCTACGCCTGCTGTGTGATTGTGACAGCATATTTGAAGATTCTGAAGGGACCTCCGAAGGTGATGATGATGGAGAAAGCAAAAGGATTTTGAGCATAGCACAGGACATAGTATGTTTGGCATCTGGTGGCAGAAAGCAGACACCAAAGCAACTAGGGCTAGCTCTCACTGTTCACCAAGCAACAAGGTCCAAGGACTTGGTGCAACTAATGCATGCTGCAGGACATGGTGTTAGTTATGAAACTGTAAGAAGAGCTGACACTGTCCTTGCAAACTCTGTCTTGGCCAGATATGTTGAGCAAAACAACACAATAATACCCCTGAATTTTGCACAAGCTACCTACCAAGGATACATCAGATATGCTAATGATAACATTGACATCATAGAGGAGACCCTTGACGGTCAAGGCTCCTTTCATGCCTCACAGTCTGCTGCCTTTCGAAGAAGCATACCTGGCGAAAAGACCATTGCACCTGATGTCAAGTCAAGCAGTAGCAGATCTGTAACTGTGCCAGAGCATTTCAATGAGATTCAACCTTCAGGCATGGGCACCCAGAAACCCGAAGCAACATTTCCAGTAGCTGTGAAAGCTGATTGGTATATGGAATCGGATGCCCAGGTTATCTCTGAGGCTATGGCCATAGATGTGTCATGGCTCCTTGCACGTCAGTCTCACACCGAGGACCAGCATGTTCCAGGCTGGACAGCATTTAACCAGCGTGTGTCTGATGTGAATCCAGCAAAGACTACAGTAGGGCCTATGCCGATAATCAATGAGCCTGCACATGAGTTTGACACCATCTGGACAGTGATTCAAAACTGCCAAAGGATGACTGCTGCACTAGGGCAAACGTATACAGTACTTACCTTTGATGAGCAACTGTACTGTAAAGCCAAGATGTTGCAGTGGGCCAAACCAGACAAATGCAAAAACCTAGTGGTGATGCTTGGTGGTTTCCATATTCAAATGAATTTCACCAAGGTTATTGGACAGTACATGGCAGATTCCGGCTTGAAGGACATTCTGGTAGAAAGTGGTGTGTATGGCGAGAACACTGCACAGAACATCCTCAACGGGAAACAATGGAACCGCACAATCCGTGCCCACAAGCTTGTGTTTGAGGCATTATGGCGAATTCTGTGGCAGAAGATCCTACATTGGCTGAATGAAAATGAAGTACAGATTGATGCAGAAATCAATCAGGTATCAGAGGACCTTTCGAGAGCTTTCCAGCAGGCAGACGATGAGGCCATCTACAGTGCTCTGAGGCGTCTGGTGCCCAAGGCCTACCAGGTCAGTGCCCTAATAGAAGACATGGACAGGGAACACGAGGCAAATGCCACATTTGTATATTGGCGGCAATACATGCATCTTGTGAGCATCCTCCTGAGGTTCACCCGTGCCATCAGAGATGCCAAGTGGGAATTGTTCCTGACCACTTTTCGCGAGATGCTCCACTGGTTCGGAGCCTTCGACCGGCCAAACTACCTGCGATGGGGCAGTGTGTTCCTGGCAGATATGAATCAGCTGGGGCACACTGCGCCTGAGGTGTTGGCAGGTTTCAATGAAGGGGACTTCGGAGTGAAGGAAAGCACACAAAAGTTCAACCAAGTACCTGATGATCAAGGACTGGAGCATGTCAACAAGATGGGCAAAATCGCTGGAGGAGTCAGGAGTCATGCCATTACAGGATGTGACAGCACCAGTCAACTCGCAGGCATATCAAAGAAGGCAGCATGGAAAATATTTTGTGAAGTTCCTCACCTACTCTCCCAGCTAGGGGTTGCACATGTTCCAAGTGAAGAGATTTGTGCAAAGGCTGAGGAGTTTGTCTGCCGTCTTTACAACCCGAAAGGAGACGCAAAGGAAATCCAGGCGCTGAGATGTTCCCAATTCAGAAAAGTTGGTAAAAAGCCAGAGAACATGCCACCAACAGAGGATGCATTGCACCAGCACATTTTAAGGGCACATCATCAAGCCCTTGTGTGGCGAAATGCCAATGTGCCAAATCCAGGAATCCCCAATCCAACAACATCCGGCTGGTACCTTGAGGACAACCAGCTGATGCCCCGTCTCATGACCAAGGAAGGGCTCACAGCAGAATGTGTCAAAATTGCGACGTGTGCATGTACCTCAAAGGCCCGTCCATGTCTAACTGGCAGGTGCAACTGTAGGAAAAATGGATTGCGGTGCACATTGGCATGCAAATGTGCAGACTTATGCAGGAACCCCCTCAATGACTCTGATAGTGATTAGACGACATGCATGGAAACTTGAGTATATTCCATAATGTCATATTGTTACTATGCTGGCTGTATTTGACGTAATGTAACTAGTCTTGCTTCAGCTCTGTTCCACCAATGTATTACTAGTCTATGATATGACTGTATCCCACATTCTGTCACTTATGTATGAATAGCCAGATTAGCTTGTTGGGTATGACTTTGTTAATTCAGTGCCAAATATTTGTTTAGTTTAAAGGTGCAAGCATTGCATTGACGTTTGTATTGTTTGGATCAGTGTAACATAATAATGTTTGCATTATGTATACAAGTTATGTATGTTTATTTTTGTTTTACATTAAATAATATAGCTTATATTTTACAATCTTCTATGTCTTCATTTATGTAAGTGCCTTGTTTGTCAGCTATGTTGGAACTAATATACTCCGCAAACAAGGCACTTCCAAATCCACACTACTTTCCTGAAATTCAAATGTTATAAAACATAAATTTTACATAAAGTCCCCCTCTAAAATAATACATCTTCAACTCATCAAGACTCTTTCACATACATGTGACCTATAGAATAGTAGTGCCTCATATATTTAGTATAAATGGAACATTTTAGAAGTGCCTCTGAATGAAATTGCAGTCTTATGGTCTCGCGCCACCAAATATTCTATGGCCATTTGGCAGCCATCTTGGATTTTCACTAAAGTGTGAAATTCAATTTTTATTAACACCTAATCACATAGAGTAAGTTAATTTGGACCTATCATGATGAGAAAAAGTCATACAACAATGATATTGGTTGGAATCTGGAAATATTGAAAATTGGCACGTTTTGTGATTTAGGGGGTAGGGGTAGCTGATCATGCATAAAACATATTTTCTGAGAACTTGGGTATATTCCTGAAGATTTGCTAATGAAGAGGAGGGATCTGGGCAAATTTTAAAACTATTTTGAAAGAAATTGACCAAAGAACAACTTCACAGTATGCAATTTAGTGATTTGGAAAAATCAAAATGAAGGCGTTTTTCAGGCATATTTTTGCCTTTTTGCTTCAATAAAACCACTTATAGATATGCCATGCACCCCAATTTGGTTGAGGATTGTTGTATGACTATATGTTATAAGGTCATAACCCTAGAGACCTTTAAGACAGCCAGATATAAGTTCTAGAGCTCAAATATTAGAAAACACCAAAAATGTAGGCGGCCATTTTGAAAAATGGCCACAAATCTGGTCCAAACCATTTCCCAAGCTGGCAACAAGACTTTTTGGGTTCCTAGAGGTCTGGACTTTCAGAAAAACATTGTTGCCAGCTTGTAACATGAGTGTACCCCTACCACCTTTTCTAGGCCACTTTTGGGGATATGCCTCCAGACTATTCTGGTACTGTGGCCAAATAGCTCTACCTTTGACTCATCTGTCCAGAGCACATTGTTCCAGAAGTGCTGGTCTTTGCCTCGGTGTTCATTGGCAAACTTTAGTCTTGCGCTGATGTTCTTTCTGGACAGCAAAGGTTTCCTCCTGGCACACCTCCCATGTAGATCAAATTTGTGCAGCCTCTTTCTAATGGTAGACTCGTGCACTTTGACATCAACAGTGGCAAGAGCTACGTGTCGGTCCCGTGATGACATTCTGGGGTTCTTAGAGACTTCTTTCAGCATCTTGCGGTCTGCTCTCGGGCTGAACTTGCTGGGGCGGCCTGGCCTGAACAAGTTGGCAGTTGTTTGGAATCTTCTCCACTTGTAGATGATCTTCCGGACAGTCTAATGATTGATTTCAAATTGTTTGGAGATATTTTTAAATCCCTTCCCAGACTCGTAGGCATCTATAACCTTCTTTCTGAAGGCCTCAGAGAGCTCTTTTGATTGAGGCATGGTGACGCCGCACACTTCAACAACAAAGAGCAAACCAAACTAAATGAGGTTTAAATAAGACAGGTTCCTCCAAGATCCTCTAACGATGTTCTAATCATTTGCACCTGAGTTGGTGCACCTGATTCTAATTTTAGGTATTTGAAGTGGTGATAAATGTAGGGGGTGTACTTACTTTTTCCACATGCGAAATTTGCATATATGTTTATTTAAATTATACAATGGGCTACAAAATGTAAATGTTTCATGATATTTGTTGTATTATATCACCTTTATCTATCAATATTGTTGAAATGAAGATCAAATAGCTGTATGTTGAAATATGTTGAAAAAGTCAAAACTTTACATGAGGTGTACTTACTTTTTCATGTGACCGTACATACAGTGCATTCAGAAAGTATTCAGACCCCTTCACTTTTTTCACATTTTGTTATGTTGCAGCCTTATTCTGAAATCGTTTAAATTCATTTTTTCCCTCATCAATCTGCACTCAATACCCCATAATGACAATGAGAAAACAGGATTTTAGAAAGTTTTGCAAATTTATTAAAAAGAAAAAACTGAAATATCACATTGACATAAGTATTCAGACCCTTTGCTATGACACGTGAAATTTATCTCAGGTGCCTCCCATTTCTCTTGATCATCTTTGAGATGTTTCTACACCTTGATTGGAGTCCACCTGTGGTAAATTCAATTGATTGGACATGATTTGGAAAGGCACACACCTGTCTATATAAGGTCTCACAGCTGACAATGCATATCAGAACAAAAACCAAGCCATGAGGTCGAAGGACCTGCCCGCAGAGCTCAGAGACAGGATTGTGTTGAGGCACAGATCTGGGGAAGCTTACAAAAACATTTCTGCTGCATTGAAGGTTCCCAAGAGCACAGTGGCCTCCATAATTCTTAAATGGAAGAAGTTTGGAACAACCAGGGCTCTTCCTAGAGCTGGCGGCCTGGCCAAACTGAGCAATCGGGGGAGAAGGGCCTTAGTAAGAGAGGTGACCAAGAACCCGATGGTCACTCTGGCTGAGCCCCAGAGATGCTGTGTTGAGATGGGAGAAACTTCCAGAAGGACAACCATCACTGCAACACTCCACCGATCTGGGCTTTATGGCAGAGTGGCCAGAGGAAAGCCTCTCCTCAGTGAAAGACACACAATCCTGTCTCTGAGCTCTGCAGGCAGTTCCTTCGACCTCATGGCTTGGTTTTTGCTCTGATGTGCATTGTCAGCTGTGAGACCTTATGTAGACAGGTGTGTGCCTTTCCAAATCATGTCCAATCAATTGAATTTACCACAGGTGGATTCCAATGAAGGTGAAGAAACATCTCAAAGATGATCAAGAGAAATGGGAGGCACTTGAGCTAAATTTCAAGTGTCATAGCAAAGGGTACGAATACTTATGTAAATGTGATATTTCAGTTTTTTTTCTTTTTAATAAATTTGCAAAACTTTCTAAAATCCTGTTTTCTCTTTGTCATTATGGGGTATTGAGTGCAGATTGATTCGGGCAAAAATGAATTTAAACCATTTCAGCAAAAGGCTGCAACATAACAAAATGTGAAAAAAGTGAAGGGGTCTGAATAATTTCTGAATGCATGGTACATACATACATACATACATACATACTGTATACATACATACATACATACATACATACATACATACATACATACATACACTCTTCTAGCTAAACAGTTGCATAGACTCCACCTCTTAGGCATGCGATTAGAGAAGCTACAGCCCCCTACATCTCCGTAGGATTATACTGCAGCCAATACCGGGATGGGAATTTGATTCTCGATTTTATAAACAGGTCCACCCTTGAGGGGACATCCACAGACATGCGTTTCAGGCTTGTTGGCCCAGATCAGCGAGGAGTAGAAGCCCCTCCTCGGAGTCACCTGGTCAAACCCTACAAGACATTAAGTTGAGACGAGACCAAATCACTGTAGTGTGTACCAGAAAGTAAGTGCCAGACCAGCTATTGCTGCATGCATGCTGACCAACAGGAAATGCCTGCCACACAATAACCTGTCTGTGGTAGACAAAACAGTTCTGGAAACAGCCAGGAACAATTTAAATGTAATAAATGCTCTTCTTGATAAATGGTTCCAAAAGGGCTTGTGCATACATCTGGTTTGCATAATATTTGATTCCCTCGATCATCTTTTCATCCCTAAGGGATAGCACATTCCTTTCTTTTAGGGGTCTGCAGAGATTTGTCATACTTTGTTGATGATGTCCTGATTCCCTGTTTCCATGTCCAGACTTTCCTGAATATCTAACCTGAGACAGCTTTGTGATTTTCCGTCCAATTTCTATGGCAAGCCTGCAGCCTCTGCTTTGATTTTTCCTGAAGGGAGAGGACAAAGATCAGTTTTTGTTTTTGTTTTTTTGCTGCTTTCCTCCTGGCTTGAACATATCCATTACGATGAATGCACAATGGACATACCTGTGCTACCTATACTGCTGCTACAATTGGCTTTTGAGTTGCATGCATTTGTGATTGTTGAAAAACATTTGTGATTGTTGAAAAACATTTGTGATTGGAATAAAAGTGTTCCTGTGTGCGTTGCAATTCCACCAATCACTATTCGGCCATCCTGGAGCAATGCCCCTCGTGTATGGGGGATGGTCTACGCGACAGATGGTTGCACCGTGTGAGTATACACAGCCTGGGTGCCCATAAATGTCGCCGTTTTAAATGCTTAACCATTCCGTTTTCAATCCTATGATTGAGACTGCCATCGGAGCTAGCAGCATTGTCTCGAGAGAGGTATGCACACTCACCTCTGCACTGTCTAACCTGGGTTTGAATCCTGACCCAGCTTTAAGCTGTCCCTCTGGTGTTTCACGTGTGGGATGTTTCATCGATGTGCGTGCCATCTATTATAAGGTCGTTGAGTCAGAGGACCCTTCTGCCCTCACCGGTTGTTAGTTGACATGAAATATCCCACGGTGTCCTTTGAGAAGAGAAGGCCAGTTCTCACCATCACCCCAGGACCAAGTTACAAATTTCTGCCACCTGCATTGGCATATCGGTTGTGGCCAATCTGTTCACAAAAGACATGGGTTAAATAAAAACGTTCTTTGGCTGACCTACGGTGGTGGTACTACTTGCAGTGGCAGTGATGATTATGACGACTGGCATCATTAGAAAGATCAACCCTAGTTCCTGCCAGCTGCATTTTCATGCCTGTCTAGCCATGTTTCATGACATATGCTAAGTGAAAAGTTGTTCATCTACTTTAGTAAGGTCTCTACCCCAAAGAAAATCTAAATGAAGTGAAACAGGATAATTTGCATAGGACCACAGTAATTAATCGATAGCTTGTAACAAAATAGATGTAGATGCAACTTGAGCTTAGATTGGATTGTGCTGTGCACTCTTAAAACGTTGCATAGCTTAAATTGGAATTAATTTTTTTGAGGATTTGTATTCAAACTTTAGAAAAAAAGATTGGAATTAACGAAAAAAAATTATATTCCAAATGCTATTACCAGACTTGGCTTTTTATACAAGGCACACGACTGTAGCATTCCCTTTATGTGAAAGTTTCTTAAATAATTTATTTTGGGAAGAAATATCTACAAAGATTTCTATCCAATTAGCAATATTTTTTTGGCAGAATAAGGATTCAGAAGTGAAAGCATTTAAAGATAATGGTGAAAACCTTGTCATGGTGTACTGTAACAGTACGTACAATGGCACTCGCCCTTTCTGAGGAAAAAACTTTTTGTTTCTCCGATAAGACTTTCACAAACACTTCCTCCACCCCATTATCAAAGAAAATTATTGTAAGATGCCATCCATTTGTAGGTTTTTATGTTTGCTTCGTCCCAGAGCAGATTGTTTGAACAAGATTGTTGACTGTCGGAATATTGTTTGCTTGGCCACAACTTGATATGTTCAGCTAAATCGGGTTTCTTCAGGCCACAACGATCTCTACATTTGGATAAGCCATCCATACTTTGTATTTGGGGCTCGGTCATTGAAATAGCTTTGTGAACGCCATTGTGCCCAATGTTCATTTGGGGCGATGCTACAGCTTGTCAAACCAAAATGGTGGATGGGAATTGCAGTACAAAGTGATGTGCTAACATTACATGCCTCATGAAATATGTTCCTCATTGGGAATGTGAAATTCAAATGTTGAGGATTAAGACGAGTGTCAGGTTAGCTTGCTAACTCGCAATTTTCTTTTTCCTGTAAGTTGTTGCCTTGTTTTATTTGCACGTTTGCCTATAAGTGACTTTAACATAAACGGTGCTGTCAAATAAAGCTTTGTTGATGGTAATTGAAATTAATGATTTCCATTTCATTTTTCCACAGGATCAAAGCCCTGGAAAAAGTATTGCAAGTGTGCAGCATGAATCGATGAAGAAGAAAGCTTGTTGAAGAGGATTTTTACTCCTTGACGTCACTGTGTGAGGAAGGCGTTGTACAGAAAGAGAGCAATAAGGAAGGTGTGAATTTGGCATTGCAGCACAGATTTGGTAGTACCCTTGTTTGTATCCATTCGAAGTTGAAGAAATGGTCATTCGGTAATTGTCCATATTTGTTTTGACATGCCCATGTTGCACCAGAGTGCTCAAAGTTTTCAATTACCAGATTTCCAATGAAGAGCTCTTCATAATGGCTTCAGAGGGCTGCCTGGGTGTGCGCTATTGCTTGGTTGTACTGGGAATTGGAATGCTCAGCCTGGGAATACTCATGGTCACGTGGCAGTCATTTGTGGAGGAGCCCATAACACCGAACAATGAGAGCAGCGGTGATTTTCCTGGTACTTCGATCGCTCCACCGCAGACTTTTAATCAACCGGATTTCACGACGTATGCTTTTTGCATTGCGGGGTCCTTGTTGCTTGCTGTTGGAATTATTTGGTCTATTTACCAAAATATAAGCGGGTCCCCTGCAGCGGTGGATGCACATCCAGCCCAATCTTCAGAAAAGTAAGCATAATTTTGCTAACATTTTTTATTCTGTTCTTTGTCTCTCACCCACTCTTTCTATCCTTTTTTTTTTTTTTTTTTTTTTTTTTTTTAACCAACCGGAGCACTTCTACATGATCTACACATGAATATTGCTTCTTCATAAGTAGGCTTTGACTTTGACTGAACTCTTCCATGAGCCTTGACTTTGTACACAAAATTTTTTAAATGATGGGCTGGAATGCGCAGGCTTTGTGTTTGGTAAAATGCAGTCAACTCCATGATGGCTAAATATTTCCATGTCCATTTTTGGTCGTCTGCATTCAATTCTCAACTTGACGATAAACTGTCAGATTGGTGCTTCACAGGCAAGGCATTAGGCCACAAAGTGAATGTTAAGTAGGATGTCCTCCCAGCATTAATTTGTGAACGTTAAAGATCCCACAGTATCTTTCGCAATGAGTGGGCGAGTTCACACCCTGACCAAATTACAATTTTTTTTACCACTTACTAATGTCAGGCCTGCTAAGCCAGTTTGTGAACTACTTCGATCTAAATATTTACTTAGGAAAACTGGGAATATTCCTCACAGGAAACTGGGAATAAACCGGAACATTAAGCATGTGTGCATGTGACCAAAACTATGAAAGACATTTTACAATGTCACGTTTCAATAAATTGCAAAATATTACCTGAATTTGTGCGAACAGAAGTCAAACATGTTCATATATGGGCATGTTGAAAAGTAATGCCTCCTATTGTTTCTCCAAAATAGGTAAAGATATTTTAATGAAACAAAGCACAGTCTGCACACAAGTTCTTTCTGACACCGAGCGTGAAGTTTCATGCTCGACATTAGATGTCTCAGTGCTGCCTTGGTCAAGATGGCAGAGTGCAGCATGATGTTAATGCTGTGAAGCGAGTAGTGCTGGAGATGACTCGGCTAAATCATTTCGATCCTTAAACAAATGGTCAATGGAGTACCATCACAAAGGATCACAAGCCCTGACTTGGTTTGGTCAAATTATCATCTCTTCCCCAAACTTAAGGAACACTTTCGTGGAGAACATTCTTCTTCTGACGATCATATTGAAGAGCCGGGCTCTTGCTTGAGACGGACGAAGTGACGGGCAAGACACAAACTCGTCCGAGAAGATGTTTATTGTAAAAACCAACTCGGGAACTCTGAAAAGCCCGTTTATCGGGCTGCATATATATCCAAAACCAGAAAGCGAAACCGAAAGCCACGCCTCTCAGGCGAGGCGTGTTTCGGTGGTCACGTGACCGACAGGTGCAAAGGATTATAACCGCACGCGCGGCACGCTTTGGTGGTCACGTGACCAGCCACCCCGGCGCCGAGGTTGTCCGCCGGTGACGTCACCGGCTGGAGCAAGGAGATTCTGCTGCTGGTCTCGCTTGGGGGACCCATGGGTCACTACACACGCCCCCCCAGAATGACTACACGCCCCCCCAGAATGGACTTGATCCAGGAAGGTCAACCTGAGGGGGGTCATGACCCACCCGAAACGACCCCTGGCCAGTCGCGGGGGGGGGGGGGGGGGGGTCCGGTGTGGTGGCGGGTGGTCGGACGGGGGGTGCAGTGGACAGGGGGTGGCCGCGCCGCAGTGGGAGAGCCAGCCGTAGCGGCTGGCCGACGTCCATGTGGGCCGGTTTGAGGCGGTCCAGCGAAATCCGGTCCGCCCGGCCACCGATGCTGACGATGAAGGACTTGTCCCGTCGTAGGACCCGGAAGGGTCCGTCGTATGGTGGTCGGAGCGGCCCCTGGTGCGCGTCGTGGCGCACGAAGACGTACTCCGCCGAGCGGAGTGCTGGGGGGGACGTAGGATTGGGGGTCGCCATGGCGGGACGTGGGCACCGGGGCGAAACGTCGGGCGGCCTCCTGGAAGTCCGTGCACTGGCGCGCGGCGGACCAGGGGCTGGTGGCGTCGGGCATGAACTCGCCCGGTACGCGGAGGGCCTGGCCGTACACCAGCTCGGCGGTGGACGCCTGGAGGTCCTCCTTGGGGGCCGTGCGTAGGCCCAAAAGGACCCACGGGAGCCGGTCGGCCCAGCCGTCGTCCTGGAGGCCCGCCATGAGTGCGGCCTTCATGGAGCGGTGGAACCGCTCGCACAACCCGTTGGCCTGGGGGTGGTAAGCCGTGGTGCGGTGTAGGGTAACGCCCAACATGCGGGCGATCGCGCCCCATAGTTCGGACGTGAACTGTGGGCCGCGGTCCGACGAGATGTCCGCCGGTGCGCCGAAACGCACGACCCAGGTGGCGATGAACGCCTGGGCCACGTCAGCGGTGGTGGTGGAGGTGAGGGGCACGGCCTCCGGCCACCTGGTGGTCCTGTCCACCATGGTAAGCAGGTGGGTGAACCCCTGCGATGGGGGAAGGGGACCCACCAGGTCCACGTGGACGTGGTCGAACCGTCGCTCGGGCACGGTGAAGGGAGCCAGCGGAGCCTGGGTATGACGGCGGACCTTGGCCCGCTGGCAGGGTGTACAGGCGTTGGCCCAGTCGCGGACGTCCCGTCGCAGCCCATGCCAGACGAAACGTGCTGCCACCAGCCGCTGGGACGCCTTCCGGCCCGGGTGATAGAGGCCGTGGAGCGAAGCAAAAATGCGACGCCTCCAGGTGACCGGCACAACGGGGCGAGGTCGGCCTTGGGAGATGTCGCACAGCAGGACTGTGTCCGCGAAGGGGACGTCAGCCAAGCGGAGGCCCGTGTCCGCCACCCGGAGGGCCTGCACCGTGCCGTCGGTGGCCTGGTCCGCTGCCATGAGGGTGAAGTCGACGCCGAGGTGGACGGCGTTGGCGCCGGCTCGAGAAAGGCAGTCGGCCACGGCGTTGCCTTCCCGGCGACGTGCTGGATGTCCGTGGTGTACTCCGACACGGCGGAGAGGTGGCGCTGCTGGCGGGCCGACCACGGCTCCGTGACCTTGGCCATGGCGAAAACCAACGGCTTGTGGTCGACAAAAGCCGTGAACGGGCGGCCCTCCAGGAGGTGGCGAAAATGGCGGACGGCCAGGTACAGCCCGAGGAGCTCGCGGTCGAAGGTGCTGTACTTTAACTCGTTGGGGAGGAGTTGCCAGCTGAAGAATGCGAGCGGCTGCCAGGCCCCGTTTACCCATTGTTCATGCACCGCGCCCACGGCGTAGTCGGAGGCGTCCGTGGTGAGGGCGATGGGAGCCTGGGGTACCGGGTGGGCCAGCAGCGTGGCGTTGGCGAGGGCCCGTTTCGCGCCGGTGAAAGCAGCGTCCATGTCCGTGGACCAGACGACGTCGCGCTTCGCCGGCTGGCCGCGGAGGGCGGCGTACAAGGGCCGCATGAGTTGCGCAGCTCGGGGCACAAAGCGGTGATAAAAGTTCACCATCCCGAGGAACTCCTGCAGCGCCTTGACGGAGCGGGTGCGCGGGAAAGCGGCGATGGCTTCGACTTTGGCCGGCAGCGGCACGGCGCCGGTCCGGGTGATGCGGTGGCCCAAAAAGTCGATCGTCGCCGCACCGAAGTGACATTTGGCTGGGTTGACGATCAATCCGTGCTCGCTGAGGCGGCTGAACAGCGTCCGGAGGTGGAGGAGGTGCTCGGCTCTGGACGTGCTGGCGACAAGAATGTCGTCCAGGTAGGTATAGAGGAACGGCAAGTCACGCAGCACGCCGTCCATCAGGCGCTGGAATGCCTGCGCCGCGTTTTTGAGGCCGAAGGGCATCCGGAGGAATTCAAAGAGGCCGAAAGGTGTAATCACGGCCGTCTTCGGGATGTCAGCCGGGCGGACGGGCACCTGGTGGTACCCCCGAATCAGGTCCACTTTTGAAAAAATGGTCCGCCCCGCCAACCGGGCGGAAAAATCCTGGATGTGCGGGACGAGGTACCTGTCGGGGGTAGTGGCGTCGTTGAGGCGGCGGTAGTCGCCGCATGGCCGCCATCCGTCCCCCGGCTTCGGGACGATGTGCAGCGGCGAGGGCCAGGCGCTGTCGGAGCGCCGCACGATGCCGAGGCGCTCCAGCGCCGCGAACTCGGCCTTGGCGACGGCGAGTTTGGCGGGGTCGAGACGGCGAGCCCGGGCATACACCGGCGGGCCCAGAGTGGGGATGTGATGCTCGATGCCGTGGCGCACCGCGATGGCCGAAAACGTCTGTCGTGTGAGGGCCGGGAACTCCGCAAGGAGGCGTGCGAAGTCGTCCGCCAATGGGAGGGCGCAGGAAAACTCAGTGGGCGCGGCATGGCTCAAGGCGCATGCCAGGGAGCTGAAAGTTTCAGCGTTGACGAGACGCCGGCGTTTCACGTCGACCAGCAGCCCGTGGGCGCACAGGAAATCGGCCCCGAGCAAAGCCATGGGGACGTCCGCCGTCACGAACTCACAGTGAAAGAGCTGGCTGCCGAAGCGGAGAGCGACGGTGCGTGGGCCGAAAGTGCGGATGGCGGAGCCGTTGGCTGCGACCAAGGGGGGGCCGCAAACGGCGGCCCGCCTGTCCTCCGCCGAAGCGGGAATGACGCTCAGCTGAGCGCCGGTGTCGCAGAGGAAGCGCCGTCCCGATGCTCGGTCCGCGATGAACAGCAGGTTTCCGGAACGGCCGGCGTTCATTGCTGGTAGGGAACGCCGGCTCGCCCGTTTCCCGACTTGCCAAACGTGCACGGGGGCCAACATGATCGGGCCTGCCGCCCGAACCTGGCGTGGAAATAACACCAGGCCGGGTCCGGCGGGGGCTCTGGTCGACGCGTCGGGCCCGGGCGACGCGGCGTCGCCGCTGCCAGTCGCGCCGGCCCGGCGGCCTCCGGGAAGGAAACTGCGTCTCGGGCGGGTGGGCGAGAAGGCTCCCGGCCGCCACCCCGACGAGCTGGCTCGCCGCTCCGGCGAGCTGGCTTGCCGAAGCGATCTTGTCGGCCTCCTTGGCGAGGTCGTGGGGGTTCACGATGGTCGTACCTGCCAGGGCGACCCGTACCTGGGCCGGGAGCTGGCGAAGAAAGAGCTCCTGAAACAGGAAATCCGAGGGGTGCTCGCCGAGCAACGCGAGCATGTAATCCATGCGTTCGGACGGGCGCATATCGCCGAGCTCAGGAAGGTCGAGCAGGCGTCGTGCGCACTCAGCCGGGGAGAGGGCGAAAGCGCCCAGCAGAAGTGCCTTGATGGCATCGTACTTGCCGTCAGCGGCGGGTTCTGGAGGAAGCTCAGGCAGCGGGCGGCGGTCGCGGAGCCAAGCGGGGCGACCACATAATGGTATCGAGTGGCGTCCTCCGTTATGCCACGCAGGGCGAACTGGGAGTCCGCCTGCGCGAACCAGACGGCGGCATGTGCTTCCCAGAAGGTGGGCAGTTTGAGGGACACTGCGGTGTCCATCGCGCGTCGTAAATTCGGGGTCACCAATGAAGAGCCGGGCTCTTGCTTGAGACGGACGAAGTGACGGGCAAGACACAAACTCGTCCGAGAAGATGTTTATTGTAAAAACCAACTCGGGAACTCTGAAAAGCCCGTTTATCGGGCTGCATATATATCCAAAACCAGAAAGCATAACCGAAACCGAAAGCCACGCCTCTCAGGCACGGCACGCTTTGGTGGTCACGTGACCAGCCACCCCGGCGCCAAGGTTGTCCGCCGGTGACGTCACCGGCTGGAGCAAGGAGATTCTGCTGCTGGTGTCGCTTGGGGGACCCATGGGTCACTACAATATCAAGGCTGCTGTGAAGTGCTGGTTAAGTCAGCAGGATGCACATTTCTATTGTATAACGGCATCACAAAACTTGTTTACCATTGGTAGGAATGTGTGGACAGCAGTGATTATGTTGAGAAATGAATATGCACCACTGTAGAACAACGATTGATGTTGGTAAATGTGCTTTGCTTCCTTCAAATATCTTTACCTGCTGAGGGAGAAAGAATAAAGAATAGGAGGCATTACTTTTCAACATGCCCTTGTAAGTAAAGTTTAAGCTTTACTCGTGTAGTTACGTGTTTTACATGTTTACTCGTTGGTTTACTAGTTAGTTACTAGTTAGTTTACTAGTGTTACTAGTTGTTGTTGTTTTTTTGTTTTTTTTTGTATACTGAATCGAGGCTCGTGAAAGAGCTAACATTTATTTCACAAACAAATCAACCAGACAAACAAAATATATAAAAAGAGGGAGCGGAAGACAAGATGGGGAGAGAAGGGGAAGCACACAACCACAACATTTGAGAGCAGGGAGAAGTGTGGGAGGGAGAGGGCTTGGGGGGAGGAGGCGTGGGAAGGGGGGGGGGGGGGGGGGAGAGGTATAAAACACAGGGGGACCGAAATTAGTGGGGGTAGAAAAGATCAAGGTTTTGGATGGGGGAGGATAAGAGATGGTGGTGAACAGCTGTTTTAAAGACCTGGAGGGTGGAGTGGGATTGAAGAGAGTGAGGGAGTTTGTTCCAGAGGCGGGAGAAAAGAGGAATGAAGGAGTGAAGGTGAGCAGAAAGTCTTGATTTTGGCAGTTTAACCATAAGAGGGTTGCAGGCAGATCTTGTGCGACCTGTAGGAATATTTGGGGGACAGAGCCCAGAGAGAGCTGGGGGGGCAAGGCTAGAGAGGAGTCGGTAGAAGACGGAAAGACCACAAACCTGCCTGCGGTGAGTGAGTGAAAGGCCCTTGGAGTTAGCTTCATCGCGGGAGATTCCAATGATTCTGAACGCTTTGGTTTCAACAGCGTGAAGACGAGCTAGGTGTGAGGCAGGAGCACCAGACCAGAGGGGAGAGCAGTATTCCATAGAGCTGCGGATGAAAGCCTTGTATGTGGTGAGGAGCTCAGGTGTGCCAAGGAAGGACTTCGCACGACGGAGGATGCCCAGTCGGCGACTGGCTTTGGAGGCCAGATTTGAAATGTGGTTTTCCCAGGAAAGATCATGGCAAATAGTGAGACCCAAAAGCTTGAGTGACAGAACTTCTTGGAGAGGATTATTCAGAAAGTGGATGGGAGAGTTGTCCAGTCGGTCTTTTCGGAGAGACATCGTAAGAGTGTGAGATTTATCAGGATTGAAAGACACTAGGGCATGCCCGTACTATATCTATATCTAAAATTATATCCCCCCCCTCTATTTACATGAAATGGTTTGGTCCAAAGCGAACGGCTTGCGAGTACGGTGACAATCCCCCCCCCCCCTCTATTTACATGAAATGGTTTGGTCCAAAGCGAACGGCTTCGGAGTTTGGTAAAGAAATCGCCATAGCGTGCCCAAACGCGCAGGAAAGCGAAAGAATCGCAAATTTAAGGAAATGCCCGTACTTCCGTAAGGAAGAGAAAAGAAATGAAAAGGAAAAACATTCCAAACCGCGAGGGAAAACAACACGGCACGTCGACACAACAACGTGTCCTGTGATTGGCCGTACGTCACTGCCAGTAGCTGCCCCCCAAAAAAAGCTTTCACCGTCCGGCGACTGAATTTAAGGGGAAAAATAAAACGCTCTTCGCTTAAAACAACGCCCTTCGCTCTGACTGAATTGGGACAATGTTTTTATGTTTTTAATTGAATTACTATCCGTAATGGCGCACGCTCTCACGGGAGCTCCGGAAGGTCGTATATCGCAGTTACGATGAATCGCAAATTAGTTTTTATTAGTTTTAAAACATAGTTTAACGCCAACATAGCGCCAACATAGTTTGCAAACGTGAAATAAATGAATACGCTCTCAAATGTGCCGTCCGAGGCAGAGTCTGTTCGCCACGTTCGGCACACGTGATAGCTCGCTGCTCTCTGATTGGTTGAATCGTTTTTTGGACATAGCTCGGTAACTGCTTGTCCGATTAATTTCAAACCTTGAAAAGGCACATCCTCGGGTCCCCAGCAATATACCTGGCAAGTTTCAAGTATATCGGACCGGTAGTTGTCGAGAAACAGCGGTCACAGACAAACATACATACAAACATACAAACATACAAACATACAAACATACACACAGAGATTGCTGGAATTATAGATAGATGTTCCACTTGTTTGCCCAGTCTGTGATTTTGTCCAGGTCTGCAGAGAGTGAGGAGGCTGCAGACTGCCGATCTGAGGGATGAGGAATGGAGCGACAGAGAGTAGAGTCGTCAGCAAAGAGATAGAGAGGATTTTCAAGAGAGTCAGAGAGATAATTGATGAAGACCAGAAAAAGCACAGGGCCCAGAACACTACCTTGGGGAACTCCAGCCTGAACAGGAAGAGGAGATGAGAGAAACCCATTCAGGGCCACACGTTGACTACGACCAGAGAGGAAGTCCGCCAGCCATGCGTGGAGATTTCCATGGATACCAAAGGAGGAGAGTTTGGTGAGCAGAGCAGGGTGCCAGACCGTATCGAAGGCACGTGAAATGTCAAGGGAGACGGCTCTAATTTCCTGTTTGGTGTTGAGGACCTCCATCCATTGTTGAGAAAGCAGAAGCAGCATGTCCAGAGTAGAGTGACCAGGTCTGAAACCAAATTGATGATCAGAGATCAAGCCATTGGAGAAGAGGAAAGATTGCCGATTGCCGATTGAGGAAAGATTGCATTTCCAAGCTGGCCTCCAAAGCCAGTCACCGACTGGGCATCCTCCGTCGTGCGAAGTCCTTCCTCGGCACACCTGAGCTCCTCACCACATACAAGGCTTTCATCCGCAGCTCAATGGAATACTGTTCTCCCCTATGGGCCGGTGCTCCTGCCTCACACCTAGCTCGGCTTCACACTGTTGAAACCAAAGCTTTCAGAATTATTGGAATCTCCGCGATGAAGCTATCTCTGAGGGCCTTTCACTCACTCACCGCAGGCAGGTAGGTGGTCTTTCTGTCTTCTACCGACTCCTCTCCGGCCTTGCACCCCCAGCTCTCTCTGTGCTCTGTCCCCCAAATATTCCTACAGGTCGCACAAGATCTGCCAGCAACCCTCTGATGGTTAAACTGCTGAAATCTCGGCTCTCTGCTCACCTTCACCCTTTCATTCCTCCTTTCTCCCGCCTCTGGAACAAACTCCCTCACTCCCTTCTATCCCACTCCTCCCTCCAGGTCTTTAAAACAGCTGTTCACCACCATCTCTTATCTTCCCCCATCCAAAACCTTGATCTTTTCTACCCCCGCTAATTCACCCCAGATCCAGCTTGTTTGAAATTCCAACTTCTTTCCTGGAAGTCCTGGCAGTGTCCATATGTTTTATACCTCTCCCACCGCCCCCTTCCCATGCCCCCCCCCCCCCAAAGCCCTCGCCCTCTCTCAGATCTCTCGATGTCTCCATGTCTCTCGGTCCCTGCTCTCAAATGTTGTGTTTGTGTCCTTCCCCCTCTCTCCCCATCTTGTCTACCGCTCCCGATGTTATATGTTTTATGTGTCGGTTTGTCTTTCTGTGTGATTAATGTTCGCTCTTTCACGAGCCTCGATCTTGTATACAAAAAACAAACAAAAAAAAAAATTAAATAAAAATTCATATCCGAAGCAATGATGGATTCCATGACTTTGCTGATAATTGGGAGTAGGCTGATTGGTCTGTCGTTGCAAGGATCTGTTTTTGCACCTTTTTTGTGCAAAGCGGTGATGTTGGCTGATTTCCAAGCAGATGGCAGATGACCTTGAGCAAAAGAGAACTGAAAGAGGGAGTGAAAGAGCGGAAGAACATTATTTTAGGACCCGTGGGCTGATGCTGTCAGGACCAGTTGCAGAATCAGAGTCGAGGGTTGACAGAAACTTTTCCACCTTGTCAGAAGGAAAGGACACAGAGTCCAGGAGCAGCTGGGTACGACTGGGTACGGTGGGTACAGAGAGGGATGGGTTTGGGACACAAGATATAGAGGCAAACACAGAGTTGAGGCATTCAGCTTTTTCACGTGCGGAGTCAGCCGTTAAGCCATTTGAGGTGAGGGAGGGGATGGAGGGGGAACAAACACCAGAAACAGATTTGACCAGACGCCACCAGGATTTGGAAGAGGGAGACAGATAAGAGAGTTCGGTCTTGAGAACGGTGAGATATTGTTTCCTGGCTCTCCTGAGGGTGGACACACACTTGTTTCGGGCTTTGTGAAAGGAAATGAGATTTCCTTCCGTTGGATTTGCTTTCCAGGAGACGAAAGCAAGTTGTTTCAGGGCAACAGCCTCACCACAAGATGCCGTGTACCATGGATGGGAGGAAGGGTATGACAACTGAAGACGAGATGGGATAAATCTGTGCATGAGAGAGAGCAATTTACTTTGAAAGAATTCCCAGATGAGTTGATGTCGGAGGCGGTAGAGATGGGAGACCAGTCCAGATGATTGATGGCTGCTTGAAGACCGTGCCAGTTGGCCTGAGTGAAATGCCAGACTCGTCGACGCTGAGGAGGCTCTCTGAGAATGGTCAGAGAGATGTCCACTTTGACAAGCACATGATCAGATGAGCCGATTGGAGCAGAAGAAGAGCAGCAGACATTTTCAGGGAAGTTAGTCATAACCAAGTCCAGAAGAGAAGATGCTCCGTTGACTGAGATCCGGGTCGGGAAATTGACAGATTGTGTCAGTCCCAGTGAGTCGCAGAAGTCCTTTGCTGAAGAGCCATGGCTGGTGAGAGAGGTACCCACACCCAGCCAACTGGCATGGTGACAATTGAAATCACCACATATGAGGAAGAGAGAGTTGGGATGGGTAGATAGAAGTTGGTCCATATTATCAGACAGCGAGATGTAGATGGAGTCATCACTGTTTGGTGGACGGTACAACACACATATGAACAAAAGGTGTGAGCGAAGGGGAAGCCGTAGCCAAAGGTATTCCTGGGGGTGAGGTGGAGAGAGGGCAGTGGAGGGCGAGTGAGGAAGAGAGTTTTTTATAAAGATAGCAACCCCACCTCCAGGACGAGGCTCAGGTCTATCATACCGGAGGAGGGAGTAACCTGGGAGAGATACCAAGGCGTCAGAGACATCATGAAGGAGGAAAGTTTCTGTTAAGCAGATCACATCTGGTTTGTCAGAAGCAACCTGTATGGGGAGATCAGTCAAGTTTGAGCGAAGGCCCCGGATGTTTGAGGTCCATACCGTTAATGAAGAGGAAGGGGGAGCATCGGATACAGAACAGGGGGGGGGAGGGGTAGGGTAAAATGTGGAAGAGGTAGGGAGAGCTGTTGAAGGTGTGTCAGAGGTTTCAGAGATTTCAGAATAGCTTGGAGAAAGGGAAGAATGGGGCAGACAAAAGGTTTGATGGAGATTGGGTGAGGCACAGTGAGGTGTTATTTGAGGAGGGGGAAGAGCGAGGCAGAAGGTTGGGGGAGATGAAGGTGAAAGTTGGAAGGGGGTAGAAGCAGGGAGGATGCTTTGAGGAGGAGGGGTGAGAGGGGAGTCTAGGAGGGGAGGAGCGAGGGAGAGTCTCGGAGGGGAGGGGTGTGGGGGAGTTTAGGAGGGAGGGGAGGGGAGGTGTGTGGGGGGAGTTTAGGAGGGTGGGGAGGGAAGGGGCAAGGGGGGAGATTTGAAAGGGATGGGTGATGGGGAGGATTTGGAGGGGAGGGGTGATGGGGAAGTTTTGGAGGGGAGGGGGGATGGGGAAGTTTTGGAGGGAAGTGGGGATGGGGAAGATTTGGAGGGGAGGGGTGAGATTGGATTTTGAAAAGTATACGATTCATGGGAAACGAACATTTTTTGCAAAATGAGTTTGAGACCTTCGAGTCAAAAATACGTTTGAGGATGCTGAAGGAGGGGTGTAGTTCTGGAGAGTTTAGGGAATGTAGAAAAGAGGAACTGTAAGAGAGATGGTATTATTTTATTTTTTTGGAATGAATAGATTTGTTGAGCAAGACGAAAGCATCCTTTTGTAGGAGAAGAAGAAAAAGGTGTTATATAATATATGAGAGAAAACAGTTGTTCAGGGGAGAGATTATACATTTCTAACCACGTGATCGCGTGATCACGAACAACGTGAACGAAGAACGAACGAACAAATAAGAACAACAAATAAACGAATAAGACCTGAGAAGGAAATATTTTTTGGGGGTTTTTGGGGTTTTTGGGGGGTTTTTGGGTTTGGGTTTTTTGGGGGGGTTTTTGGGGGGGGGTTTGGGTTATGGGTTATGCATTTTTGGGGTTGTTTTTTTTAAGTAGAGATATTAAACAAGGAAGTATGGGGTGAACGACTGGGACGAAACAGAGAACGAAAATAATTGCAGCGCATTCGACGAACCGCTGAGAGAAAACAAAACCACAAGGTCGGAGACGGTAGCCTAAGCCTACGAGTACTAGGCCTCAGAACACTCGACACGCATTAACCGACGATTGTGTATACATGTACGAAAAATTAACACCGAAAATTTTCCTAAAAGACACGCTATCGGTACACACACCGAAAGATAGATACAGTCTCGAGAAAAACACAATTGTGAAAGATTACTTAGCTTCGAAAGCGTGAGCACATGGAACAGCTTCGAAAAGACGTGACCTCGCCATGATCTCGCGAGATCTCAAGTTACTAAAGTTAGTTAGTTAGTTAAACTAAAGTTAGTTTACATGTAAACATGTTACATGTTTACTAGTGTAGTTACATGCCCTAGTGTATATGACTGGTATTGTGTTGGCACAATTGTAACCTGTGTATTTTTATACAGGCTTGAGTGAGTGTTAACATTTTTAATTTTCAAAGTTTGAGCTAAAAACGTGATTTATATTGCGTTGGCATCGGGGAACACCTACATCGAGGGAGAAACGTGCTTTGCAGGTCCCAAACTTCTACAAATATAGAAAACAAAAGGACCAACATTTTGTGCCTTTTATCGTTGCTGGGCCATGATTCCTTCATGGTTGGGGGAATATGTTATTCTCACTTTTCTTTACAGATGATCTGCATCTTGTTGGTTACTTGAGCTTTAAAGTAGACTTGATATGTGGTGAAATCAAAGTCAATCACCAGAGGACTCCGAAGTGAGCTTTTATGCACAAGTTGAATGCAACACATCTAAAAAGAAAACATTAACCATCTTACCAACTTGAAGGCACAAGACAGTGGTAATGATCCCTCTGCGTGTACAGGTGTTATATAACCGCTCACCATGCGGCAGACACAGAAACTGCACCATGAGTACTGAATGTAAGAAGGAGGGGACTGCTCAGAGATGGAACCAACAATTTCATATCATTCTCCCTCCATTAATGTTTCAGCTAGCTCGTGGACTATCAGTATAAAAGTATAAACGTAGCCATCCGTAAAACATAGTAGGTTAACTAAGAAACACGATTTCATCACAATCCCAAGTGTTGGGGTCGACGGCACACCCGGCCGGTACGAGTTCGGTAGTTAGCCGATCCGCGCTCATTCCCCGGAGACGGAGGACAAGGCGAGCCCGGAGACGCTAGCTCTGCATGCTCTACCGGTCGCGGCACGCCGTCACTCGGGGCTCGATCGAGCCGAGGGGTACCTGGTATGGTAACTTCCATTTCGGTGGGCGGCTTCTTTGGGACCACATCACGGCGGGTGTCCTCATCTCCACATGGGGCTAAATGTTGGATTGACAGTCAACAGACGGCCGTCTCGCAGCCGAACGGTCAGGTCACGTACTGCGGATTTACCTGCACCAGATCCACTGTCGGTTCGTACTTGCTTTGTCGTACCGATCGCTTCAGATACGCGGGGCCTAGCTCGACAAGCCAACCGGGCAACGACTGACCGCTGGCACCGCGACGCTGAAAACAGAACAGCCGTTCGTGTGGAGTTTGATTCGTGGCCGTGCATAACAACGTCCGAAGGGCATGTAATGCTTCGGGCATGGCTAGGGGCCATTGGTGCAACCCCATCGACTGCAACCGTAAGCGCAGCATCACAGCCTTCCAGATTACTCCATTAAATCTTTCCACCTGGCCATTCGCCTCCGGATGATACGGAGTAGTGTGGCTAGCTGCTATGCCCAGGCCCACGAGGAAGGTCCGAACTTCCTGCGACATGAACGCAGCCCCTCTATCCGAATGCACGAACCCCGGATACCCAAACATTACAAACAGCTGACGCAGGCATCGGATGACCGTGGCTGACGTCATGTCCGAGCATGGAAAGACGAACGGGAATCTGGAGAACTCATCGACCACTGTCAACATGTAACGTAGCGTACTCTGCGTGGGTAAAGGTCCCTTAAAATTGATAATGCCTTCCCACGGGCGAGTCTCCTGGATCAGCACCCCCATTGGTGGTTTATAGAATCGCGGCTTCAACTCAGCGCACACTGAGCACGAGCGGCATAGACGTCTGATTTCCTCAATCAAAAACGATAAGTTGCGGCTAAGCACAAAATGAGCAAAGCGAGTGACCCCGGGATGACACAATGAGTTCTGCATGTGCTTCAGATCCTCTGACGTCATGCCGGCACAAACCGATGGGCGAGATAGAGCGTCAGCGGCTACATTTTCGCTCCCGGGTCGATATATTATGTCATAGCAGTAGTCAGCTAGCTCAACCCGCCATCGTGATATTTTCTCGTTCTTAATGCGCTGGGGATGTTTATGGCCATACAGACAGTAAATGTCACAGACTGCTGATCAGTCAAAAGATCGAACTTCCTTCCCAGCAGCAAGTGGCGCCACCGTCAGACAGACTCCACAACCGCGTACGCCTCCTTTTCCACTGCCGAATGTTTGCGTTCAGCCGAGGTCAATGTCCTGGAGAAGAATGCCACAGGCTTAGCCCCTTGGGTGAGGGTGGCAGCAATCGCACAGTCCGAGGCATCTGTCTCGATGAGAAATGGAATGTTATCATCAATCGAGGTCACACAGGCCCCCGCGATATCTTCCTTCAGAAGGTGAAAAGCATCTTGCGCGTCCTGTGTCAGAGGGAAGGCTTTGCAGTCCACCAAAGGTCTTGTTTTCTCTGAGTAGCCTTGGACCCACCTCGAGTAATGCACGAAAAGCCCAAGGCACTGCCTCAGGGACGCTCGATCACACGGTGCCGCCAATTCTAACAAAGGCCGAAGGCGCTCGGCGTCAGGTTTTATCTCCCCGCCGGTCACTGTGTACCCCAAGAGGTCGATTGTTTTGGCAGCATAGTGGCACTTCTCCTCGTTGAAGGTCAAATTATAACGTCGTGCCACCTCCAAGAATCATTTCAAATTAGCGTCGTGCCCCTCCAGGGTATGTCCGCAGACCGTCACGTTATCAACGTAAACGAAGATGTCTCGCAATTTCTCTTTAACCAAGATGTTGTCTATTGCGCGTTGAAAACATGCCACCCCATTCGTAAATCCGAATGGGATTCACCGAAATTGATACAATCGCTGTCCCGATTGGAACCCGGTATAGGCCCGATCCGACTCCCTGATTGGTTTCTAATGATACACAGATTTGAGGTCCAAGGTACTGGAGACCCTATAATTTGGCCAGGTCCCGGACTAGGTCGTCTATTTTCGGCAAGGGGTACGCATCCAATTGTGTGAATCTATTAATCGTTTGACTGTAATCGACTACCAGTCATTTTCTATGGTTTTCAGTCTGCACAAACCAATACCTGAGCTCTCCACGGTGATCTGCTCGGCTCTATAATGCCCTCATGGAGCATACGCTTGGTCTCATCTTCGATATAGGCGGCATCGGCGTGAGTGTACCTACGGGATTTCATGGTTATAGGTCGGCAATCTGCCGTCAGACTGGGAAACAGAGCAGGGGGATCTATAGCCATCTCGGCTAGGCCGCAGACCGAAAGTATTCTCCCCATGCCCCACACGCATCTCCAAGCGGCCGTGTCTGCGCAAGAAGTCATGACCCAGCAGCACATCGGCGCACAAATCGGGCATCACCGCGAGTCTCACATCTGCATACAATGATTCATTGACTACCAGTTTGAGGGGACAAACGCCTTTGGTGCAGACGGATATCTCCCGCTCATTGGTGCTGGCTTCATGACGGCTGCACTTCATGCTGGGTGACTAACAGTGGAGCTTTATGGAGTGTGGAACGGCGGAGGAGAGATTTTTGGCTTCTTCGCACGGGCGGCTGGCTGCGGCGCAAGTTCGCACCATTTTGCGTTTCCCGCGCAGAGACTCGGGAACCCGTTCGACGACCGCCAGGGTTCGAGGGCTGCTGGAGGAGACCAGAGCTGAGTATCAGCTAACACGACACACCACATTTTTACTTTCATTTATTTCTCCCTGTATCTGTATATGAGTCTGTGCAGAGACGTCTCAATATAGGACTTATTTTACATCGGCATTCTTTTTATCGTGTAGCATTTATCTTCATTAAACCTTTATTTGTTACATTTTCAATTTTGTGTCTGTTGTTTATCTGTCGTGGGTTCGAGGACGCTCAAGTGAAATTCATACAGGTAAGGACCTCGCTGCCCTCCACTACCCTCCTGCACGTGCTGAAGAGGTAACACCGCCATATTTTGGGTATACGCCTCGGAGTTAAAGCTCGGTCGGCCATCCGTCACCCTGCGGTGTTCACTACAGGGTAGACACACGACAATATTTACATATTACCACGAGAAAAGCAACATGATACTGCTGCACATGGCTTTATTATGTTATGTTACAGAACAAGTTTGAGTTTCAGGCCGTTTTGCCAATGTTTCAGTTACGCCCTTTTGGACTTAGAAAATATCACGTTGGTAGGGGACATCTATTGCAAAGCAATGCTCTCACTTGTGTTACGTGGTCCTCCCGGTAACTACCTGGTCTTGGTGACCCCCGGACCGTGGGAGGACCCCGCCAGAAAGATCTCTGATTTATACGCTTTCGTAGCGCAATCAATATGAAAGACACAATAATTCAAGTCAATAAGAAACCTCACACCAAGGATCCGGATTACTCAATAATATATTCCCCAATCAATCAACAGCCATCAACAATCAATCACCAATATTACTAAGATGGCCATCTCATATATTTCCCCCCTTTCCCCACTCACGACCCCTCAATGGTCACTGTCCCTCACAATGTCTCTGGGCCCCTCCAGACCAAGGTGAAGGTCGACTTCTCCGCACCCGGGCGGTTGAACGAACCCCTGGCTGACGTGCTCCAAACGTGCACGTCGCGTACCGGGAACAGCTGCTGCAGCGCACACCTCCTTGCAAAGCAAAGCGGGCAAAGCAAAGCGCGGCTCACAAAGCACGCGAGGCCCAAGGTGCGACCCGTACGCGTCCTTGTAGACGTGGAGGCGAACTGTGCCGGACGCTTGGTTCCGTGCACGACCCCACGGCAACTTGACGTGTAACCGGTAATTACCCCGCACAGGTAACTCCTCTCGCCAGACGGGCTTTCAAACGCAGCGTTCCCCACGCTGCTCAATATCGACACCGCTCGCGTCGGAGCTGGGCGATGAGAAGAAGATGGCCGCTTCTCCCGGACCTTGTCTTCTTCTTCTCTTCCGGTTCACCATCCTGTTTCCGGTCTCCTGTTATCCAGAGCGCCTCTAACCATTTAACCACAACAACCTTTAATAGAATAAACATTAATAAGCAATGACCTGAATAGTAATTCACATAAATTCACATAAATCCGTAACACTCCCCCCCTTCAAGAAAGAAAGTTTGAACCCAGAGAAAGCTTTCTTTGCCGGCCAACTTTGATAAACAAACCCGATAACTCACACCCCCAAATCCTCAGTTCCCCCCGGGCACAATTATCACTTAAAAATAAAGCAACAAAATTTCACAAAAACCCCCAGATTAATTCACTCTGGACAAAGCGTCAACAACTTCTAGTTGCTCTTGGATGGAGGCCCAGCTGAGTACTCACTACATGGATGCCTTAAGGAATGTGGGGTTCACGGTTAGTCCGGGGAGGAAAGTTCATTACATGGACGCCTTTAAGAACGTGGAGTTCACGGTTAGTCCGTGTAGGAACGTTCCCTACCGGGACGCCTTTTAAGAACGTGGCGTTCACGGTTAGCCCGTGTAGGAGCCCAGGCTCGGTGGCTCCGTCGTATATAGAGTGCTTCAACTTCTCCGGACTCCTAACAGTTACGGTGGGACCCCTTGTCCCAGCAGTCACCAGACTGGCGGTCTCCTTCTCGGCCAGTCCTCTGCCAATCATTCTTTCGGGAGATGCCGTAACTCTGGGAGCCTCCATAGTAATATCGGCTGCTGCCAACACCAAAACTACCACCAAGTGGTCCTCTTCTGTAGACCTCTCGACGCCTACGAAATGCCTTCCCTACTGTTATGGTCCGACCCTCCAAATCCTTACCATTCCAATTCTTCTCTGCCTCCCTGGCGTCTCTTGTGCTTGCAAACGTGACAAAGCCGAACCCTCTTGACCGTTGCGTTTCCCTGTCTTTTACCACCCGCACTTCCACCAGCGGCCCATATCTGTTGAAGACAGAGGTCAGAACTTCTTCCTCTGTGTTGAAGTTCAGTCCCCCTACAAATAACTTGGAACTTTTGTTGCCATCCCGAGCTGGGGTGGTGTTATTTCCCCTGCGGGGCTCTTTACCCACCCTCGGGTTACCATAAATTTGCCCCCCGGCCAAATCATTCCCGATAATCACAGATACTCCCTCTACAGGAAGCGTGGCTTGTAAACCGACGGTGACCGGTCCTGACACCAAATCGGATTCCAAATGGATGACATGGTGGGGCACGAACACAGCCACCAATCCCTTGTAACCGAACACTATCACCAGTTGCGGTACTCTTTGACAATGGCAACATGCCTTCAAGCATTAAGGATTGATGGGCTCCTGTGTCCCTCAATACCCTAACAGGTCTTGGGTTAATCAAGTCTCCCTCGAGTGAGACAAACCCCTCATAAATAAATGGTTGGTAACTCTTCTGTGGGCGATTTCTTACGCTAGCCATCGCATTCGGAGTGGTAATAGTCGGACTCCGCTCTGGGTTGTCCCTTTTCATGAGGTAACAACTGGACATCAAGTGTCCAGGTTTTTTGCAAAAGGCGCAAGGAGGCCCGGAGGAAAAACTCGTGGTCTGCCTCGGGCCCCCCGGGAAATAAGTTTGTCTTGGGCCCGTAGCCCTCTGATTTCGAACAGTTGGGGTATCCGCGTTGTCCCCATAATCCTCTCGAGGCCGCCGCCATGTATTGTCGTTCTCCGCACCGGGTGTTCCAGAACTCCCCTGCTGAAGTCTAGGCGAGGAGCTAGGTGTGTGGACCCCTATCCGGTGTGTTAAGGCATAAGCATCTGCCATGGTGGCTGCGTCCCACAACTTTGGTACTTTCTTTTCCTGCAGGTACACTTTGATGTCCTCGTGGACACACTGTTGAAATTCCTCCACCAGCATCAGGTCACGCAATGCTTCGAAGTCGTTCCCGACTCTTTTCGACTCACACCACCGATCAAACATGTTTTCTTTCACTCTGGCAAACTCCACATGGGTCTCACTCTCCCTCTTCCTGGCATTCCTGAATTTTTGCCGGTAAGCTTCAGGAACCAACTCATAGGCTTTGAGGATGTGCTTCTTCAATACCTCATAATCTGCACATTGGTCCATTGGTAGCGCCGAATAAATCTCTTGAGCTTTACCCACCAGCACACTTTGCACTAGTATGGTCCAGGCCTCCTCCGGCCAGTTTAACTGTCGAGCCACTTTCTCAAAGTGTGGAAAAAATTGAGTGACTTCCTTTTCACTGAAGGGTGGAACCAGCCTCACATGTCTGCCCACATCCCAGGTTTTCTGGCTAGGTGTCGACCCCGTCAGCAAGGGTGGTACCTCTCCCCGTTCTCTCATTAAATCCAGCTCCTTGAATTTAATTTCTTGCTGAAGCGCCATGTCACGTTCCTTTAATTCCCTTTCAGCTTTTCTCTCCTCTGCTTCGAGTTCCCTTGCAGCTCTCCTCTCCTCTGCTTTTCTCCCTTCTAACCTTTCCTGGAGTTCTCGTTCCACTCTCCTTTCTTCTTCTGCTCTTTCCTTTTCTGCTTTCCTTTCCTCTGTTTTCATCCTTTCTAACCTCTCCTGGAGTTCTTGTTCCACTCTCCTTTCCTCTGCTTGTTTCTCTTCTCTCCTATCTTCTGCTTTCCTTTCCTCTTCTGATCTTTCCTTTTCTGCTTTCCTTTCTTCTTCTGCTAACCTTTCCTGGAGTTCTCGTTCCACTCTCCTTTCCTCTGCTTGTTTCTCTTCTCTCCTCTCTTCTGCTTTCCTTTCCTCTTCTTTGATCCGTTCCTGGCTCCGTAATTGCAACTCCAGTTTCCGGAGCTCAACGTCTTCTGGTTCTTTGGGTAGCCACTGCCAGGCTAACTCGTCCCATGTTCCTAATCCCACCATAGATTGTATCACCGTGGTCTGCAACTCTGCCTTCCTCAAATTAGTTCGGACCTCCAAGTTAAAATGTTTGGCCAATTTCAAGAGGTCCGCTTTTAGTAACGCTCGGAACTGTGCCTCACTAGGTGTTACCGCAAAGTTCTGTGCAACAAACGCCATGGTGACTATCGTTAACCTTCACCCAAGACTTTACCACAATTTCTCAAAAATTTACCAATTAATAATTAATTAATAAATTTTAATTACTAAAAATTATTATTTTATTATGTTATACAATTTTAGATCCCGGAATTCAATTGGACGAGCCCCCAATTTCTGTTACGTGGTCCTCCCGGTAACTACCTGGTCTTGGTGACCCCCGGACCGTGGGAGGACAACGCCAGAAAGATCTCTGATTTATACGCTTTCGTAGCGCAATCAATATGAAAGACACAATAATTCAAGTCAATAAGAAACCTCACACCAAGGATCCGGATTACTCAATAATATATTCCCCAATCAATCAACAACCATCAACAATCAATCACCAATATTACTAAGATGGCCATCTCATATATTTCCCCCCTTTCCCCACTCACGACCCCTCAATGGTCACTGTCCCTTACAATGTCTCTGGGCCCCTCCAGACCAAGGTGAAGGTCGACTTCTCCGCACACGGGCGGTTGAATGAACCCCTGGCTGACGTGCTCCAAACGTGCACGTCGCGTACCGGGAACAGCTGCTGCAGCGCACACCTCCTTGCAAAGCAAAGCGGGCAAAGCAAAGCGCGGCTCGCAAAGGACGCGAGGCCCAAGGTGCGACCCGTACGCGTCCTTGTAGACGTGGAGGCGAACTGTGCCGGACGCTTGGTTCCGTGCACGACCCCACGGCAACTTGACGTGTAACCGGTAATTACCCCACACAGGTAACTCCTCTCGCCAGACAGGCTTTCAAACGCAGCGTTCCCCACGCTGCTCAATATCGACACCGCTCACGTCGGAGCTGCGCGATGAGAAGAAGATGGCCGTTTCTCCCGGACCTTGTCTTCTTCTTCTCTTCCGGTTCACCATCCCGTTTCCGGTCTCCTGTTATCCAGAGCGCCTCTAACCATTTAACCACAACAACCTTTAATAGAATAAACATTAATAAGCAATGACCTGAATAGTAATTCACATAAATCCGTCACACTTGTTTATCATCATTTACAGTACATTTGTTGTTTTCACCTTCAAATGTTGCACCCTGTTCATGTTGCTGTTTACCAATCTGAATGGAGAACCCGATTTGTCATTTCAAAGGTAGTTGCTGTTATTCGTGTTTCTTGATCTTTGTCGAGTTCTGTAATGCAGAACATTATTCATTGTGAGTTTTCTGGATGGATGGGCTTGGAGGGAGTAGGTTGTGGAATGGGGCGAGGGGGGGGGGGAGATGTGACATACCTTTTTTGGCTGAGCACAATCTTTATCAGGAAATCTGTGCATGTCATGCTTTTGAGGTTTTACTGACTGGAAGAAATGTCAAATCTGCAAAAACAAATTTGTTTGCTTTCCCTTTAACTATGACCTGGGTGCAAAACAATTCTCAAATATTTTGTAACTTGGCAATGTCATGTGTGCCCCGCTTATGGAAGTGTCCTGTTTAACCAGATTCGGTGTAATGGTTCGAGCAGCAGTTCTGGGCCTGGGAGGTCTGTGGTTCAAACCCTATACGAGTCGTACCCAGCAACTTTAAAAACGGCACATGCCGCTTCCTTGCTTGACGTACAGCATTTTTAAAAGATGGAGCAAACATTACATCATTACGCAGGTTTGAGGGGCTTAATGACCTGCGTAGAAGTTCCTTGTAAGGGAACTCCTTTGTCAAAATCAAACACCAGGTGCTTTTTCTGGTTGCCTTGTATACCATAAACCTCTCTGAGCCATGTGGCATGACAAATGTCGAAACGAGTTTGCAAATAAGTTGAGCCAGGCTCAATGCATTGATAAATTGCGTTTTAAAACTGGCTCCATTTTGGATTTCACTCATAGATTAAACTAGTGAACCAGGTGTGCTCTATTCACATAACAGGCAGATCGTCGACCTGTTTTCTTTCCACCTTTTGTGACCTTTATTTTTTTTCCATGAGCAAGTTCAGATGTTGAACTCCATGAACAAAGGTCCTTGTCCCCATTCCAATCAGTGCAGCAGCAGAAGCCTGAATCAGGTGTTGTTTCATTGTGTGCATGTGCTGCGTTTTGTACAGTAATGCCTGGGTAAGGCTGAAATTGTCATGCTTACTCATTCCTGGCGTATGCTTTGTCACAATGCAAGTTCGTAGCCTGCTGTTGCAGATGTTTGTGCACCATCGCAGTATGTCAAAATAAGACTTGGTTCTATAATCTCAGGGTGACTCCCAAAAACCTGCAGGTTTATTTCTCTTCTTGATTGCTCATTTCTGATGCGTAAACCACATCCATGCTCAATGTTTTCTTTGGTTACTGATCTGCATTATTTATTTGTCTGTTGTTCTCAGACATGGGTTTTTCAGGCATTTATTGGGAAAAACGGTGAACCTTAGCATGTGGCAGTCACGAGTAACAGCCTTATAATCTTTTGGCAGTCCTCTGATGTGGCTGCATGGGCAAAATCTTGCTGAACTGCTCGAGGCAAAGGCACATTGTTCCATTTCGGATGCAAATGCAACAATGCTAAGGCAATTATGTCATGGCACTGCTAATCCCATGCCAACTAAACAGTGCTGATGTTTATAGACTTTGCAGCTTTCACCAGCAGAATATTTGAAGCACATATCTATTTATTAAAGCCTTCACTGGCAGATAAAAAGCCTAGTTCTCTGATAAACCAATCTAATGTTCATATGCTGAGGTTCTAGTCACTCAGCTATAACAAATTTTTTTTGGCAGTATGAAAAATGTTTCTGGGTTGAGATGTTGTGCCCCAAGACGTTGTGTTGTTGCATTGTGTGCATGTGCTGTAATCTGATTCTGATTTGAAATCTGATGAAATCTGATTTGAAGTGTTGCAGACTGTTTATGTGGACTTCCATTCAGTAATGTCAGACCCCACACATTTTCCTGTATGGCATGCACAGAAGCCTCATTTTAATTTGCTTTGCAGGGCTGGTCCTTAACTAGTCCTGGGTTGAAACCTAGCGGCTCAAAAGTTTGCATGTTTACCAAGCGAACTCCAAGGGAGTAGTGCATCGAATAAAATCCGGGTAGTTGGGTATTTTTTTGGAAACCCCCTTTTTACGGCGTAGCCCATAGAGCAATGCTGTCTGAAACAGCATTTGTCTGTCCGTCCGGTGTATGTATGCATGTTTGTCCCTTCTGCTGGCATTTTGTGGGTTTATTCCCTTTAAAATTCATTTTCTCTGCAACCATTGGTCTGATTGACACGTACTTTTCACTATAGGAGCGCCTCCTGTATAATTTTTTAATGATGATTATGACGTCATGGGTCATGTGGTACGTGCACCATCTTGGAAAAAAGAAAAACCAAAAAAAATGTGTACCTCTATATCTCCGAAACCGCTCCATGGAAAAAAAAAATGAAAGGTGGCTCATGGCTCATTGTAAAGTACTCCCCATGGGGAATAATACATGTTGATGATTGTGTCATAGGTGCCTTCATTATGACATCATAAATCGAAAAGTAGAACGCATGATGCGATCGGTCTGAAATTTCTTGAGCATGATCTAGGAATAAATTGGTCGAGGGGAAAAAAATTGATGTCATCCGTCACGTCGTTCTGCAGCCATATTTTTACAGCGCAATTCATTCCTAGATCAGTAGGGCAATGCACCATTGCATTGTTTTTTCCATTCAGTAATTTCCAAATTACCAATTCTTGTAACCAAGCTTTAAGCAGGGCTGCCCTTCCTCCTTCTCCTTATTGCCAAAGCATTAAACTTAACTTCTTCTACTGTTCCAACAATTATATTAAGTGAAGAAGAGATTAAGGAATGTGCCCAAAGTGTAACTTTATTGAATGCAACGAAAATAATAAACCAGCGGGATCGCCATGAAGCCTGCCGCAGCCGTGCCTGTTTGCTCCATGGGGGAAAATCTTCAGTTAGGAAGGCAAAATAAAATCATCATCATCATCATCATCATCATTATTATATGGAAGTAAAAGGTAATCATGTTTAAACTTCCGATCATTCCATCGATGGGGTTTGTATATGTCCCACTACTTGACATAAATTGAACATAATTTATTGTGAGGTGTGCATGTTTGTTGGGAAATCAGGGTAATATTTCATGATAGGAGGACCAATGTTTGTCCAACCTGCTCTTAAATAAGTGATGGTGCAGTTACCACTAACTGAGGAAGGCTATTCCATTTCTCAGTTACTCTTTGACTGAAACAGGTCTTTCGTAGAGCTGTATAACTCCTCTCCTAAAACAACTTCATAGTATGGCCTCGAGTTGCATGATAAATCAAATTAAAGTTCGAATTAAAAGAACTTGCATTAACATAATGGGAGAATTACAATGAGTAAAGCAAACAAGAGAACTCCAAGTGCTCGTCATTGAAAGCCTGATCTTCATAACTACCAATCACAAATCGCTTGCCAAGCCAACTGTTTATTTGGAGTGCTTAAATCACTTGGTGAGCGCATTCCAAGCTTATTGGTAATGGAATACCTCATGCCGCCTCATGCTCCCCGCTTGACACTCCTCGTGCTCCCCGCTTGCCACTCCTCATGCTCCCCGTTCGCCACTCCTCATGTTCCCCGTTCACCACTCCTCTTGCTCCCCGCTCGTCACTCATGCTCCCCCGCTCGCCACTCCTCATGCTGCCCCGCTCACCACTCCTCATGCTGCACCGCTCGCCACTCCTCATGCTGCCCCGCTCGCCACTCCTCATGCTGCCCCGCTTGCCACTCCTCATGCTGCCCCGCTTGCCACTCCTCATGCTGCCCCGCTCGCCACTCCTCATGCTCCCCACTCGCCACTCCTCATGCTCCCAGCTCGCCACTCCTCATGCTCCCTGCTCGCCAGTCCTCATGCTCCCCGCTCGCCACTCCTCGGCATTTCTCTCTTCCCCTTCCCCTCCACAACTTCCCCCTCTCGCTCCCCTCACCTCCTGCTCCCCTCCTGCTGCTCCTGCTCCTGCTCTCCCCCCCCCCCCCCCCCCAATAATATCCCTGTCAGCTAAGCAACTCTGCATTACCTAGCAACACCAGGTACCTTTGCTAGTCTATAATATGTCCAACATTTACAGAACAGTACGCCAAACAACAAAAAGTGACGAGTGTCTTGCCGTGCAAGTTCAAAAAGCAAATTAACGAACTAGCTCACAAGAGGAAATGAAAGACAAAAACACATCACATGGTACTGTATTGATGTCAAGGATTATTCGGTGTCATCCCTCCAAATTTATCCATCCAGATGGTGTCATCCATCCCTCCAAATGTCATCCCAGGTGTCATCCCGGGCAAGCCTGGTGTTGGCTTAGCGGTTAGGGTGCCGGCTTGGGATCCCAGGATCCTGGGCTCGAATCCCGGTCGATCGCTGAATTAACGCCAGGGGGGTTGACTCAGCCTGTCATCCTTCCGAGGTCGGCAAATTGAGTACCAGCTTGCTGGGATGAATGATCACGGTGTGTACCCCGATTTAGAATAGGTACACCGTATCCGTGCGCGTCGTAAGAGGCGATTAGGGGTTGGTGTCAGGAAGGGCATCCGGCCATAAAAACATTGCCTCAAACAGGGAACCATGATTGTCATGGGGCCCGCAAGGCTAACCCCCGCTCTAGTGGGGAAATGGCCTTAAAACGATCATTCATTCATTCATTCATTCATCCCTCCAAATTTAGCAATCTTAACCAAATGTCATGCTAATGAGGTAATTGGGCAACAAACGAAGTATCCAGCAGAATTGTTTAAGTGCCCTCCCTGCAGGCAGTTGAATTTATATCATTCCACAAAATGGATGAGAGTGATGGTTATGACGATACCCAAAGACCCACATTGCCGACTCCAAGCTGCTTCAGCTGTTTCACAGCAAAACAGAAGACTAGGACTTTGTGGGCTTTATAGAAGACGATTTACCGGTACCTTAAATGCAGTAACTTTGCAATTAGATGTACTTGTGTATATAAATATACAAAAGAACTGCAATTATAGATATTACGATTAAACTTGCAAAAAAACTGCTTCTTTTTGTGTATCCTTGATAATTTATGGTAACTTGGCCCTCTGTGGTTGTCATGTGCTGTTAGCCTGCAGTTGGAATGTTTTTTTGTTTTTGTTTTTTTTAACGTATAACCCGTGGGTTGTTTGCGTGAAAATACTGAAGGTATATTCTATCCAATCATTATAGATTTGTCATCACGATGATACTGGAAGATTACAACTTCTATGTGACATTCCTGATGCTTTGACTCTCCCCAAAAAAATTGGAGCAAGATCGGGAACAATGAAAATAAGCATATGACTTGTTTTCTTCATTTTATCATTTGCATTTTCACAATATCCATTTTCATCCTCGTGGGCATCAAATGGACTCAGTTTTTCACCCCTTTTGTTCGATTTCTTCCTTTTCCTTTGCAGTGAGGAGACTGAACGGTATGACGCACCACGATACGAAGAAGTTGTACAGGAAGGCCGAGTCGTTGGCTCGGTGCACAATCATTCCATCACTGAAGATGTTTGCTTACCATCATACGATGCCATCGCTGTAGACATTAGAACTGACCCTGACGTGGAGCAAGGACGTCGGAATCCACGGCGCGTCTTGTCCGACTCCACGGCGCTACACCGTGTCATGAAGCTTCATGTGGCCACTGTGGATCGGAAAGCCGTCTCGGAACCCAATTTTATTGAGCCCTTGACACCACCACCACTTTATGAGGACGTACTTGACATACCCTTGGGATTAAAATGATGGTAAGGTGCCACTGTGAACTTGCCTCCTGCTGGTCCTCAAAACCAAACGGCTTCTCGTTTTCTGAGCCGTGTAATTGATCTACATTTCATACAAACGGGTGGAGGATATTGGAATAGCTCATTGTTCCACAAATGTATTGCTCTCGAACCAAAAATGACATCCTTTGTACCAGTCAGTGGTCAGTACTGTACTACGAGCACTCTCAGCCACCTTGCCAAAGGCATCTGTCACATTGAACCTTGTGCTTTTAAAGGTGGACATAATTCATTGCTATTCGATTCTTCATTTGGATTCTAAAATCACTTTTTGTGGTTTGTTGTGGAAGAGGTGTTATGTAAATTGTAGTGTAGTTTGGGTTTGAACTGTAACATCTTTTGTCTGCCTTTTATAACGGTGAAGTACAAGTTGTACAAATGGTTCCTGGGAAAAGCTAGTTATTTCTAATGAGCCAATGTTGAAAATGTTTTACTGCTAGTTAATAAACTTCTGGTTTTGAACACCGTGTGCAATGCATGTTCGCTGTGATTCAGATTATCGGAACAAAGGAGAATGTTTTATTTTGGAAATGGACTATTGGTTTAAAACGAATCTGGGATTTGGAGCAAATTTTCATTGCCATCAACCTATTTCATCAAGTGTAATTTTAATATTGTTTAACTATTGCATGGGCACTGGGCAGGATGACCGAGAGGTACACCCACTCGCCTCTAAACTGTCTAGCCTGGGTTTGAATCCCGACCCAGCTATAAACTGTCATCCCGGTGTTTCACAGGTGAGGTGATTCTTCAGTGTGTGTGCGCCGGCTCTCGGATGGACGTTAAACTGGGTGTCCTGTCTGCCGGCATTAGTTGGTGAACGTCAAAGATCCTACGATGCCCTTCACAAAGAGTAGATGATCTAGCGCCGGCACCATGAACAAACTTGACAAACAAAATTTAACAAAACATGAAACATGAACAAATGAATGAACAAAACAGCATGAACAAATTTAACAATCTCCCACACTCTCTTCAATACCACTCCTTCCTCCAGGTCATTAAAACAGCTGTTCACCACCATCTCTTATCTTCCCCCATCCAACACCTTGATCTTTTCTACCCCCGTTAATTCACCCCTGATCCACTTTTCTGAAATACCGACTTCTTTCCTGGAAGTCCTAGCAATGTCCATGTGTTTTTTTTTTTCCCTCTCCCACCTTTTTTTACATCTTTTTTTTTTTTTTACCTCCCTCACCCCCCGCCCCCCTTCCCACGCCTCATCCCTCCAAGCCCTCTCCCTCCCACAGATCTCCCGATGTCCCTGCTCTCAAATGTACTTGTGTGTGTTTCCCCCTCTCCCCATCTGGTCTCCCGCTCCCTTTATTTTGTCTTGTGTCCGTTTGTTTGTTTTTTGGTCATTGACGTTAGCTCTTACACGAGCCTCGATCTTGTATCCCAAAAAAAAAAATTCCCTCCAGAACTACTGCTTGGAAGGCAATGGCAAGAAACTGCTTCGACAGCTCCGACATTCTGTAACGAAATACGTTACATCAAACTCGACTATTGCTCGACGACAGAAACAGAAGTAAAGCTTGGTTCAGACGATGTAGTATCATGGTAGCTGTCCCAGGGAAGTCTTCCATACTGCATGACCATCTTTGCACAAAGGAATTCTCAAGGCAACTTGGATGTTACCTGGAAGCTTCAGAAGAAATTGAGTAAAAGGTGTTTGCCCGAGGAAGAAGTTGGAGCAAGAAGCAGATGTTTCTCATGAGCTCTACCTTTGTAAAGTGACCATGAGCATCAAAATCAAGGAAATTAAACGATTTTGTGAAACTGCTATCAAACAAATTAGAAGTGCCCGTGTGGAGATACTTGACAAAGTAGAAAAAATGGTGAGTAATGGGTATCCTGCGATGCTTGCTGGTATCCTTTGGCAATGGTATCCTGCGATGCTTGCTGGTATCCTTTGGCAATGGTATCCTTTTTTCTTTTTCTTTTTCTTCTTTTTTTTGTATACAGAATCGAGGCTCGTGAAAGAGCTAACATTTATCACACAAACAAATCAAACAGACAAACAAACAAAGTATATAAAAAGGGGAGCAGTAGACAAGATGGGGAGAGAAGGGGAAGCACATAAACACAACATTTGAGAGCAGGGACATCGGGAATGTATGGGAGGGAGAGGGCTTGGGGGGAGGCGGCGTGGGAAGGGGGGTGGGGGGGGGGTGCGAGAAGTATAAAACACAAGTACACCATGGACTTCCAGGAAAGAAGTTGGTATTTAAAAAAAGTGGATTTGGGGTGAAATTAGTGGGGGTAGAAAAGATCAAGGTTTTGGATGGGGGAAGATAAGAGATAGTGGTGAACAGCTGTTTTAAAGACCTGGAGGGAGGAGTGGGATTGAAGAGAGTGAGTGAGTTTGTTCCAGAGGCGGGAGAAAAGAGGAATGAAGGAGTGAAGGTGAGCAGAGAGTCTTGATTTTGGCAGTTTAACCATTAGAGGGTTGCAGGCAGTTCTTGTGCGACCTGTAGGAATATTTGGGGGACAGAGCCCAGAGAGAGCTGGAGGAGCAAGGCCGGAGAGGAGTCGGTAGAAGACAGAAAGACCACCAACCTGCCTGCGGTGAGTAAGTGAAAGGCCCTCGGAGTTAGCTTCATCGCGGGAGATTCCAATGATTCTGAACGCTTTAGTTTCAACAGCGTGAAGACAAGCTAGGTGTGAGGCAGGAGCACCAGCCCAGAGGGGAGAGCAGTATTCCATTGAGCTGCGGATGAAAGCCTTGTATGTGGTGAGGAGCTCAGCTGTGCCAAGGAAGGACTTCGCACGACGGAGGATGCCCAGTCGGCGACTGGCTTTGGAGGCCAGATTTGAAATGTGGTTTTCCCAGGAAAGATCATGGCAGATAGTGAGACCCAAAAGCTTGAGTGACAGAACTTCTTGGAGAAGATTTTTCAGAAAGTAGATGGGAGGGTTGTCCAGTCGGTCTTTTCGGAGAGACATCGTAAGAGTGTGAGATTTGTCAGGATTGAAAGACATGTTCCACTTGTTTGCCCAGTCTGTGATTTTGTCCAGGTGTGCAGAGAGTGAGGAGGCTGCAGACTGCCGATCTGAGGGATGAGGGATGGAGCAGCAGAGAGTGGAGTCATCAGCAAAGAGATAGAGGATTTTCAAGAGAGTCAGAGAGATCATTGATGAAGACCAGAAAAAGCACAGGGCCCAGAACACTGCCTTGGGGAACTCCAGCCTGAACAGGAAGAGGAGATGAGAGAAATCCATTCAGGGCCACACGTTGACTACGACTAGAGAGGAAGTCCGCAAGCCAGGCGTGGAGATTTCCATGGATGCCATAGGAGGAGAGTTTGGTAAGCAGAGCTGGGTGCCAGACTGTATAAATGCTGGTATCCTTTGGCAATGGTATCCTTCTTTGCTTGCTGGTATCCTTTGGCAATGGTATCCTTCTTTGCTTGCTGGTATCCTTTGGCAATGGTATCCTTCTATGCATCCTGGTATCCTTTGGCAATGGTATCCTTCTATGCTTCCTGGTATCCTTTGGCAATGGTATCCTTCTATGCTTGCTGGTATCCTTTGGCAATGGTATCCTTCTATGCTTCCTGGTATCCTTTGGCAATGGTATCCTTCTTTGCTTGCTGGTATCCTTTGGCAATGGTATCCTTCTTTGCTTGCTGGTATCCTTTGGCAATGGTATCCTGCTATGCTTGCTGGTATCCTTTGGCAATGGTATCCTTCTTTGCTTGCTGGTATCCTTTGGCAAAGGTATCCTTCTTTGCTTGCTGGTATCCTTTGGCAATGGTATCCTTCTTTGCTTGCTGGTATCCTTTGGCAATGGTATCCTGCTATGCTTGCTGGTATCCTTTGGTAATGGTATCCTGCTATGCTTGCTGGTATCCTTTGGCAATGGTATCCTTCTTTGCTTGCTGGTATCCTTTGGTAATGGTATCCTGCTATGCTTGCTGGTATCCTTTGGCAATGGTATCCTGCTATGCTTGCTGGTATCCTTTGGCAATGGTATCCTTCTTTGCTTGCTGGTATCCTTTGGTAATGGTATCCTGCTATGCTTGCTGGTATCCTTTGGCAATGGTATCCTTCTTTGCTTGCTGGTATCCTTTGGCAATGGTATCCTTCTTTGCTTGCTGGTATCCTTTGGCAATGGTATCTTGCTATGCTTGCTGGTATCCTTTGGCAATGGTATCCTTCTTTGCTTGCTGGTATCCTTTGGCAATGGTATCCTTCTATGCTTGCTGGTATCCTTTGGTAATGGTATCCTTCTATGCTTGCTGGTATCCTTTGGCAATGGTATCCTGCTATGTTTGTCGGTATCCTTTGGCAATGGTATCCTGCTATGTTTGCCGGTATCCTTTGGCAATGGTATCCTGCTATGCTTGCTGGTATCCTTTGGCAATGGTATCCTTCTATGCTTGCTGGTATCTTTTGGCAATGGTATCCTGCTATGTTTGTCGGTATCCTTTGGCAATGGTATCCTGCTATGTTTGCCAGTATCCTTTGGTAATGGTATCCTGCTATGCTTGCTGGTATCCTTTGGCAATGGTATCCTTCTTTGCTTGCTGGTATCCTTTGGCAATGGTATCCTTCTTTGCTTGCTGGTATCCTTTGGCAATGGTATCTTGCTATGCTTGCTGGTATCCTTTGGCAATGGTATCCTTCTTTGCTTGCTGGTATCCTTTGGCAATGGTATCCTTCTATGCTTGCTGGTATCCTTTGGCAATGGTATCCTGCTATGTTTGTCGGTATCCTTTGGCAATGGTATCCTGCTATGTTTGCCGGTATCCTTTGGCAATGTTATCCTGCTATGTTTGCCGGTATCCTTTGGCAATGTTATCCTGCTATGCTTGCTGCCTCGAGAATAAAATACTCCTTTCAGACCTGGCCTTCTGACCTCTTGCACAGTAAACATGTTATCAATGGAATCCTTTCTCCTGTCCTTGTGTAGTTGGAGTCGTTCGAGGTAATTCATATAAATGTGGAATTAAAGGAAAGGGGTGAATACCTTTGTAGGAAACTATAAGCACTTTCCCATCTCTGCTCCCTAAATATTTATTTATTTATTTTTTGTGGTTTATGTTATGTTTATATTTATTTATTTGTTATTTAAATGTAAAGCAAAACTTGTCATTTTAAGGGGCAGTTGGGAGCTATGTCCTTGTTGAAGCCTGACATTCTTGTTTTGAACTAAACCTCTTGCTACTGATTGGAGAATAAGGTAATCAAAGAATGTATTACCGACAACCTCAGCTAAAGTAGTTTAACCATCATCTAATATGAATGGATAAATACTTTATCAGTACTAATAGCTGTGATTTAAATGGCATCCATGGTATGGCAATGGTATCTGTGATTGAAATGGCATCCATGGTATGTGGAAAGAATGGTGCTGCCCAGCTGAGTCATCTCCTCACCTGATAATATTGTCAGCCATAGATTTGTTGTAATGGCAAGAGGCACCTATAGGGGGAAAAAACATCAACTCATTGTTACATCAAAAAGTAGAACGACACGCAGTGGAGAGTATACCTCCACCAGGTGAACAGTTTACGTTGTGTATCATCGAGTAGACCAGAAAATCACAATACAGAATCGTATTTAATCAAAATCATCTGTCCACAACTTTTTGAGATATCCTGCTATGTATCGTTTTTGGTCCGATCTACCAATGGTGAAGAATCACTCAAATTTTTAAAATAATCCTCATATCCGAATCCATATTCAGAACTTCAGCAAAATCGAATCTATTTGTCCTTGTCACACACCCAAGCTCTCCACCAAGTTTCGACCAAATCCGTCCACAACTTTTTGAGATATCCTGCTATGTATCGTTTTTGGTCCGATCTACCAATGGTGAAGAATCACTTTAAAAATTCTACTTGCCGGATCCGAATCCGGATCTACACCAAAATCGAATCTATTTGTCCTTGTCACATCCACGACCTCTCTGCCAAATTCCGTCCGATTCCGTCCACAAGGTTTTGAGATATCTTGTTTACAGACAGACAGGGGTGAAAACATAACCTCCATTCGGTGGCTGTCGTAACCAGTACACAGGAAGCTGCTTAAATGTACTGTATTTGTCCGAGATTACACAACATGTCCATGAGGCTCGTCCTGCGTACTTAATGAGACAAAGGTGAGTTATCAAGTCTCTATGTTCAAGTATGTAATATTCACGAGTGGAGTCGTGCAGGTACTGTATTATATTTACTTTGCTTATCTGCGAAGCAGTGTATTATGTTACCATGAAAATAAAATCCTATTGTATGCAAAAACTCTTTCTTCAATAAATGGGGGGTGTTCATTGGACATTTATCCCCAAAGGGGGGACACGCCCTTTTGCTGCTTTCCTGTTCCAAGTTTGGACGCAAGGCCAGGAACCTGAGGGGTTTCACTTCTCACCAACAGCCCATTTCCTGATAATGACGTCTGTTGAAGCTCTCCCTTATTTCATGACTGCACAGTTTGAGGCTTCGCACTCATTTCTGAGAATACCGACCAGAAAGGTCAAACAGAAACCATGAAATGTTTGTAAAGGGTAGTCATTGTTTACCAAGAACCAACCTTTTGAAAAATGATGATATTTACAGGATTGTTCTCTTATTTTAATACCCATCCCATCATCAAGATATTTGAAATAAAACTTTACTTGATGATAAAACTTTTGTACTCCATTTTATGTTTACAATTCAGTCATTTAATTTCTCTCAGTCTCGTAGAATGTTGGCAGGAATAGCCGAAAGATAGATATTCACATTCACTTCTGAGCTGTCTAGCCAAAGTTCGAATCCCTGCCCAGCTATAAACTACCATCCTGGTGTTTCTCAGGCATTGCGTGCGATACAGTTATGTTTGCACCGACTTTAGCACAGACGATCAAGCTAGGTGTCCTATCTGCTATTATTATACTGTAGTTGGTGTGTGTTAAAGTCACCACGATGTCTTTCACCAAGAAAGGTGAGTTTTCACTGGCATACTACTCAAATTACAAATTCCTACCCTGCCAAACTCTTGACAAACCACCCAGGTAGTAGTAGTAGTAGTAGTAGTAGTACTAGTTGTTCGCTCCACAGGTGGATTCGCTTCTGCTATTGTTTCAAGAGTTTCTTGAGAGGCTTTAGTGTAGGCTGCTATGTCTTAAAAATGGCTGTCGTGTTTTTTTTTTGTTAAAAGCAAAATTCCACTTGATTCCTTGTCTTTGGGGTGTCACATGTTCGAAAAAATAGGTTGTTAATTTTTTTAAACGGATTAAGGGTGTCAAATCCAAGATGGCCGCCAAAATATATAAATTCCATTAAAACTGGTATTCTGAACACAGTATGAGGTCCAAATTAATGATAATACCCATAATTTCAATACCAAGGAGTTCAAAAACAATTAATTTCAATATGGCAGTCAAATTCAAATTCAATGGTGAGAGGTAGAAGAGAAAAATATACTGACAACATCAAATGTGTTCTGTGTGCTGAAGACACAAGAGTCAAGCTCCATGATGTTGCAACCAAGAATATGGGATCCCAGTTTATGGAAATTGGCCGAAACACAAATGATGTAAATCTGAAGGCAAGGCTAAGTAATGTTATTGCAGCAACTGATCCCCTAGCAGCAGTTGCTTATGATATCAGATATCATCTACCTTGCTTTGTAAAAGCAAAGAGGGACATTGCAAGAGCGAAGGAACCCAGATCAGCAAAAAAATTTGGCCAAGCCATATCTGACCTTGAGATACTTGAAGTAATAGCAAATGAACTGAAAACTAGAGAAACTGCTTTGAACATGAATGATATTCAAACAACTTACATCAACATATTAGAAGGAAACGGAGTGCCCTTAACTTCCAAACAAATGTACAAACCGTTCCTAAAGCAGCTGATTCTGGATAACATTCCTGATGTGCACTTCAACAGACCACCAGACAAGACTAAACCTGAACAAGTTCTTCCAACTAAAGTAAAAGAAGCAGCTCTGTCAACTGCCCTAGAGACAGAAGATCTCACAGGAGAATTGAAGATCCTGTTGAAAGCAGCCACAATAGTAAAACGAGATATTGCCAATTCACCCAACTGGAAGTTCCGTGGGACATTTCAAGACTATGAACCACCTCCACTGTTGTACACATTTTGCAAACATGCCATCCAGGGACCAAGACCAATTCAAACTGAAAGGAGGAGAACATCTGTAGATCAAAGTGCCTCCGTTTTAGCACAGCACTTTGTTCAAGCTTACAAATCTGACAGACAGGTGTCATTTACACCAAAACACTTAGGGAGTGACTTCAGAAACCTCTGCGAAACTCCTCTTTCAGTGGGCTTGGCCTTAGACGTGCACAAGAATACAAGATCGAAGACCCTTGTATCAAAGTTGGAACAGCTTGACATTGGCATCAGTTATTCCAAAGTTATGGAAATTGAGACTGGCATCGCCAATACTGTCAGAAAGCAAATGGATTCAGTAGGTGGACTTTGCCTACCACCTTGGCTAGTTAAGGATACATTTGAAGAGCTCTTTTCCAAAACGCTATAAATCCATTTGGAGCATTTTGTGTAAAATGAGAATTTCTGCACAGCAAAGGAAATGAAGCAAACTTCCTTTTTTTTCTGTTTCAATGTTTAATATGCAAATATTAGAACATATCAAACAACAAACTGAAAATCTAGTAATCGTTTTTCACAACTAATTAACAAAAATAATGAAGTTTTTTTCCAAAACGCTATATATCCACTGTGTGACAGTTCTTAAAAAACACCACAAGTCCAATGATGGACGTTTCTCAATGTCAGACTTGCATTGGAATGCAGGTCAGCCCTGTCCGGGCTCGTCATCACTGCTGGCTGCATCAGCCTCGCTCACCACTGACAAAGCAGAATCATAGAACGCCCGGACGTCGTCTGACGCTCCTATTTCCACAAGGAGTGAAAACACATCACGCTTCTTCGCCTCTTTTACAGTGGTCTGCATTGGTAATGGATCAGGTCTGAATTCAGCCCATTTCTTGCCCCGTTTCAAAACACTGTGGTGGCAGTATGCAGCACTGTAGGCGGTTTTAAAACCCACTTGGCCATTTGTGAATTCTAGCATGCGGGCCTCACTAATTTTGAAGGTTTTCTTCGTCCTCACATGATGTTTGGTTGCTCATCGGTAATCAAACGACTGCCAGTCCTTTCCATACACGTAGACATTCCCAAATGTTTTCAAAATTGAGCAGTACTCTTCTGGGAGCAGGATGGTGTCCACTTTCCTAACTCTCTGTTCAATTCTCCCAAATACTCTATCTGCTGGTAAAAAGCTGTGCCCCCTAATTGGAAAGGTGTACTCAATCCTGAGACCAGGAATTGTTTGCTGAAGTGCCAAGAGCATGGATGCCATATTCATATTCTTATTTTGTCCAAAACATGAATCGCTGAACAAGCGAAGGCTTTTTTTCTCCCGAAGCGGACCATTGAGTGGGTGGCGGAAGCAATGATCCAGTGGCAATATCGCGGTTTGGAATAAAAGTGGCATGGCGTTTGTCGCACTTTGCAAAAAAGATCTAAACTGGGCTGCGTAAACTAACGGGAGATATCACGTTTTGAGAAAAAACGAATGTGTGATATTGACCGACTATCTGTTCACGAATGTTGGAGCTGGTAATCGCTTTTTTTTTTTTTTGGCGTTTATAGCGTTTTGGAAAAGAGCTCTTCATTTGTTTGGTATGCCTTAGATAACATTGACTTTCTGGAAGCCACGCCTTGCGGTATGAACACGCTCCATGGAACAGCAATAGCTGTTTACCAGTCCACAGACCACAACAAGCCAGCAATGTTGCCCAAAGTCGAAATTGACCGTACATCAAGTTCTCAAACATTGGTTGATGCCGTAGAATGTGAGTATCACACATGCAAGAAGCCGGAGATTATAAAGAAGAAGTTTCCGTGCAAGCTAAGCAGCTCTCATCCCATCACAGATATGAGCAAGAAGACCGATATGGCATGGATAATTGGCTGTTTAGATCTCGAGGAACATAGCGATGAAACGCAATCACAAACTACTTCGTCAGAAACACAACTCAGGGAAAGAGATGACGAACCTCAAGCACAAAACGAGACTCCAGAAACACATCTCGATACAGTTGAAGATCAAACACAAGCAACACAAGCAACACAAGCAAAATCAAAGTCTCAAGGAACATGGGGTGCTTTTAACTCCCTGCTGTCTTCTTCAGCGAGCCGAACCAACAAAGGTGGGCGGTCCGCTTCGAAAGTCCGCTTATCCGCTTATCCGCTGCAGCGGACTAACGTTTTCGAAGCGGATAAGCGAATCGGAACAACCCCCAGAAACCGAAGCGGATAAGCGTAAGCGGACTACCGAAAAATTAAAGCGCATCGCGATTCGCCAAATCAGCTGTTAGCCTGAGCCGTTACTCTAGAATTGTGAATATTTATTTAAGTGAATAATAAGTGAAAACTGAATATTTTATTGGACGCTAGAGTGGCAATAACGTCAAGATGGAGAGATTTCTGACTCTCCAGCCCAGCGGCAGTGCCAGGGACAGGCACACGAGCGACGCAAACCAGCAGTCCCAGCACAGCGACATCCACAACCCGGCGGTCAACAACAACAACAACATTTTGAATAAATTTTATTTAAATAAAAATGTATATTTTTGATCTTAAAAGCTTTGTTTGTCTTTGTAGTAGTTAGAAATGGCTATTTAGGCTTAAAAAGCATTAAATTCCCTTTAGAAACGTCAAAAATCGCTTTAAAAACGTCGAAGCGCTTTAAAAAAATCGAATCGAAGCGGATAAGCGGTAAGCGGACTAAGATTTTCGGCCGCTGAAGCGGATAAGCGAATCGGACTACACGGGCTGGCGGAGCGGATAAGCGGTAAGCGGACTTAAAATTTTCCGAATCGCGCCCACCTTTACGAACCAATGTCTCTTTAGTTCCACCACTGATACGATCACCACCTACAGACTATGGAACCCTTTATACTGGTCTGATGAGAGCACATAATATGACAACTCAGGTTCTTGGAAAAGACAAAATAACAGTGATGACACTTGATCTCCAACTCTATGATATGGCAATGAAACTATGGGTGGAAAGAGATGAAATGAAGAAGCAGTTCCTGTTTCGGCCTGGTGAGTTGCACGTAGTCTTCTGGGCATTGGCGGCATTAGGCAAATACGTGGAAGGAAGCGGCATTGACCAGGCTTGGGTCGAAGCTGGACTATATTCTCCAACAACCGTAATGCAAATCCTAAATGGAAAACATCTCTACAGGTCCCTAGAAGCACATACTGTAACATTGCTTGCTCTATACCATCTCTACTTTGACAGGTTCCTAACAAAAGCACCAGAAGAGAAAGTGTTCCTAAGTGAAGCGTCCATTGATTTGGAAAAAGCATATCAGAAAGATATCAGCATGAACACAGGCAACCGTCAAAACCTCAGAGATGCCGTCAGAGAAACCATGACCATGTTCGAATCTAGAGATATCCTCACAAAGTTGGGACAGTTTGAAAGCAATCCAGCACCAATTCAACACTACATCCGTAACTACTTGAGGCAGTTTGAAACTATCCTTCAGTATATTAGAGCTACCAGACAACGGGACCTGCTGCTGCATATGGAAAGCACTGAAGCTCTTATCAAGTACTTCTTTGCTCACGACCACCTGAACTACGCACGTTTGCTCCCTTTGTACCTGTCAACAATGCAGCAAACAGAACAAGTTTTTCCAGATGTCTGGGCAGAACTCCTGAAAGGAAATTTCTGTGTGACGAAGGGGATTGCTGCATTCACTTCAATAGGTCCAGATCACGGAATTGAGCAGGAGAACCGCAAACTCAAGGTCATTGGAGGCATTACTGGAATAACCCAAATTGAGAGAGCTCGAGACCGTTTCTTCCTGATTGCACCTGACTTGTCTAATCTAGTAGAGGAGTTTCAAAGAGAATATGGCATGGAAGGTGCTGATACCAGAGACCAACACCACGAGATCACAGGGGGAAAGTCCACCCGAGTAATGAGAAATTCCGCTAGATTGACAGAGGTATTTGTTGTTCATGGAGACCCATTCGTAACCGATGAGAGTGACCTGTGTAACCTTCTTACCAAGAAAGTAATTGATGAAAAGGTAACAAAGGCAGGTCAGATATGTGTGGCAGGTTCGCCGGCAGGACAAAGGACTGGTGTATGAAGGTGTTCATGTCCTGCAATAATATGATACTGGATTCACTTGCTTCACTTGGCAAATCTGCTGCTACACTCTCTCCAAACGCAATTGACCAACTGGAAAGGTTCGTTTGCTTGTTGTACAGATCCAAAACACACACCAAAGTAAATGCACTACGATGGTTCTTGTACTCAAATCGACAGGCCGAGGGAGAGAGTCTGCCTCCAACCTCTGGATCATTGACACCACACATTCTGCGAGCACATTATATTGCAATGATATGGATGCAGGCATGCGAAAGTCAACCGTCCCTCCCTTCTCCCACTGACTACGGATGGAAGTCAGAGGAAAATAGATTTCTTCCGGTGATGTGTTTGAACCCTCCAGCACCAGAGGCCGTGACTAAGCTGGTAAAATGTGGCTGCAAATCAGGATGCAAAGGAAACTCCTGTAGTTGCCACAGCAATAAACTCCCATGCACAGAGGTCTGTAGCTGTTTGAACTACGGCTGTAGCAACAATGAACAATCAGCTCAGAACATTGTGGGAGATGAACACGAGGACTTGTAAGGTAAAACGGATGACTGTGAGACAGGAATATTTAAATATGGTCAAACAGGAAATTACATTACGCTATCATTGTTATAGCAATGTGGACCTTTGTGTAAAACAGTGGTAGCCATATTGGATTTTCTCACTATTTCTCACTATGGCTGGCATCCACCGATTTCAACGAATCAGTAACATGTTTCCCCAACGGCCTAGCATTACTTATGTGGGCATTACCACCAAAATGGACCTATTTCATCATTCACAATTTGTGTTATCAAGAACATTAAGTTTTTGTACTGTGGTTATTTAAGAAGTGGCGGCCATCTTGGATTTTTCCACCATTTTGAATTTGACTGCCATATTGAAATTAATTGTTTTTGAACTACTTGGTATTGAAATTATGGGTATTATCATTAATTTGGACCTCATACTGTGTTCAGAATACCAGTTTTAATGGAATTTTTATATTTTGGCGGCCATCTTGGATTTGACACCCTTAATCTGTTTTAAAAAATTAACAACCTATTTTTTCGAACATGTGATACCCCAAAGACAAGGAATCAAGTGGAATTTTGCTTTTAACAAAAAAAAAACACGAAATGACATAACAGCCTACACTACTTCTTGGATTAAAACAATCCTTGCGTAGTTGCCTCAAGGCTTGTGTCGGTCGATGTCTCTCCCGGCTCCTGTCTGCGTGTCGCGAGATGTCTATCAAATACCTCGTTATTGGGCTTTCTATACAGTGCTTGGAGAACGTCGTTGGCAGTGTCGTATGTTTTGCACTCCAGTTAGCCAGCCAACCCCCCAAAAAGTGCCGAAAAACTGGTTTATGGCATCTCTGTTACAAGCAAACTACCCAGATGTATTCGTTAGGTATCCAGGATCATCACCTGGGTGGATGTCAGTTTCGTAAGTTGTCATTTCCGGTATAAAATGACGTCATTCAAAATGGCCGCCATATGGTGATATTATGCTATATGGCAAAGCAATAATCATGAGATTTTGTAATTTTGACTGACAAAAGACGTGTGTTTGTGTTGTATCTATTATCATAACTTGATTATCATTTGCAAACGCCTAGGTAGAAATTAACTGCACAACATTTTTTTTCAAAATGGCTGCCATATGGCATCAATAATGCGTCTCATACGTAACATAACACATCTTCAATTGTACAAACTTGTTTACTCGTGTCCACATTCTGTTAACGATGATGAATATCACAATGGAGTCAGTACACTTGACATATTGTCCGATTAACATTAGAAAGTCACATTTAAAATGTCAATGTTGGGAGGGGTTGGGGGGCGGGGGGGGGGAGCTGACAATTGAGTCTGTGTTTATTTACTTATATTTACTAGCGACAGTGAGAGAATATAACACGCCGAAAGACCAGCATAAGACTAGATTGGATCGAATTACTTGCACAGCACACCATTTTGTCAGTTAATTGTGGCTGTTGTGATAAACAGCTCGATTCACAGTTACTGATTCGTAGCAGGGTTACAGCAACCTTCGGATTCGCACCCACATGCTGGGATGCACATCTGCCTCGACTTGTGGCATTTGCATGCAGCGGTCCTGCATTTTGTTTTGCAACCACGAGTCATCAACTCAATACATGCCACTGGTACAGCTGGAAGAGTAATCCAGACTACATCAAGTTCCCCTTCAGTTTCTTGCCATCCACCGGAAGATGACGGCAAGCCTACTGCCTTTCGATTGTCACACTGTCCAGCGGCCAACCACACTTTCGCCTGGTAGTTTGCTCTTGCCAAGTGTGACTTGAGAGCATTTTCTGTGGGTGGAAGATTTTCAATTTGTTTCTTTCCTTTTCGGAACAGATCAAATCTAGCCTGTTTGACCCCGCCTTTGGGATCTGGGGCCGAGTATAGGCGACACACAAACTCTTCAACTTCTGCCAATGGTCCATCGCGACCAACTCCACAGAGAAGATGCGGATATTCTACAAAGACTTTCCAACACGTCTTCTTGCCACATCCTGTAAATGATGAAGTTGTGTCTGATCCAGTCAGAGCATGAAACCCCAACAGATTATCCTTGACAGGTTTTGACAGCTTTTTACGAGACTTCGTGAACCGGGTAACATCGTCTATCACGAGAGGTCCCACCAATCATCCAAACAAGGCTTTGTTGGAAGAAATACAGCAGAAGAAGGAAGACATCAGTGTCTCTGCAATGAACAATGACTCTCTCAGATCCGGACTTGGTAGCTTCTAGCCCATGGAGAATAATGCGGGTATCCGCTTCTTCGTGATCACAGCTCAAACTGGTCAGAATACCTCTACTTGTTGATGAGGCTTTCTCGAGAGTGGTGAATCCTCCACCGACTATCAACTCGCAACCGTCAGGAACTTCAGCATGACGGCTCATCAGGTCACCTGAAAGGAATGAAGCAAGATCAGCTTCGTTTTCACCCAGGGATACGAACTGAGCCCAAACTTGCGGAAGTGGAATGTTGCCATCGCTGATTATCTTCCGAATAGGCCTCCTTGCCTTTTGGCCTCGTTTCACTCTCGTCTGGCCTTTGATTGACATGGAGCCAAGATATCTGTCAAAGATGACATCTACCCGTGTGGCACCCCAACCGAAGTGAACAAATACAGCACGGGCGAAGGCGTTTGCATAATCTCCAAAGCATTTACAACCAACAGGTTTTCCTAAACTCTGAATAAGAGCGTGCCCATCAATCAGTACGCATGCACCTTTCATCGGGTCGGCCAGACCCAGTTGTTGGTTGGCCAGACCCAGACCCAGTTCCCAGTTCATGGACGACATGGAAGGTCTGGATTGGCGCGATTATCCCTCACACACTTCTCCGGACGTTTCCATGGGATCGATGGTGCCTGTATTTGATTTCTGGCGTAGTCGTTCCAATTTAGTTTCAGTACTAAAACTGCCACAGCAGGATTTATGCCAAACAAATGTACCGTCAGACCAATCGTTGTCATTCAGATCAGCCAACCTTTGCACTATTTCTGATTCTGGCAAGTCCACGTCTTTTAAGCCTACCAGTTCATTAACAACCTCTCGAATTGGCGTCTTTCCCTGCTCTGTACTCTGTCGTAGTTTGGTCTCTCATTTTCGCGACTTTTTCTCACAGAATAGACACGAATTTCCTGATGAAACGGGAGCCTGCCGCTTGTGCTTTAAAACTCCTACGGGTTCCATGTTTCATCGATCCTCATAGAGCAGATTTAAACCTGTGGAAAGACAAAAAATAAAACTGGGGAAGTCATTTAATTAACACGTGTTCGAAACAAATGTTGTATATTTATTTACAAGACTGACGCAAATATATTGTTGCGGTTGTGAGAAATAAAGATAACCCCCCCCCCCCCCCTCTTAGTTAGTTGCACCACAACATGTAGCCTCGCTTAGTTCAGTTATTTCTTATTAAATGTAAGCATAGTCTCCTTTCCTGTGTTAGTATGCGTTGAAGCAGGCAAGTAAGTGTAGGCTTCATTGTTCATTGGGCTGGAATGCCATGTGCTATGCCCAGAACAAGTCTGGGAGGCCCGAGGGAGGAGCTACAGGGGAGTGGCCGGTAAGCGGCAAGCAGCCAGTGGAAGCTCAAGGGGAGTGGCTAACACCGGCAGCCAGGGGAGGGGCTTGGAACATTCTGATGGGACTCTGGGAGGGGCTATAAAACCATGCCCCCCCCCCTAACTCTCTCTGTGTGATCGAGTCTCTTGGTGGTAACGCCCTCCTCTGTGGCCAATCTCCCAGCGCACTGTCTGTCTCTGAGCTCTCTGTCCCGGGATTCTGAAGCGACTGTGTGTGTGATCGAAAGCACGAACTCTCTGTAGTCTGCGTTCTGCCTGTTATAAGCGCTTTCGAGGACGATCTCTCCCAGGGCCCGAGACTCCAATGATCTCCTTGCCTGGGCTCCCTGCACGTGCCGCGAACATCCCAATGGACGCGCCCAATGAGCTGACCAGGGCGGACGGCACCAACGGCCGCGCTTGAGCACGTTCTCTTCTCTTCATTCCTTTCCCCACGTGAGTGAGAGGGCCCTTGTCCGGGGATAAGTTAAGGACGTTAAGTTTCTGCCCTGTGTCTTTTTGCTTTGGCCATTGTAAATTGTACATTATAATAAACCTGTGTTCTTTTGCATCCATTTGGCCGTTCACATCTCTTCCTACCATTGGCTTTGCATTGTACGAATAAAACCGCTCAATTGGGTTCAGTAAGAATTAACGGCACGAGTCACGTGACACGCAAACCGCTCGGGCGTATCAGACTAGCGTGACTCGTGCGAGGTCCAGTCCCCATTCTCGTTGCGGCGTGTGTATAGAAGGTACTTGGGGATTCGACCAGATACCCTTGTGCATGCTCGCTACGGGGGTGGTGGCTGGAATTGCTCCGCAATCCGCCCCACGAGTGTGAAGTGGGTAGCGGCCCCGTGGACCCGAAGGCCCGAGGGGGAAAAGGGTTTAACCCCCCTCTGTACGTCGACGGGCTCGAGATCCGCAACAATATCAAACAATAACCGTTCGGAATATAAACATTTTGGATTTCACAAATTCTTCTAGCAACGTCCAAATGATCTAAATTACCACAATAAGTAATCTAATCAACAGAAATGTTAAGCTCCTATATTTTTGCCATTTCAAATTACCACAAGAAGTAATCTAATCAACAGAAATGTTAAGCTTGTAGCGGCTACCGCTGGGTTTTCACAATCGCCTTGCACCTATCAAGGACGCGGAGCGATCACCATGCCGGGCTCGTCCAGGACGCCCGGGCAGGCTCGCCCTCAACTTGCCAGGCCGCAGCCAGGACGCTGGGCCACGCCCCCTCTCGCCTTTCCTGGGCAAATGCTGCGGGATAATATGTATATATATTGCTGCCCGATAAACGGGCTTTTCAGAGTGCCTGAGTGTTTGGTTTGATTAAAGCAACTCGGATTAATTCCAGCTTTTTGTCGCGTCCATTCTTCCGATCGACGTGGGAGCCCCAGCTCCTTCATTGGTGACCTACCGACATGGACACGGCAGTCGCCCTTAAACTGCCTACCTTCTGGGAGGCTCACGTGGCGGTTTGGTTCGCACAGGCGGATTCCCTGTTCGCCCTGCGAGGCATCACGGCCGACGACACCCGCTTCCACCATGTGGTAGCAGCGCTCGGTTCGGCCACCGCGGCCCGCGCCCTGAGCCTCCTCGAGAGCCCGCCAGCCGCTGACAAATACGGCGCGATTAAGAAGCTTCTCCTCGACGCTTTCGCCCTCCCATTGGCGGAACGCGCACGGCGCCTGCTCGACCTGCCCGAGCTCGGCGACACGCGCCCTTCCGAGCAAATGGACTACATGCTTTCACTGCTCGGCGAGCACTCTCCGGCATTCCTGTTCCGGGAGCTGTTCCTCCGTCAGCTGCCTAACCCGGTACGCCTCGCCCTGGCAAGCACGACGATCACAGATCCCCGGGCCCTTGCCAGAGAAGCCGACAAGATCTCCGCCGCAGGACAGCGCATCGCAGCAGCGACATGGGACCCACCGCCGTCCGACGCAACACCCATGGCGCCCGAGCACCCGGCACGGTCGACGACCGAACTGCCGACGCAATTGGCGGCCGCTACACCGAGCCGACCACCTCCAGCACGACGACCGGGGCCTCCACCTGACCAAGCATGGTGTTACTATCATGCCAGGTTCGGACAGAAGGCCCGGACATGCCGACCCCCGTGCACCTTCGGCAGGCCGGGAAACGGCCGGGCCGGCGTTCATTACCAGCCATGAGCGCCAGCCACACGGGCAACTTACTGTTCATCACGGATAAAGCATCCGGACGGCGCTTCCTGTGCGACACCGGCGCCCAACTGAGCGTCATACCCGCCTCTGACCAGGACAGGCAATCCGCGGTTTGCGGCCCCTCCTTGGTTGCGGCCAACGGATCGACCATCCGCACCTTCGGCCCGCGCAACGTCACCCTCTGCTTCGGCGGCCAACGCTTTGCTTGGACGTTTGTAACCGCAAACGTGCCCATGGCTCTGCTAGGCGCCGACTTCCTCTGCGCACATGGACTGCTGGTGGACGTCCAACGGCGTCGTTTAATCAACGCCGAAACCTTCAGCTCCCTGGTATGCACATTGAGCAGCTCCGCGCCGACCGAGCTGGCATGCGCCGTCCCGGCGGCGAACGAGTTTTCTCGCCTGCTCACGGAGTTCCCGGCCCTCACGCGGCCGACGTTTTCGGCCGTCGCAGTACGGCATGGGATCGAGCACCACATACCAACCACGGGCCCGCCGGTCTACGCCAGGGCCCGCCGCCTCGACCCAGCCAAGCTCGCCATGGCGAAGGCCGAATTCGACGCGTTGGAGCACCTCGGCATCGTGCGGCGCTCCGATAGCGCGTGGGCCTCGCCACTGCACATCGTGCCAAAGCCGGGGGGTGGATGGCGCCCGTGTGGCGACTACCGCCATCTCAATGACGCTACCACCCCCGACAGGTACCCGATCCCGCATATCCAAGACTTCTCCGCCCGTCTGGCGGGACGGGTCATTTTTTCGAAAATTGATCTCATACGGGGATATCACCAAGTACCTGTCAGGGCGGCCGACGTCCCTAAAACGGCAGTCATCACGCTGTTCGGCTTATTCGAATTCTTGCGGATGCCGTTTGGTCTCAAGAACGCGGCTCAGGCGTTCCAGCGCTTGATGGACGGCGTGCTGCGTGACCTGCCGTTCCTTTTCGTTTACCTGGACGACATCCTCGTCGCCAGCACGTCCCGGGCCGAGCACCTCCTCCACCTCCGAACACTGTTCGGGCGCCTCAGCGAGCACGGCCTCATCGTCAACCCGGCTAAATGCCACTTCGGCACGATGGCCGTTGATTTTTTGGGCCACCACATCACCAAGAACGGGGCCGTGCCGCTGCCAACCAAGGTCGAGGCCATCACCACGTTCCCGCGTCCCCGCACCATAAAGGCCCTGCAGGAATTCCTGGGAATGGTGAATTTTTATCACCGCTTCGTGCCCCGCGCTGCTCAACTCATGCGGCCCCTCTACGAAGCCCTCCGGGGCAAGCCGGCCAAGCACGACATCGCCTGGTCCGCAGCAATGGATGCGGCCTTCCAAAGCTCAAAGCGGGCCCTCGCCGACACAACACTGCTCGCTCACCCGGTGCTCAACGCTCCCATCGCCCTCACCACGGATGCCTCCGACTACGCGGTGGGCGCCGTACATGAGCAATGGGTGAACGGGGTTTGGCAGCCACTCGCTTTTTTCAGCCGGCAGCTCCGGCCGAACGAGCTCAAATACAGCACGTTTGACCCGGAGCTCCTCGGTCTACACCTGGCCGTCCGCCATTTCCGCCACCTCCTGGAGGGCCGACCTTTCACGGCGTTCGTCGACCACAAGCCGTTGGTTTACGCCATGGCCAAGGTCACGGAGCCGTGGTCGGCCCGCCAACAGCGCCACCTCTCCGCCGTGTCGGAGTTTACCACGGACATCCGGCACGTCGCCGGCAAAAACAACGCCGTGGCCGACTGTCTTTCCCGGGCCAGCGCGAACGCGGTCCACCTGGGCGTGGACTTTGCGCTTATGGCGGCGGACCAAACCACCGACACCACGGTGCAAGCCCTCCGGGCGGCGGACACGGGCCTCCGCCTGGCCGACATCCCCTTCGCGGACACTGTCCTGCTCTGCGACGTCTCCCAAGGCCAGCCTCGCCCCATCGTGCCCGTCACCTGGCAACGCCGCATCTTCGCCTCCCTCCACGGCCTTTCCCACCCGGGCCGGAAAGCTTCCCAGAAGCTGGTGTCGGCGCGATTCGTCTGGCACGGCCTTCGTCGGGACGTCCGCGATTGGACCAGCACCTGCACGGCCTGCCAACGGGCCAAGGTCCACCGACACACCCAGGCCCCGCTGGCACCTTTCACCGTGCCCGAACGACGTTTCGACCACGTCAACGTGGATCTGGTGGGCCCCCTCCCCCCGTCACGGGGGTTCACACACCTGCTCACCATGGTGGACAGGACCACCAGGTGGCCGGAGGCCGTTCCCCTCGTCTCCACCACCACCGCCGACGTGGCGCAGGCTTTCATCGCCACCTGGGTCGCCCGCTTCGGCGCACCGGCGGACATCTCGTCAGACCGCGGACCACAGTTCACCTCCGAGCTGTGGGGCGCGGTCGCCCGCAACCTGGGGGTCAAGCTCCACTGTACTACGGCCTACCACCCCCAAGCAAACGGGTTGTGCGAGCGATTCCACCGCTCCATGAAGGCCGCGCTCATGGCCGGCCTTCAAGACGGCGGTTGGGCCGACCGGCTGCCGTGGGTCCTTTTGGGCCTCCGCACGGCCCCCAAGGAGGACCTCCAGGCATCCACCGCCGAGCTTGTCTATGGCCAGGCGCTACGCGTCCCGGGCGAATTCGTGCCCGACGCTACCAGTCCCTGGTCCGCAGCTCACCAGCGCTCGGACCTCCAGGAGGCCGCCCAACGGTTTGCCCCCGTGCCAACATCCCACCACGGTGACCCCCAGTCCTACGTCCCCCCAGCACTTCGCACAGCGGAGTATGTTTTTGTGCGTCACGACGCACATCGGGGGCCACTCCGGCCGCCGTACGACGGGCCCTTCCAGGTGCTGCGACGGGACGACAAGTCGTTCGTCATCGACATCGGCGGCAGGTCGGACCGGATTGCGGTGGACCGCCTCAAGCCGGCGCACGTGGACGTCGACCACCCACCACGGGTGGCCCTTCCGCCGCGGCGAGGCCGCCCCCCGTCCACGGTGCCCCCCACTCGACCGCCCACCACCACACCGGACCCCCTCCCACGACCCGCCAGGGGTCGCTTCGGCCGGGTCATCAGGACCCCCCTCAAATTGACCCTGCCGGTGCAAGTCGATTCTGGGGGGACGTGTGTAGCGGCTACTGCTGGGTTTTCACAATCGCCTTGCACCTATCAAGGACGCGGAGCGATCACCATGCCGGGCTCGTCCAGGACGCCCGGGCAGGCCCGCGCTCAACTTGCCAGGCCTCGGTCGGGACGCTGGGCCACGCCCCCTCTCGCCTTTCCTGGGCAAACGCTCCGGGATAATATGTATATATATTGCTGCCCGATAAACGGGCTTTTCAGAGTGCCTGAGTGTTTGGTTTGATTAAAGCAACTCGGATGAATTCCAGCTTTTTGTCGCGTCCATTCTTCCGATCGACGTGGGAGCCCCAGCTCCTTCAAGCTCCTATATTTTTGCCGTTCCCCCCCCCCCGGCCCCCCCCCCCTGCAGGATTAACATACAATCGCAGGGGAGGGGTTTCTTTTGGAGATCCACAACAACACAAGTGCGAAATATTCATACAAAAACATTTTTCCCGATGCCCCTGCTTTTGAGAATTATATTCTGTCCTTTATGCTCACAAAAAAACAATTTTATACTCACAGTAGTGTTGAATTGAAAAAAACTAATGTCAAAAAGATGATTTAATGGCAGTTTTGGCCGCCATTTTGTTTTTTCGATTTTTGACACTTTAACGGCCAAAGCCAAACTGACATCCACCCTGGTGATGTTACATGATAGGACCCATAGAACGTGCCTGGCTAGTTAGTTTGTTTGTAACAAAGAGATGCCATCAAACGACACAATAGCCTGTGTTGGCTGGCTGACTACCCGGCGAACTGCTCATAGACAGGTCAAATGTGATTAATTCGCATGCCCAGCTTGTCCGGGTTATGAGTGGCGACGGCCGATAGAAAGTTCGAGAAGGTGCGGCGCCAATGGAGCCATTGCTTAACTGCCGTGCTTAGTTTGAGTTCAGGTCAGCGACTCAGCATCAAATCGCAATCTCTCTGGTTTGAGGAACTTGTCCATGGTAGATCGAATTTTGTGCATTAATTTATTGTCGAATAAATTGCTGCAACACATTAAAAAAAATCATGACAATGCTCAGCATTTAAAAAGGTTGAGATAAGAACCATAAGTTGTAATACGACTACAAGCTTTCATGGGCCTAATGTACTCCTTCTGCTTCGAAGTTCCTTTTAAAGGAATTAATATATGATGGCAGTGCCAAAAGTAGGTGATGGAACATTATTAGGGGTGTATTACACTTGTCTTGCTAAACGATGCTGGCTGCTCGGTTCTTCCACGTGGATTTTTTTTTCCTGTCGCTAATATGAAGTACAATTTTACCACATCGGTTTAAATACTTTAAATTTTATAAATGTTTATGTATTTAAAATGAAAGACACAATTACCAATTGATTAAGAAGCGTTTTTTTAACCCCGTCCCGTGTCCAGAGTCCAGACCAGAGGCAGAGGACCAGAAGAGAAATTGGTGCCGCCGAGAGAGGTGGTTTGTATATTTAATAAAATATAAATATTTAATAAAATATACAGCAGTCTCGAATACAAGATAGATATTTATATACGTATTATTATTTATTTTAGAAGATACATATTACATGAAAGTTTGTGTTGAAATTGTTAGAACGGTCGCTCTTTATTACTAATACTATTACTATTAGCATGGAAGTGAGAGGTTCGAATCCAGCCCCGGCCGAATCATTGTCAAGCCTTTAAAGAAATGATTGCGCTGCTTCATCGTTTTATTGGTAGTGATGTTTTGGCATTTAAAAGGATAGAGCATGGACAACCGATCACCTCAGCTGGCGATCTCAGCGCAGGCCTTGATGGGCCTACTGTGTACTTGTAGTGTGTGCGCACTGACGGCCTGGCGACTGGCGTCATCCTGCGCTGAAATGATTTGGCAATGAACATGAAAATTAAACGGCACATCGTGACGACTTGGATCGTTCTAAAACGAAAAGTTAGGAAGAAATGCGAACAAAGATGTTTTATTAAATTTGTGCTTGTTTTATAACTTTGTTAAATCCATGATAATTTTTTTAAAAAGGCAAACTGACTGCCGTTCGATCTTGGGATAAATGTAGAAGTTTGATGTTTTAGCAATTACAGCTCAAGAAGGCAGGGATTTTGTTTCTTCTGATTTGAATGGAAGGGAAAAAGCGCGGGCGATATTGGGGATGGTGGGTACTGCGAGGAGGAGGCGGTGGCAGAGGAAGAAGAAGCCGCATCGCGTGACGTAGTTTATGAGAAGCGAAGAGAAAGGAAGTAGAGTAAAGGTGGGTGTTGGTATTTTTTTGTTCTTATACTCGGCGTCATTGCTGGCCGTTCATTCCTGTTTAAGGTCGACTCCGAGGTGTCCATGGCGTTCCCTGCTAGTGCTGGACATCGAATATTCGAACGAACGTAGTGCCTTGCCGTCTTTGTTTCGCTTTGCAGTCGAACATCATGCGATCTAGGTGAGCCATGCCATTGTTTAATTCACCAAATGTATGAGCAATGGCGTTATTGATTACTATACTTTTTTTTATTTTTTTATTTTTTCACTCAATGTGTGTAATGAGGTATGTACTATGTATGAAGTTATGACTTCAAGACTAGTCATAAAAATCTGTCGACGAGCCACCTGTTTGATATATTTAAACATTTTTACCTCTGCCACCAAAGGTTTTTTCACCCCTGTTTGTGAACAGAATATGTAAAAGGTTGTGGATAGATTCGGACGAAATTTGGTGGATTCGTTGGGTATGTGACGAGGACGAAATGATTAGAATTTGGTGAAGATCCGGATCGGGATCGGGATCTGAGAACCTTCCAAGTGATTCTTCACTATTGAGAGGACCAAATATGATGTATTACACGATATTTCAAAAGGTTCTTCATGGATTAGGACAAAACCTGGGGAACTGGTTGGGTGTGTTTATATGGCAGATTTGATTCAATTTTGGTGAAAGTTCAAATCCGGATACAATAATAAAATTTTAATTCCAATTAATTCGTCGTCATTGAGTGACAGGGCCAAAACTTTAGGTAGCATGATATTTCAAAAAGTTGTGGATGGGTTGTGACAAAACTAGGGCATGAGTTGTGTAAGTGACGAGAACAAGCCGATTCGATTTTGGTTCATGTCCGGATCCAGTTCGGGCCTATCAGTGGATACAAAGCCTAAACTGTAGGTATGCTCCCGACTGAGTGCTGTTCTAGTTTCTGCTTGGACAGCAAGCTTAAAGTTTCCTTGCACCTGCTATGGATCACTATCTGCCATTTTGCTATTTAACGCTCTTGGTGTAACTATGCACCTGAACATGACTTCATCTAGTCAATACAGGATGGTGTCAAATGGTCAAATAAATGAACAGAGCAAGTTAAGGAATTCCTTCAGCTCACTGACTGAAGACCATTGTGTAAAAGTGACTTGAATGCAGTTTTATGAAAACAAATGTTTAAACCTACTTTGGAAGTTGTACACTTCAATGGTATGGATCTTTGATGTGCACCTACTATTTGTTGAAGTTGAAACTCACATTTTTCACTTTTGTAGTTTGCAAGTAGCTTTTTGTGGTGTATTTCTTTTAAATGATGTGCATTAAATAGCAGAGCAACTGATCCTGACATTGAAAGGTTCTGTTAAAGTTGCTCAGTTATTGACTTTATTTTTAAAGTATAAGATGATGGTGATAATTTTGCTTGCATTTAAACTGCAGAAACCTCTTTCCATTTGAGCAAATATCTTGTACCGCAAAAAAGATTATTGAGAATGTCGTTATGATGTCCTGCGTTGTAATCTGCATTGGGAATTTAATACCTGTTTTCTTTTTTTTGCAGAATGTCTCACCCTTTGACTTATATGGAATACCTGAAGGAAGAGGCCAAGCGATTCTTCCAGAATGAGCGATATCAATTGGCACTTCAGAAATATGAAGAAGCGCTACAGATATACCTTGCTCCAAAATTTGGATTCCCCAAACAAGGAAGGTTGGCCTTTGACTTTCGTTTTTATTATCTGATGGTGTCAATAAACAAGTGAATCCACTTGGATTCCGCCCAGGTTGGCACATGGAAATTATTATTCATATGGTACTTTCCATGGTGAAGTAGTTCGCAGCAGAACCGGCAGCATAAATATAGATTTGATGACGTCATGTTTACACATCTGAGCGCCAGAAACTGTCTTCACTTTTGAGCGACAGAAATGAGCTTCACTTTTGAGCGACAGAAATTCCCAGGCAAACGCTATAACGCACCAGGTTTACAACCTGTGCGTTAATAAAGTGAATTTTACTGTCACGAATAGTGCATCTGTGTGATGCAATTTTATTGTGTGTGAGTCATTCATTGACCACTTAGTACTTCACTTATCCATGTGTGGCATGAGTAATGCAGAAACAAGACCAAAAGTCTAACAGTGCCCAAGCTGGGCTTGGAAAATATTACAAACCACAAATACATATTTGCTTTTCAAACAGTCGTTAATGCTGTTTATAACATTAAACAAAGAAATTTGGAGGAATCCCGACCATCCATGAGGTAAGTTTTACTTGCAGAACTGACAAAGATCTATTGTAATCTATATACCCCACAAGGGTTGGAGGTGTGCTCATTTACCAAGCAGCTAGCTAGCGCTTGCCAAGCCAGCCGTTCCTTAAGGGTTTTGAATGGAGTGCTTGCTCGAATGCTTTAACCACTTGACGATCTCTCCACAAGAACCTTGGAAAGGTGAACACACACCAAATGTTCTTCAGACCCGACCATAGAGAGACTGTAATCTACATACCCCAAAGAGGAATGACCTTTCCTGACACTCTCGAAGTGAGTGGGTGTTTATGCCGTAATGACCTAGCATGACGGCCAGACACAAAACTTCCGCTACTTTAATACATATAAGATATTGTTGTGGATCCGGGGGTCGGCGCTCCCCTTACCAAGGGGGGGTTAGTCCCCTTGTCTTTTAAACTGGCCGATCCCCCAGTCCTGGAAATTATAACGCTCCTTTGCGGGGGGTTGAGATTGGCCAGGGTGATTGGTCAAGATGGATTCCCAAATACCTGTGTACCAATCTCTCTGCAAAGCAGGGAGATAATTTCCGCTCGAACCATGGACAGATGGAAATTGCCGAGCCGTTAGCAATAAGACTAACCAGATTCTGAGCGGTTCTAATCGTGCCACCGGTACTCAATTGAGGAAAAGACGAAAGCGATCGAATCAGAGGAAATCAGAGGGTAAGAAAGAACAAATATGATTTATTAACCACTAATGAAAGAGGAAACGAAAGAAGGGCATGTACAGGGAGAAGAGCAAAAGGACACAGGGCAAGCTTACACAGTCTTAAATATCACGCCCAGGACAATACAGACAGACTTACACGAAAGGAGAATAGCAGGAAGGAGGAGAAGGTCCAGGCAGATGGCAGGGTAGGAAGGTCCGGCTCCAGGTTCACGCTCCACTCCGGTCCACGCTTTGGTTCCGTGGCGAAACCCGGCAGGCAGCGCTGTTCATTGATCGCTGAACGCGAGCGGACCTTAGTTATCGGGGTTCATAAATCGGGGAGGGAGGCTTTGAACGTTCCTGACGCGCTGATGTTCGGCAGAAGTCCCAGCTAGAAGTTGTTCGTGCACTCAGCTCTCACGCCAGCTCTCTCTCTCTCTCGCTCCCGTCCTCCCGTCTCATCTCTTCACAAGGCGCCGCGCTTGCGCTTATATAGTGTCCCTTTTGAAATCAAGCCGCCCGCTTTTAGAAACACCCACCGGTGAGCTCGCCTCGGCCCTGGTTGGTCGCGAGGGCTCACCGACTCCTCCCTTGGTGACACGTTGACGGGGCCACGCCTTTGTCCTTGGCGCTCCGCCCTGCTTCTCCAACTTGACCGCGTGCGTAATGGCGTTTGATGCAGTGAACGCTGCTGGGCGAGCAGAGGCGCGTAACCCAATTTGGAGAGAGCCAAGCCGCAAAATGAATGGGAATTGACTGGGATTGAAAAAGGACCTATGTTATTTGATTAATGCAACGCAGACTCAAACTATTGGAAACAGAGCCTTACCTGAAACGCATACTAATGAAATAACTGAAGAAGGTTCCTATGGTGTCCTACGTGTTGCAATATGGCCTAACTAGGATGCGACCGTTGGCCTTTGGGAGATGGGGATATTTACAGGGAATTATTTACAAGGCTTATTATTTTACAAAGTGAAGGTTCTAAAAACCGTAACAATATATATTTAACCTCCAGTAACGTTGCAGTCACTACAAAGGGATTAGTGTTACGATTAGATTTACTATAATAATAACGTTACGTTATTATTACGAAAATATATATTTTAAAAAACCGAGGTGAATTCCTTACTTCCACGGTTACACCTCTTCAATCCATCAACTTTCCATTCACGACATTGGGATTAAAGTGTTATGGTTGTATTTACTATAATATTATTATTATTACGAAAATGATACTACCGAAAGGATACCACTGTATTTAGAAACCTGGGCTTAATTTGTCCGAAGCGGAAGGTGAGTCATAACGCCAAGGCCGATACGTACAGTTTTGTTTTGTTGGAAGAGACGTAACCCCGAAGCTTTCGATATTTGATGATCATTTTAATAATCGGTTTGTTTGTGTTTCACACTGAATTAAAAACGTAAATGTAGAGCATGGCGATTGTGATATATGACAGGTTCGATGATATGTTCGGCTTGGAACGACATATAAATCAAAATGGCGGTGCGTGGAGAGTCAGCTGAAGCACCACCACAATGACATCAGACGTAATCACATCACCCTGTCATGCGACTAGATTCTCAGCTCTTTTTGGTATAAGTTTGAGGGGACATACATACCATACATACATACGGACAAACACTGTTCTAGACGGCTCTGCCCGATGGGCTACGCCGTAAAAATGGACATCATTTTCTCTGAAACCGCTCAACGAAAAACATTTAAATTTAGAATATGTCATTACTCATTACCTCCCCATAGGATATATGGAGTGATGATAATGATGTCATCAGTGAAGTGGTATTCCAGTCATAATTGGTTGAATTGAAATCCTTATCAAAAAATCTGAAACCTCATCTATCTGATGACACGATGTGAGTGAAAAAATAAACTGATGCCATCATTTATCACATGGTATGGAAGCCATATTGGATAAAAGGAAAAATTTAGACATCATTTTCTCCAAAACTGCTCAATTTTTATTTTTAACTTGGCATAAGGCATCAACTCTCCATGGGGTATATAGGGTGATAATGAAATTATGACGTCATTGGTGAAGTGGTATTGCAACCAGAATTGGTTCAATTGAAATCTTTATCCAAAAAAATCTGAAACTTCATATATTTGATCTATGACCCAATGTGAGGGAAGAATTAAATTTATGACGTACATAACCCATGCCAACAAATTATGTGACATAATAGGGTGCGTGGATGCTATGGGTATATGAGCCATAATAGTATCGTGTTAAGTTAACGATGGTATTTTTGTTCAGAATGAACGTGTGAGCTGAGACTATGCGCTCTACGAGTGCCATTCTAGTTGGATTAGTTTTGGTACAAATCGGCCTTGTTTAAAGGTATTTCTGCGTGACAAAAATCCAGCAACATGCTATCTGTAGTCTAAGCTTGGGATCTTGTATGTTAAACATATCCACTAAGTTTCATTAGAATCACTTTTGTTTTAAATATTGATTGTGAAAATTGTTGCAGGTACGATTTACCTCTGGCTTCACACACTTGTGCCATCAACCGCAAACTATGTTGTAAAATGAATTGTTTTCTTATATCAAAGGAAGGGAAATACTTAAACTTGCTTCACTTCTCCCTTTCTGTTATTCGTTTGTGCAGAGACCTGGCACAACTCTTTTCCAACATGGCAAACGTCTTCAATAAACTTCGGAGCTATGAAAAGGCCACTCAGACATCAGTTGCTTCTATCAATGCTGATCCTCAGTGGATTAAGGTACAGGTTTGGTTTGAACTCTCATTTGGTTATTTCTCTATTCCACCAAAGTTAGCAGCCTTGATGTTGGTCATCAGTTTTCGATTTTAATTGGAGATATCGGCTTCAGTGCAATTTTATTTGATGAAAATCCTTTAATATAATGAATTGGTCTAACGCCATTATTCAGTTGTAATCCACACAGTGCATATGGCTTAACACTTCCTCAATGCTTTGAAATGAGAAGGAAAAATTAAACTTGGTGTTGCCTTTACGGTTTATTGGATTATTATTACTATTATTATTATTATTATTATTATTATTATTCTTAACAAACTTCCCCCTCTGCTGTCTCTTATTTAAACAGTATGTTTAAAATCTGATATGCTCACAAGTCCTGCAGTTGTGTGCCGTCATCCCAATCATGCAGCTCTACTTTTATTCATGCCTTTAAAAACCATATTTTTGTCCTGGTGGCCATGATTCCTGTCTGTCTGACAGAATTGGGATTCCACATAATAAATACAGTCTGTAGAGAATGTCAGCTCACGACAGTTAACTGCTCCTTGTCTATATTACACAGGCACTTTTGCTGTGCTACCCCACTATGTGAGCCAGATGCGTGACCACGCATTAGTATACCCCAACCCCCTCCCTCACAATGGGATCCACCAATATTCGAGGTCTCTGTTCTGACAATCTTGATCTCTCCATTCAGGTTGTTACTGCAGCTCCGGACATTGTTTAGCAAACCTTTTTCTCACAGGACGTTTCTGATTCCTCTGTGTCCCCCTGGCAATTTTCTGTTCCACTTTAACAGGTGCTCCTCCACTCTAGTGGTGGTGTTGCCATGTCTGTCAAGAACTCTGTTGCTCATTGTCCATTGCCCACATTAAGCCCTTTGAAATACCTCCGGCTAGCTTCGTATGCCTCTCCGCAACAACCTAATGTTTGTTTGTCTGGCACATGGTGAAATTGGTGAAATATATTTCTCTGGTGAATATCCTCCTTCCCTTCCCCTTGCCATCTCTTACCTCAAATGGCATTACCACTGAAAAGACTATCGAAACAACGTGTTTGCCTCTAAATCTCGTGTGCCCAACCCATCCCACTTTGGCACCATCTTAAACCCCCTTGAACCCACTAGCTGCTGGACTTTGTATCTTTCTCACCGAAGAAGGTCGAGAAATCTTTGTCTAGCCTGAAAGCTACTTCCGCAAAGGTCCCGATGGCAGCATTGCCATTTCTCAAATCTTGCTCTCCCATTCCTACTTCCCCTTTGTCTGCCCTCTAGATTCTGCCATTGTCCTTTGGCTCACTCCCATTGACCTGTAAGTCAGTGAACATCACTCCTGCGTTAAAATAAGGATGCAAAAACCAGTCCTCAACTACAGATCAGTTTGCTCGCTTCCAATTACAATCAAAGTAATGGAATCCATCATTGCTGGTGGTTCCAACTCTTTCCTGTTTTCAAACAGCCTGATCTCTGACCATCAGTTTGGATTCCGCCCTAGTCGCTCAACTCTGGGCATGCTGCTGCTCCTCTCTCAGTAATGTTTGGAGCTGTTAAATCTCAATCAAGAGGTCAGGATCGTCTCATATGTATTTTCCTGCATTTGACAGTCTGGTATCCTGCTTTACTTGCAAGTCAAACTTCCTGAGGCATTCAAGGCCACCTTCATATCTGGATTTCTGACTTGATCCACTCACACAGTTAGCATGTTGCTATCAATGGAACCTTGTCCTCCCCTCTCCCATCCGCCATGACATCAATTCCATCCAGTAAGTATGTGGAGATAGAACGCCTCCAGATGTGAGAGCAGTACTCTATACACGGACGAATCAATCCTTTATTTAGTTGAAGCAACTGTTGAGAGGAGAATCTTCAACATCTGAACAGGACTCGTAGTTTCTTCGAGGCAGACTTGGCTATCTGCGTAATGTTCGGATTCCAGGATTAATTCGATGTTAGGGTAATGCCTGGTAGGTTTATTGTATCGCATGGTGTAATTGTTGAGCTTTCAAAGGAGATTGGAGAGTTGAGAGGAATTTTAGAGAGAGAGGTGAGAAGAAATTGAGTTTTAGAAGCTTTGAATTTAAGTTGATTACATTTTCCCCACCTGGAAATCTTGTCCAAATCCGAATTTAAAGAGTTGGCTCTGATGAAATGAGATGTTGATCGACTGAGGGAAGATGGAGCAGATGGGAAAACATGGAGGAATGTAATGTTGTCATTAGCATACGAGTGCATTTGGTTATTTATAAAGAAAGGTCGTGGATAAAAAGAAGGAAGAGTGTTGGAGGCAGGACGGAACCTTGAGGCACATCGCTGTTGATAGGGAAGGAGGGAGGTGTTGAACCATCAACAATTACGGAGATAGAGTGGTTGGGGAGAAAGCTTGATATGAGAGAGCATAGTGAAGGAGGTAAGCTGGTAGAGGGAAGCTCGGATATCAGACCCCAATGCCAAACTCTGTCAAAGGCTTTTGAGATATGAAGGCCGACAACAAAGGATTCCCAAAAGTCTCTTAGAGAAGATGCCCAGGCATTTGTAATGTGAGAAAGGATATCATTGGTAGATATTGTCTTGTGAAAGCCATATTGATGGTCAGATAGAAGACTGAGATTGAAGATGCTTGAGGTAATGGGAATTGAGAAGACATTAATGTCTTGAAGAAGTGTGACTTTGGAAATCGGAGGAGTCAGAGCAATAGGATGGTAGTTGGAAGGGGTTGAACGATCACCCTTCTTTGAAATTGGCTGTACTAAGGCATGTTTCCAGGAAAGAGGAAAATTTTGGGTTTTTAAACAAAAACAAAACGAATGAGCAAGCACGGGTGCAAGTTCTGGAGCACACTCCTTCAAGACACGAGGAGGAATGCCATCTTGTCCGTACGCCTTGCTTGCGTCCAGAGAGATGTACTTTTTTGACTGCACTGAAAGAGATTATAGGATTGGTAAGGGGAGCATCAGAGGGAAATGGAATGGTAGTCATCCATTGTGGAATGATTTCGAGGAGGAAAGAGAACCAAGAAGAGTTGCTTTATTAGTCGGAGAGACAGATATGGTATCATCCGTATGGAAAAGCGAAGGGAAGGTAGAGCGACAGAAGTTGTTGGAGATACTTTTTCGCAAAGAACCAGAAGGATCTATTGGTGGAAGAAGATGAGAGGTTGTCGTATTTCTTTTGGATAAAGGAATGTTTTGCCTCGCAAATAACAAGTAGCTTGCTTGATGTGTACCATTAGCAAACGGCTTGCTATCACTTGCCAAGCTAGATGTTCTGTATCAACCGCTTTTCAAACTGCTCGTCTAGTTGCTCAGCAAACGAAGCAAAACAATTTCTTCAAGGAAAAATGAGGTTTGACTTTAAACAAATTGCAACAGATTTATGAAATAGAGTACAAACCCACGTAACTATTTGGCTATTTAGCTTGTTCTTATGTGGTTTGTTATTGTATGCTACATTGTTCTCAAGGTGCAAATTACATTATTTATATTATCATGATATCACGATAATCTTGATAATGAGGTCCATTAAAGTGATATAAGTTTTTCTATTATTGCCCAGGCCGAGGAGATACATCTCAAGGATGATCAAAGTAAAGTGGATGCACCTGAGCTCAATTTGGAGTCTCATAGCAAAGGGGTTGAATACTTATTGACTCACGACATTCCAGGTTTTCATTTTTAATTATTTTGAAAATTATTATTATTATTATTTTTTTTCATTTTGATATGGGGTATTATGTGTAGATCAGTGACAAAAAAAATCTCAATTTAGCCCATTTAAAATTCAGGCTAATGCAACAAAATGTGAAAAAGTCAACGAGTGTGCACAGTCACGTGAAAAAGTAAGTACTTTAGTACACCCCATGTAAAGTTTGGATTTTTTCAACATATTTCAACATACAGCCATTTGATCTTCATTTCAACAATATTGATAGATAAAGGTGATATAATATAACAAATATCATGAAACGTTTACATTTTGTAGTCCATTGTATAATTTAAATAAACATAAATGCAAATTTTGCATGTGGAAAAAGTAAGTACACCCTTGGCTCTCATAGGTGGTATTGCCCCCTTTGGCAGAAACAACCTCAAGTTGGCGTTTCTTATAACTGTCTACCAGTCTCTGACATCGACTGGGAGAAATTTTTGCCCACTCCTCCATGCAGAATTCTTTCAGCTGTGCGATGTTTGAGGGGTTTCTTGCATGTACAGCTCGTTTCAAATCCCCCCCACAACATCTCGATGGGATTTTGATCCGGGCTTTGACTTGGCCATTCCAGAACCCTCCATTTCTTTCTTTTCAGCCATTCCTTGGTGGATTTACTGGTATGTTTAGGGTCATTGTCATGTTGCAAGGTCCACCTTCGGTTGAGCTTCAACTTTCTGACAGATGGCCTCACATTATCCTCAAGCACCCTCTGGTACAATGAAGAATTCATAGTGGATTCTATGATGGTGAGCTGCCCAGGCCGTGATGCAGCAAAGCTGCCCCAAACCATAATATTTCCACCACCATGCTTTACAGTTAGTATCAGTTTCTTGTGGTCAAATGCTGTCTTTGGTTTTCGCCAAACATGTCTTCTGGTACTGTGGCCAAATAGCTCTACCGTTGACTCATCTGTCCAGAGCACATTGCTCCAGAAGTGCTTGTCTTTGCCGAGGTGTTCATTGGCAAACTTTAGTCTTGCCCTGATGTTCTTTCTGGACAGCAAATGTTTCCTCCTGGCACACCTCCCATGTAGATCAAATTTGTGCAGCCTCTTTCTAATGGTAGACTCATGCACTTTGACATCAACAGTGGCAAGAGCTACCTGTAGGTCCCGTGATGACATTCTGGGGTTCTTAGAGATTTCTTTCAGCATCTTGCGGTCTAATCTCGGGCTGAACCTGCTGGGGCGGCCTGGCCTGAACAAGTTGGCAGTTGTTTGGAATCTTCTCCACTTGTAGATGATCTTCCGGACAGTCGAATGATTGATTTCAAATTGTTTGGAGATCTTTTTAAGTCCTTTCCCAGACTCATAGGCATCTCTAACCTTCTTTCTGAAGGCCTCAGAGAGCTCTTTTGATCTTGGCATGGTGACGCTGCACACTTTAACAACAAAGAGCAAGCCAAACGAAATGTCTGAGGTTTAAATAAGACAGGTTCCTCCAAGATCCTCTCTGACGATGTTCTAATCATTTGCACCTGAGCTGGTGCACCTGATTCTAATTTTAGGTATTTGAAGTAGTGATAAATGTAGGGGTGTACTTACTTTTTCCACATGCGAAATTTGCATTTATGTTTATTTAAATTATACAATGGACGACAAAATGTAAATGTTTCATGATATTTGTTATATTATATCACCTTTATCTATCAATATTGTTGAAATGAAGATCAAATAGCTGTATGTTGAAATATGTTAAAAAAGTCAAAACTTTACATGCGGTGTACTTACTTTTTCACGTGACTGTTTATGAGATGTTTGGCCAGCTGTCCTGTCTGCTTGCACTCACTTTTGTATTTCAAAGGTTCCACATTACCAGTACTTTTCCAGAAGAGTGAGCCATTGTGTTCTGGTACCCTGGTAAAATCTAAAATTACTGGCTGTATCTACAGTCAGCCACAACATCAGTGGCATGGTCCCAACTCCCAAAATGATGCCTATGATTTATCATTGGTATCTCCCATGATGCAGCTGATTCTGAGGGTCTCTCTCTCTGTCTCTGTCTCTCTCTGTCTCTGTCTCTCTCTGTCTCTCTCTCTGTCTGTCTCTGTCTCTCTCTCACCAGGCAGGTTGGTGGTCTTTCTGTCTTCTACTGACTCCTCTCTGGCCTAGCTCCCCTGCTCTGTCTGTGCTCTGTCTCCCACATTTTCCTACAGGACGCACAAGATCTGCCAGCAACAAGATATCTTCTGGTGAAACTTCCAAAATCAAGACTTTCCACTCACCTTCACTCTTTCATTCCTCTTTTCTTACCCCTCTGGAACAAACTCTGACACTCTCTTCAATCCCACTCCTCCCTCCAGGTCTTCGAAACAGCTGTTCACAACCATCTCTTAGCTTCCCCCATCCAAAACCTTGGTCTTTTCTACCCTGGTCAAAACACCCCAAATGCACCTCTTTCAATTTCCAACTTCTTTCCTGAAATTCCTAGTATTGTCAAGTTGTTTTATACTGTGTACCCTTCCCTCCCTCCACCCCTCCCCCCACCTGCCCTCTCTCTTCCACAGGTCTACTGACGTCCCTGTTCTCTACTGTTATTGTTCTTGTATGCTTTCCTCTCTCTCCCCCTCTTGTCTCCCGCTCCTTGCATTTATTGTATGTTTTATGGGTCTGTGCCTGTTCTCGTGTGCAATGTGATAGCTCTTACATGAGCCTTGACTCTGTATACAAACAATTATGACTGGATATTGTATCAATACAGTGGTCTCAACCAACTTACCATAGTGAGTGAGCCACACTTGCAGCTCTTTTGATGTGTTATGTGGAATGCACCCACACAACTTATCTCCTGTGCATCCATTTTCAAATTTTCTGTATCTGTTATCTGACAGTAATGCAATGCAAATCAGTATTCTGTAATACCTCATTTCTACACTGTCAAATGTCTACAATGACATTTAAAATGAGCAAACTAGGTCAAAGTATATGAACTGTTAAAATATATCTGGTTTGACACTTCCATTAGTGGGAGATCTGACAATTCCCTTTGTTTGAAGTATTTTTTAAATTTTAATTATGATGTCACTTGGGCTGTCAGCAGCCTGCTGATTGGGTTGCACATGGCTTGTGGGTTGAGAACCACTATTAATTTTATTTTCCTTTTTGAGATGTTTCTCGATCGAAATGAGGCTAATGTTGGGAAAACATTGTGTATGTTTCTCTGTTTCAGGGATATTATTTCTTGGCAGTTGCTTTAAAAAACAAACAAGAGTACCACCGAGCATTACAAGCACTGTTGGATGGATTGCGGACATGTACTTGTGATGACGACTGTCTTTCGGATGTTGTTGCCGAATTGTTTTCTGTGACGGAAGGTGAGTATATAGGATGAATGTTGCAAAGGTTTTCCTTCATCTCCACATAGTGGGGATAGAAGAGGCAAGATGAGAATAATAACTGGTGAAAAAACGAAGAACCGGTCCATAATTCCCTCAGAATTTTGGACTGGTTAATTCCCTGAGAATTGATGTATTTTAGTATGATTTCTAATACCCACTACCTCTGGGATTGACATACATATTTACATCGAGAGAATTTTGGGTCCTACCCTCCTACCTGAACCCCAGGTACAAATAATTATTTATTTTACCCCCTGAGACCTTCCTGCGCCACCTCCAAGTACAACTGCCAATTTTAAACTCTTATTGTCAATTTTTGTTCAGTGATTGAGTTCCTTTAATGTCCCACCTCCATGAGTGTTTAAAATAAGACTGATAAAATCTAACGGCCTGGGATCTGCTGAGTGCAGGATCTGCTGTGTCCCCCTGTAACGAGACCAGATCTCAGATCTTCAACTCCCATTGGTGGGCGTTTATGAGGGGCATACAGACAAATGCTCTTCCAGACGGCATTGCCCTATGGTCTATGCTGTAAAAATATGGCTGCTAAACCATGTGACCGATGACTGACAATTTTTTTTTTTTTCTTGACCAATTTATCTTAAGCGTGAAATTATTTCATTTTCACATTTCTTGAATTTATTTCTTTAGCGTGATCCCTAGATCACGTTTAAGAAACGTCATACTGATTGGACCAAGCGTTCTACTTGTCCATTTGTGACATCAAAGTGAAAGCACCTATGGACATCATCATTGACATATGTTATTCCCCTGGGGAATACTTCACAATGAGCCACCTTTGAAATTTTTCCATGGAGTGGTTTTGGAGATAGAGGTGCAATTTTTTTCAGTTTTTCCAAGATGGCGTCCGTCCCACGTGACCTATGACGTCATATTTATCATTAAAAAAATTCTACAGGAGGAGGTGCTTATGTGGTGAAAATTCCATGTCAATCGGACCAACGGTTGCAGAGAAAACAAATTTTAAAGGGAATAAGCATCTATATAATAATAGCGTAAGGACTCGACTTTGTTATCCCTTTTACCCAGTGACCCGATGCCCACGGCACTAATGGATTTACGATCTACGAACCGCGCTCTTTGTTTATCACGTACAGCCATACTCGAAAAATCTGAATTAGCCGACGTTGGGGCCCAAAAGCATCCGATTAACTGCCGATACGACGCCATCTTACGACGCCATCGTATTGGCGTCTGCTGGGCGAAGGCGAAGCAAGCCGTCCGCTGATTGGACAATCCAGAGCATGCATTTGTGCCGGTGTCGGCGATCGTTGTTCATATACGCACTCTTCATTCTCATCTTTTTTCCTAACTCTTACTCGGACAAGCAAATCCCCTATGCCATCCATAATGGTACACTCTATCCATACACCACATCCTCCCTTCCATGGATGTTCCACGGGTTTCGGCTAGTTATATAATAAACTCCTTTCAGCAAAATTACTAAAATAGTCAGGTTCACTATGTTTTTTCGTTCAAAATCATGGTAGATTAGCAAACCTATACATTTTTGGAAACGTTATTACATGGAAAATCTGAAAATCGATGTTTACATTTGCCAATTCCGACCAATTCGATTCGACCAATTCGACCAATCGACCAATTCCATTAGATCCAATTCGACCATTCGATCGACTATTCGACCAATTCGATTTGCCGATCAATTTGACCGACCTTTGCTTGTGTGGAACGGACTGTGAAAACGATGCGGACTATATTGTCTGATACGACACACAGGACAGTGATGACGAACTCTAAATGGCATATTCTGTAATCGTGTACGCTTGATGCCATTGACTGCCTGTGTATATTTTGTCATTGACTGCCTGTGTAGATGTGAAGTTATACTGACTGCATGTGTATATATGATTTTGCTGACTGCCTGTGTATGTTTAGATTGTTTGGTGATATGAATTATTGTGACACATTTTGATGTTATTAACTGCCTGTACAAAATGATAACATGTATTTGATTATGCAACTTATCGCGAATATAAAGACAGTATTTTGCAATTCAAAACCTTTGATTCGTGTCTTACCATTCCCCATAGCACTAATTTGATACTTTGATTGGATTCCTTGTCCCTGAAAATATAGGTTTAGTATATTTAAAAAAGTTTTTAGGGTAATTAGAGGCAGAAATAGAACAAAATGATAACATTTGCCAATTCTGGTCTTCATCAATTCATCAATTTCTGGTCTTCATCAATGATCTCTCTGACTCTCTTGAAAATCCTCTTTCTCTTTGCTGACGACTCTACTCTCTGTCGCTCCATTCTTCAACCCTCAGATCAGCAGTCTGCAGCCTCCTCACTCTCTGCAGACCTTGACAAAATCACAGACTGGGCAAACAAGTGGAACATGTCTTTCAATCCTGACAAATCTCACACTCTTACGATGTCTCTCCGAAAAGACCGACTGGACAACCCTCCCATCCACTTTCTGAATAATCCTCTCCAAGAAGTTCTGTCACTCAAGCTTTTGGGTCTCACTATCTGCCATGATCTTTCCTGGGAAAACCACATTTCAAATCTGGCCTCCAAAGCCAGTCGCCGACTGGGCATCCTCCGTCGTGCGAAGTCCTTCCTTGGCACACCTGAGCTCCTCACCACATACAAGGCTTTCATCCGCAGCTCAATGGAATACTGTTCCCCCCTCTGGGCTGGTGCTCCTGCCTCACACCTTGCTCGGCTTCACGCTGTTGAGGCCAAAGCTTTCAGAATCATTGGAATCTCCCGCGATGAAGCTAACTCCGAGGGCCTCTCACTCACTCACCGCAGGCAGGTTGGTGGTCTTTCCGTCTTCTACCGACTCCTCTCTGGCCTTGCCCCCCCCCCCCCCCAGCTCTCTCTGGGCTCTGTCCCGCAAATATTCCTACAGGTCGCACAAGATCTGCCTGCAACCCTCTTATGGTTAAACTGCCAAAATCAAGACTCTCTGCTCACCTTCACTCCTTCATTCCTCTTTTCTCCCGCCTCTGGAACAAACTCCCTCACTCTCTTCAATCCCACTCCACCCTCCAAGTCTTTAAAACAGCTGTTCACCACCATCTCTTATCTTCCCCCATCCAAAACCTTGATCTTTTCTATCCCCGCTAATTTCACCCCAATTCCACTTTTTTGAAATACCAACTTCTGTCCAGGAAGTCCTTGGTGTCCTTGTGTTTAAAACTTCTCCCTCCCCCCCCCCCCCCCCTTCCCATGCCTCCTCCCCCCGGGTCCTCTCCCTTCCACACATCTCCCTGCTCTCGGATGTTGTGTTTGTGTGCTTCCCCTTCTCTCCCCATCTTTTCTTCCGCTCCCTCTTTTTGGGTATTTTGTTTGTCTGGTTGATTTGTTTGTGAAGTAAATGTTAGCTCTTTCACGAGCCTCGATTCAGTATACAAAAAAAAAAGAAGAAAAAAAAAAAGTATTTGACAGTGGTCATTTTGAAAATCCAAAATGGCCGCCATACAGGTATCTCTCCAAAGGTAAACATTGATTTTTAGTTTCCTTATGCTAAAACCTTTCCAAAAATGTATAGGTTTGCTAATCTACCATGATTTTGAACGAAATATAATTTATTGACATAGTGAACCTGACTAAAATGGAAAAATTTGAGGAATAGCTCATTCTAAAGAATTCTTCAATGGGATCAAAATACATGTGTAGCGAGTATATTAAAAATGCTAACGTTAAGAGGTTAGAATTTGTCAAACAAAAAATTTTCTCCCCCGAAAATGGGATTTTTTCCCCAGATGCTTAGTTAAAACAAACTCAGAATGCAAAAAATTTCGAAGTCATACGTCACATGGTTCGACCGCCATCTTGTTTTTCGTGAAAAACCACAAAGACCCATTTTTCTCCAGAACGGCTGAACGGATCGAGCCCAAACTTGGCATACATATTCACACACCCATGACGAACAGAAAAGCCTCTGAGCTCGATGTCATCCGACACATGGTTTCAGAGTTATGACGTTTTTAAGCTCAAACTAGAAATGGTATCACCTCCATAATTTGTGAAGATATCGAGTGGAAACTTTACACAAATGTTCCTCATGGGGGGATGTTTCAATGTTACTTGAGACGTTTTGATAAGTCACATGGTTGGGGCGCAATAAATAATGGAAGGTAAATTTAAAAAAGCTTATAACTCTTGAACCACTGCATTGATCGACTTGAATTTTTAACGCAATGTCGATCTCATCAAGCGGAACAAGTGTGCAAAATTTCAAGATGATTGGATGTACGGTCTCGAAGCTGTTGGTCTTTATTGTTGAAAGAAGAAGAAACGCACCCTTTTGTCCTTCCAGGACGTGATCACTATCACACGATCTCCCGCGGTCATTTGGACCTCAAATAAAATTACAATTGAAGATTTGTCAATAGAAGAGGTATATTAACAAACGAATGAAACAGATTTGGTCAGATTCTGACTTTTTTAAACTAGATCGCATTTCACACAAAGTTGTGAGAAACTAAAGAAGAAGAAGAATCGTTTAGCTTCTCAGATAAAAGAAATAATTCTGTCTGCAATTTCAGGTTAATTTTTTTTTTTTACAATGGCTTTTTCTGCAATCAGTGCATGGATTGACGGGTGTGGGTGTGGGGAGGGGGAGGGATGTGTGTGTGGGGGGGGGGGGGGGGGGTTCGTGTGTGTGTGTGTGTTAGGGGTGGTGGGGTGGGGGTATGTGTGCGTTTGTGTGTGGTGTGGGGGGGGGAGTCGGGATGTGTGTATATGTGTGTGTGTGTTTGTGTGTGTACGCGTGTGTGTGTGTGTGTGTGTGTGTGTGTGTGTGTGTATGGGGGGGGGGGGTGGATATGTGTGTATGTTGGTGAGGGGGGGGGGTTGGGGTGTGCATGTGGAGGAGGGGGGGTTGGATGTGTGTGTGTGGGGGGAGGGGGAATGTGTGTGTGTGTGTGTGTGTGTGTGTGTGTGTGTGTGTGTGTGTGTGTGTGTGTGTGTGTGTGTGTGTGTGTGTGTGTGTGTGTGTGTGTGTGTGTGTGTGTGTATGTGTGTGTGTGTGTGTCGGGGTTGTATCAAAAGTGGGTGCGAGTAAACCGGTCATCACTGCCAGCAGTTTTAAAGTGGCAGTTCTAGTTCAAATTATTCTTGTGTTTTCGAAAAAATTACACGATTTTCTTTTTCTCTGGTGATTTTTGTTTTTCTTTACCTCATAAGTACTTTTCGCCCATTGTGTTGCCATGTGTTACAGATGCTCAAAATAATCGTTCTCAAGCAATGACCCATTATAAAACGGTCATGAAAGACCTGGAAGACATGGCCTTTCATGGAAGAGTTTGGGAAAAGGTTGTATCTCGCATGGCTAAACGAGGACTATGGAAGGTAAATGCTCTGTGATCTTATTTCGGTGGAATCTTCGTATAGTGCGTGCGCGTCAAAAACTTTACGGTGTGGTCCAGCAAGGCAAAATAGAGTTATAGTATATCCCAAACTTTTTTTTGGGTGTCGTGTCCTAGAAAAATATGATTATTGTAGAAATGATTTTTTTTTTTTTTTTTTTTGCATTTTGCATAATGCTTGTGTAAACAATGTGGCTTGTTTTTTGATGCTTTGTACCCTCAGTTGTTAGTACAATGAAAACTTTGGTTCCCATAATTTTTTTGAAACTTGGCAGCATTGCTTTTTATTTTGCTGGCCGATCACTGAAGGCCAGATGAAAACTTAAAAATGCATCAACCAACTTTAACCAATTCATGTCTGCCTTTTTATGTCTACACAGCAGAAGGCCTGATGCATTATGTTTTTGGGTTGTGTCCCTCCATCCAGCGGTTATCGTTGTTTTGTTACAGTGATAACATGTGAACCCCTGAAGGGATTTTTCACCAAACTCAGCAAAAGTATGCTTTGTAACACAAATACAAACTGATTCAATTCTGGGTTCAACATGTGAAAGGTTAAGTGTTAATGTGCCCTTGGAAATTCATTTTGCAGATCATAACTTGAGTTAGAAGCATCTGATGCTGCCTCCTCTACTTATCTCTCTATCTCTTGTGCTCTCTCTCTCTCTCATCTGAGCTTTAATTTTCTCATGCATGGGTGAACCGATTATTACCCTGCGCTCGTGAAGCGGAAACGGGGTTAAGCATTCAGTTGCGTACGTGTGCCATGTCTGCATTTTAAAAATTCATTTTCTCGTCAACCGTTGGTCCGATTGACACAAAATTTTACCATAGAAGCGCCTCCGCCTGTAGGAATTTTTTATTCATAATTATGACGTCATAGGTCACGTGGTAAGGACGCCATCTTGGAAAAATGTTACACCTTTCGCTTGATCTGATCAGTATGAATAAAACAAAAATTCCTCTGCAACTGTTGGTCTGATGGGCACGAAATTTTCAGAATATGTGCAGCTCTTCCTGTAGAATTTTAAAATGATAATTATAACGTCATCGGTCATGTGGTACAGACGCCCATCTTGGAAAAAATCGAAAAAAGTTGCACCTCTATATCTCCAAAACCGCTTCATGGAAAAAATTGAAGCATGGCTCATTGTAAAGAACTCCATATGGGGAATATGTGTTGTTAACGATGACGTCATTGGTGCCATAATTATGACATCATAAATCGGCGGGACAATGCTTAGTTTGATCAGTTTGAAATGTATTGAGCGTGATCTATGCAACAATTATATTAGAGTATAAATTTATGATGTCATCGCTCACGTGATCTGGCAGCCATATTGGATCAAAGAAAAAAAAAATGTTTCAAAACAGAAGAGTTGGCTCGCAATGCGCAGGGTAAATATTATATGAATACCATATAGTTTAACCCTGCTTTTCACTTTGCTTGCGCAGGGCAATGAAACAATCTTTATTTGGATAATTTTCTATCGTTAGCAAAAGCCATTCTGATCACAGCTCATTTATTTATTTGTTTATTTTATTTTTGTGAGCCATCCATCATCATATATTTATTAACTTGTATACATTCTCTTAACTAATACTTCCCACTTGCAACATTACCATATTTATGTTTTTATGTGGGGATCAGGAAACATTGTTGATCTTCTTCCAAGAGCTTCCCAAGTTACAAAAATCAATTGTTGACAATAATCAGCTAACCTATAAGCAAAAAAATTTGGGGATTAAACTTTATTGTTTGCATCATTTTCTGGAAGTGTGGCTGTGCCACTAATGCAGTTCCCCTGTTGCGGGTAAGCTGGTATTTATTTTGCGGACTTCGGAAGAATAACAGGCTGAGTCAACCCACTTGGTGTTATTTCAATGGCACAACAGGGGCTCAAACTGAAGACCCTGAGATCTTAAGCTAGCCACCAACTGTTGGTTAAGCCAACACCAGGCTTGGGGACGGAGTGAGGTGGAGAGGAGAGGAGAGGAGAGGTGAGGAGAGGAGCGGGGAGGAGAGGAGCGGGGAGGAGAGGAGCGGGGAGGAGAGGAGCGGGGAGGAGAGGAGCGGGGAGACGGGTGGAAAGGGTAGGAATGATGTGAGTGTGTGGGGCAGAAGAGAGGAGGAGGAGGAGGAGGAGGAGGTGAAGGGGAGAGTGGAGGAGGTGAAGGGGAGAGTGGAGGTCCTGAAGTCACATTTTACATTAAGTGGAATTTCCACCAGTGCCTGCTCCTGTCCTATTTGCCACATAATATAGCCTACTCTTTCCTCATCCATTCTTCACTGGATTCTGTTTCTTCTATAATAATAGTAAGAGTGTGTGCATGCATATGAGTCACTATAGGGGGGTGATGCAATCATCCTACATGTAATGTGCTGGTTACTAATGAAATGTGGTGGTTACTAATGAAATGTGGTGGTTACTAATGAAATGTCAGTGCAGTCGATGATACCTCTCTGAAATCCCACTACCCCTGTATATTATTCTTCTGCATTATTCTGAATGATTGTGGTGGTTTTCACCTGCTCTTGTTGGTTCAAGAGTTATCAAGTGACCACTATATTCGTCGTGTGTGTGTGTGTGTGTGTGTGTGTGTGTGTGTGTGTGTGTGTGTGTGTGTGTGTGTGTGTGTGTGTGTGTGTGTGTGTGTGTGTGTGTGTGTGTGTGTGTGTGTGTGTGTGTGTGTGTGTGTGTGTGTGTGTGTGTGTGTGTGTGTGTGTGTCCGTGTCCGCAGTATAACTACCCGATGATATCCGATCTTGATGAAATTTGGGCGAGAGGTTGATATCATGATCGAATTGTGTCCTGCCGCGAGTGGGCGTATTGCGCTCATTGAGGGCGGAGCCACGCCCGAAAAAGATGTCTTTTTAGGGGGTAATCGAGTTCAAGCTACCTCTTCTCCGAGGGGTTTGGTGGAATCTGACAGAGGTTTCGATATTTGGTTAGGCGAATGTCGTGTCTTGCCCCACGGAGCTCGATTTTTTTTTTTTTTCTCATTTCATTTTTCACCGAATTTTCGGTATTGTGTAGCTAACTAACCTCATAACTGATTATACATTATTTTCTATCTCATTTCAAGGTCAGTAACCTTCGTTTTGACATTTCCGGGCCTGGCCTGTCCGGGCCTGTTTCGATTCTAGTCCGTCCTTTGTCATTGAATACCGCTCGCTCGTGAACCTTCGTCGTCTCCTGACTTTTTTTTTTTTTTGTATACTGAATCGAGGCTCGTGAAAGAGCTAACATTTATTTCACAAACAAATCAACCGGACAAACAAAATATACAAAAAGAGGGAGCGGAAGACAAGATGGGGAGAGAAGGGGAAGCACACAACCACAACATTTGAGAGCAGGGAGAAGTGTGGGAGGGAGCGGGCTTGGGGGGAGGAGGCATGGGAAGGGGGGGGGGGGGGGGGGGAGAGGTATAAAACACAAGGGGACCGAAATTAGCGGGGGTAGAAAAGATCAAGGTTTTGGATGGGGGAGGATAAGAGATGGTGGTGAACAGCTGTTTTAAAGACTGGAGGGTGGAGTGGGATTGAAGAGAGTGAGGGAGTTTGTTCCAGAGGCGGGAGAAAAGAGGAATGAAGGAGTGAAGGTGAACAGAAAGTCTTGATTTTGGCAGTTTAACCATAAGAGGGTTGCAGGCAGATCTTGTGCGACCTGTAGGAATATTTGGGGGACAGAGCCCAGAGAGACCTGGGGGGGCAAGGCCAGAGAGGAGTCGGTAGAAGACGGAAAGACCACCAACCTGCCTGCTGTGAGTGAGTGAAAGGCCCTTGGAGTTAGCTTCATCGCGGGAGATTCCAATGATTCTGAACGCTTTGGTTTCAACAGCGTGAAGACAAGCTTGGTGTGAGGCAGGAGCACCAGACCAGAGGGGAGAGCAGTATTCCATAGAGTTGCGGATGAAAGCCTTGTATGTGGTGAGGAGCACGGTGTGCCAAGGAAGGACTTCGCACGACGGAGGATGCCCAGTCGGCGACTGGCTTTGGAGGCCAGATTTGAAATGTGGTTTTCCCAGGAAAGATCATGGCAAATAGTGAGACCCAAAAGCTTGAGTGACAGAACTTCTTGGAGAGGATTATTCAGAAAGTGGATGGGAGGGTTGTCCAGTCGGTCTTTTCGGAGAGACATCGTAAGAGTGTGAGATTTATCAGGATTGAAAGACATGTGCCATTTGTTTGCCCATTCTGTGATTTTGTCCAGGTCTGCAGAGAGTGAGGAGGCTGCAGACTGCCAATCTGAGGGATGAGGAATGGAGTGACAGAGAGTAGAGTCGTCAGCAAAGAGATAGAGAGGATTTTCAAGAGAGTCAGAGAGATCATTGATGAAGACCAGAAAAAGCACAGGCCCCAGAACACTACCTTGGGGAACTCCAGCCTGAACAGTGTCGTGGAAGTGTAGTGAGACTCAAGACTCCAATGATGTCACAGGTTTACAAAAGATCGCAACTTTATTAACTGGTTGTTCACTTCATTCCAATACTAATGACTACCGTTAACTCAATGGACCAGATAACTCTTATCCGCATAGTCCCTTTTTCTCAGCCGATATTCCTCCGCAACGCCGTACTCGTTCATCCCATCGGGCAGGACTTCTGATGGCAAGTGGTCCTTGACTCCAAGTCTCTTCTGTTTATATGGGCAAGCTTCAGTTAATCCTCTGTGCGCTGAAATCGTAATCCCTTCTCCGCTGCTTCTAATCCGTTCTCCGCAAACGTTACTCGGTCGCCTCACTGGCACCAGCTCGCTCCCCTCCTGCTGCGAGTTCCATTTACCAAACAATAGGGGGGTGCTCCAGCCTGGGGCTGTGACCAGGTGGACAAGAGATTACCATGTTCGTGCACATTCCTGACACTCATTTACGAAATCGTCTATCTGCTTCGTTACTAGTCCCAATCAATGAGTTACATTTCCACAATTCCCTCATCTTTTTTTGTTTTTGTTTATATTAACCATTAATCTAAACATCAATATAAGTAAACAATCAATCACTGCAAGTAAACATCAATACAAGTATAAGTAAATAATCAATCACTGCAAGTAAACATCATTACAAGTACTAGGACGTGCCCGTACGTGGGTGCCCGTTCCTTGGTGCGGCCCAGCATCTAGTCGAGACCCAGTCACCCAGGCCGATCACCCATTCCGACCCCAAATTCCTCATCGACGATAACTAAACAATATATTATATGAATCGCACCGTACATACCTCCTTCTAGATCTTGTTCTTGTCTTGATATACTCACTCAGGCTCACTCTATCACGACTGAGTCCTCCCAGCTCCTCCAAATGGCGCCCGCGACGCCTCGAATTACTATCCGTAACGGCGCACGCGCTCTCACATCGGCCACGCCTACGCAACAACGTGTTCTGTGATTGGCTGGCGTACCCCGCTACCTGTTCTGTGATTAGTTTGGTAAATAAATCGCCATAGCTCGGTAACTACTTGTCCGATTAATATGAAACCTTGAAAAGGCACATCCTCAGGTCCCCAGCAATATACCTGGCAAGTTTCAAGTATATCGGACCCGTGGTTGTCGAGAAACAGCGGTCACAGACAAACGACACACACACATATACACACACACACACATACACACACACATACACACAGAGATTACTGGAATTATAGATAGATAAGTAAATAATCAATATCTACAAGTAAATATCAATACAAGTATAAGTAAATAATCAATCACTTTGGTAATCAAATTCCCTTAGGCATACACCGTCATCCTGCAAGAATCACAAAACATTTCGTTGGTCATTGACTCCTTCCATATTGTTCAATCTATTGCATTTGCATCACAAATATCTTTTCAAAACAACACTTCACCATCACCAAGATACAACAATTTCACTTCATTTTCAAGTTTTGTAAAGCATCTGCACCATCTGGCAAAAACGTTTGCCTCCACACAAATGTTGACTTTGTTTGAAAGGAAGGGCTGATCACTTGTTTGAATCCAGGTATGAAACATTTTCTCCTAATGTCTTCATAGCTCCTGCACTACTTCGTGTAAGATTTCGCTGTTGTGGTAACATTGCGGAGTCATAGACTGACCCTGCTCTCCATGTAGCATTCTTGCCACTTTTTTGCTGTAAACCATAGTAATTCCTGAACAAGGCCTTCACCCAGTTGTAGTCGACTTGCCTCCTCCCTCATTGTGAGTGGGCAGCAAGTATTGGTGTGACGTTGATTGGCCAGCAAGATGTGGAACAGGGATGCCGGATGCATCCACAATGATGTTGGGACCATGGTGTTCAGGTCATCCATGGTCCATACCAGGAGTGGCCCGCAGAATCGTGCACAGCTGTTGTGAAAAGGCACAGCCATTGGTTTGCAGCTCCATGCTGGCTCCCCGGAAGTTGGTGAAGTAATAACATATGTCCCCGCATTTCACAGAGGTTGCGGGTAAAATGTCGTTGTCCTGCAACTTCTGATGTGATGAATGTTCGAAGCCTTCGAACAAGAGTAAGTGATCGCCTTTCTTTCATATGTTGCAGTGTGATCCAGGCAAATGGTCACATAAATTTCCTTGGTGAAGGTAAGCATTCATCTCCAAGTTACACGGGAGAATGTCTTCATCATTCTTTGAGAAAGAGGGTGTATGCCACGATTAACTTCATTTTTTACCCACAAATTTTCTTTCTCGAACTTCTTCCCAATTCCGTTAGCACTCCCTTCAAAATGTGATCTCGTCTTATCCTTATGCTCAGTCACATCTGAATCTGCTTTCCACACACACTGAATCAGATAGGGTACATCTTACCATGAAATCAGCATAATCATGTATATCTTCCGACAGTTTCACATTCAACAATTTGTTGTTTTCCCTTACAACATTCAAAAAGTTATATTCATTTATATGCGTCACACAAATAATATTCAATCAGGTATGTATTTCACTACTAAACTAAGAATAGCATCCACAATTGCTTTCAGGTTAATATAGTTCAAAAATTAACTTGTGCAGGTATTTTAGCACTACTCTAAGAAAATAAATTGTATATGATTACAATCACAAACAGGAATATCTAATTCCCAACAACAATTTTCCCAAACCAACAAATTAAGCATAATGTATTATTACCATAATTCCTCTCCACTTTTTCTTTTTCCCTTTTTTTTTTTTTCCCTAACAGTGTGTCACTCGTGGTGATATGAGTTCACTGATATTGTAATTGACACAACTCATAACATTGTCGTTATGCCATTATCTTAATTCTACTGTATTCATTTGCAACATCACTTGATTTAATCTTTTAATCTCAGTATTTATGTCGCCATAAAAGTCTTCCTCTTGTGGTTCCACATTTATTTCCTCATTTGTCACTTCATGCGTTATCATCGTGTTGTTGGTTACCTTGTTCAAACACACCGTCACTAAGGCTTTCAAGCAAGCCACCACTAAAACAATTGCCAATATAACTACTAAACCAACAAACAAGTCTGCTACTCCTTGTATATATTCATACCTACGACATAATTATATGTCGATGACATTCAACATTATATACCAAACTAACAAGCTTCTTAAAAGGTAAATAAAGAAAATCCCTTAATATGTAACATAAATCAGATTATTTGTCTTACCCTGATCCCCCTATCTCCCGGGGTTGAACTCAATCCCCTGATCATGAGTGTAGTTGTGATACATTTTTCACTCATGTTGTATTAATATCAGCAGGTAATTGTATGTCATGTAGGCAAATAAATGTCACTATCTTCCCTAATTCAAGTAGGAATATTAAATGTTGAAATTGTAATGTTTATCAATGCAAGGGGTGTTAAAATGTAATTCAAATGAATGTATATCACGACTATCATTTATCCACCACTGAATGTTCTGCTGGGCTGCTAGGTGCAGCCTCATTTTCTGTGGGATCGTCCACCTTAGCCCCATGTGCTTGCTTGCAATGAGAGGCATGAATCCAACTTTCTATTTTGGGTCCATATTTGTTTCTATTCTTATCAATCTCCTATGGTTTATCAATTCGTTCCAAGATACCGCAACCAAAGGTTTTAACCAAGGCTCTACCAAACTATTTCCAATGTGAACAAAAAATGCCAGTGAAACAATGATTCGAAGAATTAACTTCAAGGGGTCAATAAATTTATTCTATAGCCAGATCTAATTTTTCCATCCAATAGTTTGCCTTGCCACATGTCATATTATAACACTTTAATAAACCTTCGAAAAATGTTTCCCATCTCAACAAATTTCCTTTTTACAAATAGCCATGTGTAACTTACGTATTTAACTACAATTTCCTCTCAATTTGTTTTTGCCTAACTGGCCGCAAAAGTGGCTGCCAGCATGCAGTACCGTTTTTTATCTACCAAGGAAGTGCTCGTCCACACAAGACCTCTACCAAAATGTTGTTTGTAAAAACAAATCTGGGATTTCCGATTACATGGATGCACTCTCAGGACATTTTCAGGCTGCTGTTAACAATCCACTATGATAAATTAATTCCTTTACCCACAATCAAATAATTAGTACAAATTGAGGATATTATCCCTATCACATTCTTTTATAGATTCATTATGTTGGATCTAATTTTTTCCAATAATTTTCCACTGCTGTAAGGAAGAACAATAGCTCTCATAAGTCTTAGTAATATCGTACTTAATTTGCCCAGCATCGAATAATTTATTTACTATCCTTTCTCATCTGTTAACCAGTGACTTTGTTTGAACTCCAGAACTGAAAACCCACAATAGTTCAAACCAGCAAAATTTTCTTTACTATTTTCCCATATCATCTATGCCTAAAACACATCCATACATACAGCACAATTTATATGCTGATAAAATTCAAGTTTATATATATAAAAATCCATGAGCAGAGTACTCTGGGAAGTCAGTGTAAGACCTCTCCAAAATTTGGCTAATTTTGTACTCCCACATTTTTATGAAGCTCATATCCATAAATAGCTTTGATTCTCATATAAATTCGATCACAATGGAATCCCAAGATTACTCCCAATTTTTACTATTAATGAATAGCTGCTCATAACTCAGCAAATCAAATCTTTATTCTCCATCTCCCTTGACAAAAGTGATAATTTTCATAATCAAATTATATTTCTATTTTTATTTTATTTTACGAATTCTCTCGATATGCGATCCCATCCCCATGGAACTATCTATTTTCCAGACAAGGCACACTGTCGGTGTCAACAATCTTGTAAGATTGATACACAAAAACACTAACATTGACACACAAAATACCCACACACACATGCATTATGCGTATTTGTTTGCGTTGGAACCCTTATTTACAGATCCGGATGGGTGTCAACTTTATTTCAATTTCTCAAAATTTGTCCTTCAATTTTATAAGCGCTAATACACAAATGGACCAAAAAGTTTATTCTTAGAAAACCCCTATGACGTCACATTGACATTACCCTTTCAGTTCCCACAATAATTTATCCAAATTTGACTACCCACCCATTTGTATGTCAGTCGACCACTGACCTATCAATCGTGTGGAACAATAGTCCGAAATTCCCACCTGATCATGATGTGACTCTTGTCACTTGGTTTGCCAAAAAAATTGCAAAGCAATTGTTCCAAACTTTGTAAATTTAAAATTTTTGTGCCCAACATAAAAGATCCAATTTCGGCATTTGATCAATTAATTATCAACTTGCTTACAAGCAAAAGAAAAATGAATAATTCTTGCTCCGAAAACTTTTCAGACCCAAGAATCATCGACAGTTATTCATGTTTGTCCAGTAATCTAATTTGTTGAGGCCAATCGTCATTTGGGATTTGTCGCAATGAAGGCCTAATCATTGTCTGAGGTATCGGTCAGCACTGGTACCCTTGATCTTGGTTTACCCTATGAACTTGTCTTCCTTTTGGTATACGGACATCCTCTTTTCCAATGTCCCATCCGTCCACACTTGAAACACCGGTTTCTGTCGTTGCCTGGTCTGTGCACCTGTGCACTTGTATTGCTGGGCTGCATCTCTACATCCCTGAGTTGCCACTGCAATCTCTCGTTATCTCCTGAAACACGAAAAAATTCTCTGTACCGTCCTTTTTGGGGAGACAAATGGGAATCAGATGGGACAACTGTCACTTTCATTCCTAATTTTGAGGGCAGTTGTGCATTTGTCTCCTCCACTGTATCCTGTATCCTTTTTATTTTAAGTTCTAGATCCGTTATCCGTTCTTGCTGTTCCCCTTGTCTGGATTCACCATCCCAAAGATGGAATGCAAGCCAGTCTACCGTTAGATTCTGTCTCTTCCTGGCTTTCAATCTTTGTTCCAATCTTTCCAATCGACTTCGCTCAAATGTACCATCTCTTGGAAACTCCTCATCATGTCCCTTTGTCCACAAATACCAATTCTCGACCTGCCTTATAGCTTCGGCACCATAACGGTCGTACATATGATGTGTACAAGTACCTTTTTGTGGAATCTCTGGTTGTCCTTGTGTATTCTTGCAGGCTCCATTTCCCATTCTGCCTTTTATCAAAGTAGCGTTGGATGTGTTGTAGTTTGTTCCTCTAAAGCTTCACTCGTACCTCCAGGAAGGATCTCTCCACCTGTTCAAACGGTGATTTCCAGAGAATCTCTCTCACCTGTGGCTTTTGCACAATCCAATCTCACAGATAAGTATTTGCAGATGAGCCAGAGGGTCAGTATGAAATGGGTGAATCCTCAGGTGTCCGCTCTGTTGAAGGGGAAATCACACAATGGTAACCGCACATATATATCTATATATAAACTCACCACCTTGCTCAATTTTCCAAGGTTGTCTTCACATTGATAATATCTCACAAAGATATTAAAGCTTCTTTCTTGAGACCGCATTTTCATCAATCAAACGATCAATATATTCAATTTAATTTATTCAATTCAATTTATCCAGTTAAATTTATTCAATTAAATTCAATCAATTAGATTCAATCAATCAACAATTCAATCAATTATTCAATTTCAATTAATTCATCAATATTCATCAATAAATCAAATTAATCATTTTGGATGACTCCTTGCATAAGCCCTTTCCCCAATGATGTCAGGACAGGCCCATCCATTGACTGAGATCGAATCTCATCGGTCGTCACCTCTGGTTCATACCTCATGTCAATTGATGAATCACCGTCCTGTCCTAGGGTCATATCTGACATATTTCCCCATTTTGCCTGGTCTCCACAAATTTTCTTTGCAACCACTAAAGGCAACTCATCCTTCATTCGTGAGACAGCCAAAATGGATGGCAGATATTAAAGTTCTTTGGGAAAAATATCTCATCATTTTTCTTTTAATAGTACCCAAATCTCTTGGCAATATAAATTTCGTAAAACTCCTGAAATAAGACTGTAAAATTCCTTCAATCATGCTAAATTTTGAAACTCCATCGCTTGTAATACCCAATTTATCCCATAGGGCTTGAAAGTTCTTCCCCAAGTTCATGCAATCATTCTGCATTTGAACCCTATGATATCATTCATAATAATCATCATGATTTTATAGTCATGGTCCTATCATAATCATCTATTTAAAACGAACATTTCCTTTATCACCACATCTATGTGGTATAATCAACAATAGAATAAAACTGTACATAGCAACAGGCTACCTCATGGCCACTTAGTATACCTATTGACAATAAGTCATAACAATATCGAATAATCATTGAACAATTAAAAATCGCTTCCACTGCTCCAGCCGCAGCATTCGTCATTTTGTCTGCTCATCCGCGTGACCAAAACGAAATAAAGGGAGCTCAACCATTACACAGCGCTTTTAATGGCGCATGCCATAGGAACTCAACGCAATTTCGACTCGGCCAGAAAAACGAGCAAATTTTGCAGGATGTTAACTGGAATTAGCCGTGAAAATATATACAAAATACACAAAAATACACACCCACAAAAATAAACAACAAAACCCAAACAAACCCAAGGTCGACCATCTTACACAGTAAATTACATCATTTCAGCATCGTATTGATTGCTGAAATATTCCAGGGTTTATACACACCTTAAAAGAGGTATGCGTGGTGTTGCCCCCTCCCACTTTTAATTCCTCATTCCTCATTAAATTACTCATTAAATTACTCATTAAATTACTCATTAAATTACTCATTAAATTACTCATTAAATTACTCATTAAATTACTCATTAAATTACTTATGAAATTACTCATTGAATTACTCATTAAATTACTCATTGAATTAACTTACATAGTTTCAGCATTGTATTGATTGCTGAAATATTCCAGGGTTTATACACACCTTAAAAGAGGTATGCGTGGTGTTGCCCCCTCCCACGTTTATTCCAGGGTTTATACATACCTTAAAAGAGGTATGCGTGGTGTTGCCCCCTCCCACTTTTAATTAAATTACATCGTTTCAATTAAAAACATCGCTTCTACTGCTCCAGCCGCAGCATTCGTCACTTTATCTGCTCATCCGCATGACCAAAACGAAATAAAGGGAGCTCAACCATTACACAGCGCTTTTAATGGCGCATGCCATAGGAACTCAACGCAATTTCGACTCGGCCAGAAAAACGAGCAAATTTTGCAGGATGTTAACTGGAATTAGCCGTGAAAATATATACAAAATACACAAAAATACACACCCACACAAATAAACAACATTTATTCCGTTCAACAGAACAAACATTTCCTATATCATGACATGCATGTCTTCAAAATTATATGACCAAGAGAAAAAGTAAAACTAATTAAAACTGCGGGCAGTGATGATCCGGGGACCATACCGCTCCATCCTGATTGGACGAGTGCGTGCTAGAGTCGTTAACAACGACAGTCCAGATCCGATTGTTCAAAATTTCAACTCAATCGATCGAAAAATGAACGCAGGGATGCATTTTAAAGCTGCAGTGGCACTAACTGAGTTGCCACGAATATGGCCACGAAATTGCCAATATGGCCATCACAAAATATTTTCCTTAATCAATTGGCTCATAGCATAACCAATCTGCAAGTATTTCATCCGAAGATGTATCTCTGAGGAATTTTAATTAAATAAGTCATTTATAAATCAACGAGTTAATTTATTAAATGATTAATCAATAAATCAAAATTTTCCTTGACAGCCACATCACTTGGTCAGTGTCATGTCCAAATATCAGCTTCCTTACTCAAAAGGTGCCTGAGTTAATGTAATGTAATTACTGTAATAAGATTACTGCAATTACTGTAATGATTACTGTAATTACTGTAATTACCGGAACTGTAATTACCTCAGGTAATTACTGTAATGTAATTACTGTAATGTAATAAGAAATGTAATTAATTAAATAAGTACTTCATTAATCGCTAATAATTAAATAACTCGTGAATTCTTATCCGATTTACTTAACATTTGAGTGTCCCCAAAACGTTGGAGCAAAACGTTGCAACAACGAAAGTGAAACGTTGTAGCGACGTTGTGGAAACGTCAGCAAAACCCAACATTTGAATGTTCCCAAAACGTTGGAGCAAAACGTTGCAACAACGAAAGTGAAACGCTGTAGCGACATTGTGGAGACGTTTTACAACAACATTATTTCAATGTTGCAGGAAAGTAATGTGAAAAACGTTGAAACAACGTTGTGGAAACATCAGCAAAACCCAACATTTGAATGTTCCCAAAACGTTGGAGCAAAACGTTGCAACAACGAAAGTGAAACGTTGTAGCGACATTGTGGAGACGTTTTACAACAACATTATTTCAATGTTGCAGGAAAGTAATGTGAAAAACGTTGAAACAACGTTGTGGAAACGTCAGCAAAACCCAACATTTGAATGTTCCCAAAACGTTGGAGCAAAACGTTGCAACAACGAAAGTGAAACGTTGTAGCGACATTGTGGAGACGTTTTACAACAACATTATTTCAATGTTGCAGGAAAGTAATGTGAAAAACGTTGAAACAACGTTGTGGAAACGTCAGCAAAACCCAACATTTGAATGTTCCCAAAACGTTGGAGCAAAACGTTGCAACAACGAAAGTGAAACGTTGTAGCGACATTGTGGAGACGTTTTACAACAACATTATTTCAATGTTGCAGGAAAGTAATGTGAAAAACGTTCCCAAAAATGTTCTCTCTCTGTCTGTCTCTCTTTCTGTCTGTCTATGTCTCTCTCACTTTCTGTCTCTCTCTGTCTATCTCTCTCTGTCTGTCTCTCTGTCTCTCTCTATCTGTCTGAATATCATCTTTATCTCTGTCTGTCTCTATGTCTCTCTCTCTTTCTTTCTGTCTCTCTCTCTCTGTCTCTCTCTGTCTATCTCTCTCTGTCTGTCTCTCTCTCACTTTCTGTCTCTCTCTCTCTGTCTCTCTGTCTGTTTGTCTCTCTCTATCTATCTCTCTCTGTCTATCTCTCTCTGTCTGTCTCTCTCTCACTTTCTGTCTCTCTCTGTCTATCTCTCTCTGTCTGTCTGTCTGTCTCTCTCTATCTGTCTGAATATCATCTTTATCTCTGTCTGTCTCTATGTCTCTCTCTCTTTCTTTCTGTCTCTCTCTCTCTGTCTCTCTGTCTGTTTGTCTCTCTCTGTCTATCTCTCTCTCTGTCTGTCTCTCTCTGTCTGTCTATCTCTCTCTCTCTGTCTGTGGTTCTCTCTGTCTGTCTCTCTTTCTGTCTGTCTATGTCTCTCTCTGTCTATCTCTCTCTGTCTGTCTCTCTCTCACTTTCTGTCTCTCTCTGTCTATCTCTCTCTGTCTGTCTGTCTGTCTCTCTCTATCTGTCTGAATATCATCTTTATCTCTGTCTGTCTCTATGTCTCTCTCTCTCTCTTTCTTTCTGTCTCTCTCTTTCTGTCTCTCTCTCTCTGTCTCTCTGTCTGTTTGTCTCTCTCTGTCTATCTCTCTCTGTCTGTCTCTCTCTCACTTTCTGTTTCTCCCTGTCTATCTCTCTCTCTCTGTCTGTCTGTCTGTCTCTCTCTATCTGTCTGAATATCATCTTTATCTCTGTCTGTCTCTATGTCTCTCTCTCTTTCTTTCTGTCTCTCTCTCTCTGTCTCTCTCTGTCTATCTCTCTCTGTCTATCTCTCTCTGTCTGTCTCTCTTTCTGTCTGTCTATGTCTCTCTCTCTTTCTTTCTGTCTCTCTCTGTCTATCTCTCTGTCTGTTTGTCTGTCTCTCTCTATCTGTCTGAATATCATCTTTATCTCCTTCTGAGAAGCCAATCATCAAATGCACCTGTCCGTACATTTTGCCACGCCACCTTTGATATAATCCTGTTGTTGACTTCTTGCTGCGACAGACAATCAGTGACATGGTTCTTTTAACAAATAAATCACCAAAGTGTAAAAGAAACTCACCAGATTGATATACTGAGTTAAGAAAGTAAACCCAAGTCAAGAAAAAAAATATATTCCATATTAAATGCCAAGTCTGTAGTTCAACCAACAACTATTTTGTTCCACATAGGCCAAAAGTCAACAACAATTTCAAAATCCTCAATTTCCATCCGATTTACTTGACATTCGAATGGGATTTAAATATCAAGCACAGGGAGCAGAGGAAAAACACGAAAAAGCAAAACAGCCCTGGCTTTGCTTCCTGGAAGCTTCCTGGAAGCTTCCTGCAAAACGCTTTGCTTCTCGCAAAACGTCCGCCAATGGGAACTAGAGGGAGGGGAGGGAGAAGGAGCGGGAGCAAGAGACAGGTAGCCGAAATGGAAATGAGGGACATTGAGGGACAGTGAGGGAGTGTCGGTATGCAATTTTCATCCAATCGCCATCTTTCACAATAATTCTGGACCGGCATGAGATGGCGTTGTCTGTCATTAATTTATATTGTAATCAAACGAGTTTTAGACATGGCGGGAAAACTTTAAAAAAATTATTTATTTATTTATTTAAAACGGGTGTACACGATTGTACACGTGTACGGACGGACCTTACCGAACCTTACCGAACCGGCAAACAAATCGCCTCATGGTGCACTTCATGAGCCGATTTGCCTGCAGACCAGAGTAAGGCTCTTAACACCCAGCGTATACCGTACGCATCCTCGCAAGCACACGAATAATAGAATCATTTAAAACGTTCCATCCGTGACTTTTACCTCGGACGGTCGTGACAAAAATACGTTTACACTCCTTGGATTACCTATATCGCGGCCAGCCCCACACACACATCCTCCACCATGTTCAGAATTCGTATTTCATAATGGACCATCCCCAAGACGCCATGCTTACCTTGGCGACGTCCACTCGAAACCCAGCGGTGCCTCCAGATTGTCGTGGAAGTGTAGTGAGACTCAAGACTCCAATGATGTCACAGGTTTACAAAAGATCACAACTTTATTAACTGGTTGTTCACTTCATTCCAATACTAATGACTACCGTTAACTCAATGGACCAGATAACTCTTATCCGCATAGTCCCTTTTTCTCAGCCGATATTCCTCCGCAACGCCGTACTCGTTCATCCCATCGGGCAGGACTTCTGATGGCAAGTGGTCCTTGACTCCAAGTCTCTTCTGTTTATATGGGCAAGCTTCAGTTAATCCTCTGTGCGCTGAAATCGTAATCCCTTCTCCGCTGCTTCTAATCCGTTCTCCGCAAACGTTACTCGGTCGCCTCACTGGCACCAGCTCGCTCCCCTCCTGCTGCGAGTTCCATTTACCAAACAATAGGGGGGTGCTCCAGCCTGGGGCTGTGACCAGGTGGACAAGAGATTACCATGTTCGTGCACATTCCTGACACTCATTTACGAAATCGTCTATCTGCTTCGTTACTAGTCCCAATCAATGAGTTACATTTCCACAACAGGAAGAGGAGATGAGAGAAACCCATTCAGGGCCACACGTTGACTACGACCAGAGAGGAAGTCCGCCAGCCATGCGTGGAGATTTCCATGTATACCAAAGGAGGAGAGTTTGGTGAGCAGAGCAGGGTGCCAGACCGTATCGAAGGCACGTGAAATGTCAAGGGAGACGGCTCTAATTTCCTGTTTGGCGTTGAGGACCTCCACTCATTGTTGAGGAAGCAGAAGCAGCATGTCCAGAGTAGAGTGACCAGGTCTGAAACCAAATTGATGATCAGAGATCAAGCCATTGGAGAAGAGGAAAGATTTCATATCTGAAGCAATGATGGATTCCATGACTTTGCTGATAATTGGGAGAAGGCTGATTGGTCTGTAGTTGCTAGGGTCTGTTTTTGCACCTTTTTTGTGCAAAGCGGTGATGTTGGCTGATTTCCAAGCAGATGGCAGATGACCTTGAGCAAAAGAGGGTGAAGAGAACAGAAAGAGGGAGTGAAAGAGCCGAAGAACATGATTTTAGGACCCGTGGGCTGATGCCGTCAGGACCAGTTGCAGAATCAGTCGAGGGTTGACAGAAACTTTTCCACCTTGTCAGGAGGAAAGGACACAGTGTCCAGGAGCAGCTGGGTACGACTGGGTACGACTGGGTATGGTGGGTACAGAGAGGGATGGGTTTGGGACACAAGATTTAGAGGCAAACACAGAGTTGAGGCATTCAGCTTTTTCACGTGCGGAGTCGGCCGTAAAGCCGTTTGAGGTGAGGGAGGGGATGGAGGGGGAACAAACACCAGAAACAGATTTGACCAGACGCCACCAGGATTTGGAAGAGGGAGACAGATAAGAGAGTTCGGTCTTGAGAACGGTGAGATATTGTTTCCTGGCTCTCCTGAGGGTGGACACACACTTGTTTCCGGCTTTGTGAAAGGAAAAGAGATTTCCTTCCGTTGGATTTGCTTGTTTAGTTTTTTAGTTTTTTATTATTATTATTTATTTTGTTTAGTTTTTTATTATTATTATTTATTTTAGTAGTGGTATTTTGTATTATAACAATGTATACCACCTATAGAGGCCATTTTCACCCGCAGAGCAGGGTTGGCTTTTTTGAGCACCGTGGTCCCCTTTTTTGAAGCAATGTTTTATGGCCGGATGCCCTTCCTCCCGCCAGCCCCGTCATAGTCGCCTCTTGCGACAAACAGGGAATTACCAGTTAACTGGTACTCAATTTGCCGACCTCGGAAGGATGACAGGCTGAGTCAACCCCCCTGGCGTTAATTCAATGATCAGCCGGGATTCAAACCCAGGATCCGAGGATCCCAAGCTGGCATCCTAACCGCTAAGCCAACACCAGGATAACAATGTATATTGTAATAAATATATTTTAATCATCATCAAACTCCCACCACCACCCCAGGCATTGTACATTCTTGTGTGCACACCTGATTCATTCAGCAACTGTCGGTGCCTTCCATTGAAACTCAAATTGCCCCTAGTTTCTTTGGAAAAACTGTTCAAGGTAAGTCACATTTGCATATTTGCTTGAGCAAATGTTGATTTTTTTTTGCCAATGCCAACCTTTATTTTGCTTTTCTTCAGGCTGGCAAACCACAGGATTTATGGATACATACTCTGTCCTGTGCTTTGATTTTTTTTGGAGCTAAAGTGAGCACAATCGGACCATTTCCTGCCCATACAGTTCTGCCATTTGCGATCAAGACGAGTAAGTTTTTGTCTTTTATTCATTGTTGCATCTCTCTGTTTGTTCAAAAGTCAGTGGGGGTACATAGTGCAAATCTTGGTTGGCTGTTTTTTTTTTTTTTTTTTTTTTTTTTTTTTTTTTTTTGATCTCCTCTGAATAATTTCTCTCAAACGTCCTAACCTGTGTTTGATTATACAGCATTGTACATATTGTTACGGTTTCGGGGGTTTGAGGTTCGCCACTAAGGGAGCTCTCAAGTTCGCCCCGACCTTCGACACCTGGAGGCCACTAGACTTGGAACTACCGGCCTGGCAGGGTTACGTTCAGCTGTTCCACGATACTTTTCCGTTAGCACGACAACCTAACGAGGGGACACACCCTCAATAACCACCTGTCCATTAAGTATGGCCGAGCAAACCGTGAAAGGTTATTGGCTAAAACCGGAAGCCATTCACAAGTGGACAACTTCCCGTCTAGCCACACTTATACCTTTCTCAGACCAAAACGGGAAATGACATCAATGAGTTGGTTGGAAATACTTCAAAAAATTAACAAGCACATTTATTTACACTCACAAACACAGAATCATTTATTCACAATCACAGGTAACGAAGCATTTATTTATATTTTTAATTTTTTTATTATTTTTATTTTACCCTAATTTTAGCTCTTACACGAGCCTCAACGTTGTATAAATAAATAAAAACTTGCAAGCAAAGAATCACATATAAAAGATACAAAAGAAAGTGTCTATCTTAATGCTTATGCAACATTAATCACGATGTACACACAGGACATGATGCGTCATTCAACCGGGGAATGGGAGGGGAAGGAAGGAGGGACGGAAGGAGGATTATGATGAGGCATAGGAAGTTTTGGAGTTTGGAGTGGCCCCTGGCACATCAGATGCAGACAATGTGGGCCTGCATGGGTCACAATATGAATAGGGGCAAAGGAATATGTGCAAGGAGAGCAGAGATACGCTAGTTTGACAGACGTTAGTAGTTGAGAGCCACCAGGTTTAGTTTAGTTGAATTTTTTTATTTTTTTTGTATACAGAATCGAGACTCGTGTAAGAGCTAGAATTCGCGAGCTGCGGGAACCGTAAGCCCTTGCTCTAGAGATATGTGAAGGTACCTTTCTGATCTGACCGGGTTGAGCGGGCATGTAACCTCCCGCATCAGACATGGTTGGTTCAGGCAGCAACACGCACTAGGATTAGGTTCCACTTAGAGCAGCTCTTTCTCCTCCCAGCTGCTCTCTTTCTCCTCCCAGCGGCTCTGGGCTCTTTCCTCTAAATGGTGCTGAGCTCTCTGCTGGCGCACACTCGCCTCGTATTTGGTCAAGCGCAGGCGTTGTGGCCTGGTGTTTTCCCCAATCACTTGCAGCATCTTCTGAATGCTGTTTCGTGATGTTGTTTGAAAATACACCAAAAACCTCGCCGTCCGTGGGGATTCCGTTCCTGTAAAACTTCACAAATGGCGAAATCACAAACGGCGAACAGCTTTTAGCATGTTGGTCAATGAGATACGTTTCAGCCTCACAAAATTTAAGTCCAAAAATCATTTATAAATTTAAAAAAATACAAGACATTTAAATATAAAAACAAGAATAATTGAGTAAAACAAGATCAAATAAGTAACATTTACCATGAATTTGAAAATGAGCCTTTGTATATGTAGCATGCAGAAAAGCTCATTTGTTACGGTTTGTGGTGTCAAGACACTCAAGTGTCAAGACAGTCAGGTCTGGCGGTATAAATCGGCATTCGTAGTCGCTTGCCAACCCAACCGGCCGTGGACTTATCCGCGGTGCAGCAGCCTACAGGGCCGGAGTTTGGGAAGTCTGAGAAGTCCCCCCTCGTGGTGAACCCCTCATCCGTAACGATCTATTTGTTTAATACTATATATCGTTGCTATACAACATATCATTTTTTTGCCCCATGTCTCAATGGTGAAATATCACTTAAAAAGTTAATTGTATCCAGATCCGGATTTGGATCTTCTTGGAAATCGAATCAATTTGTCCTTGTAACACACCCAACCTCTCCACCAACCAAGTTTTGTCCGAATCCGTTCACAACGTTTTGAGACATGCTCACAGATAACAGATGGGTTTAAATAATATCCTCCGTCCACCTTTGGTGGTGGAGGTGATTATGATGAATCATGGTTAAAAGATGGTTGCGGTTATCATTTTGCTAACCCGCATTCATCCATGGGCAGCTACAGGCTTCATCCCCCGCAGTGGCCTGACCCGACTATGGGTTGTGCACATCGCCTGTCACTGCACGAGAAAGGCGTAGGCTTTGCTGGTTTACCGCTCCTAATGGGATGCCAATTCGTCCTGTTTGTCCCGCCCGTATCTTGCGTTGGAGGGTGGCGAGCAATGGCCGAATCGGATTCGACAGACAGCTTTCCAAGCTCGTACTGCTATGTGTCCGACCCGAGCTCCCTGCAACCATTTGGTATCTCGCTTTCCTCGCATGCCTGATGCTCTTGGTGATCGAATGACAACGTAGCAAAGCACGGCCAACATTCTGATTATTTTGGCAGATGCTGTGAAGCGCTGGCGATTAGCTCTAGAAACCATGCCAGGATGTTTCGTGAGTCCAGGGAAAACTCACCAAGTGGTGTTTGGCGGGGTAGATCCCAACGTGTCCGTGCTCTGCCTTTTGGCTCGACTCTGGACCCGCAAGTCCCAGGCTGTTGTCTGGGCTAGGCTTGTTCATACAGAGAGAGAGGGAGGGAGTTCCCTGCCACATTTTCTTGTCTTGCAGGAGTGGGGTGGGGGATCGGCCCAACTCCACCTTGCTGTGTCACTGGGAGTTATCCCGTTTGTACCTTGTGGTAGAAACGGGATTACTTTCCCAGAATTATGGACAGAGTAATTATCCCAGAATTTGTGTATTGGTTCACGAGTTATCAAGTGACCACAATATTCGTCGTGTGTGTGTGTCTGTCTGTCCGCAGCATAACTACCCGATGATATCATCTGATCTTGATGAAACTTGTAGTCAGGTTCACTATGTAATTTCGTTGGAATTTTTGGGGGATTTGGAAAACTATATATTTTTTGAAACTATATTGTATAAAATAAAAAAAAACTGTATTGTATAGTCAGTCAGAAAACCAATGTTGCTATTTGCACAGACTCCTGTATGGCGGCCATCTTGGATTTTCAAAATTGCCGCCGTAGAACTAATTTTTCTCAATATCTCAGCTTCTAAATAACATAGAGCTTTGATTCTAACGGCTAAACATACATTTTCAAGGGCCCCGAATCCAATGGTAACAAGTTCGATAAGCTAGACATGACCATAGAGCTCCTAAGTGGCGGCCATCTTGGATCTTTCAAACTGGCCGCCGTAAAACTGATGTAACTCACCTTCTAAAGAGCACAGAGCTTTGATTCATCATTGAGTAAAGTCATCATCATCCTCATCATCGCTTTCGTTCATCACATCTTGAGAGTCCTCATCATTTTGGCACTGGATGTCACACTGACAAAGGTCTGTACAAGCCAAGTTTTGTTTATTCTGCAGGAACATCTAGATGAAGAACAGTCTGTTTTGCACTGACGTCTGACATCTAACCATTTGAATGATGGCCTTGGGGGCTGGAGGCTCCTCAGTTGTGGTTGGTTTCACTTGTCCACCCGTGTCTTTGTAAAAGCCGTTTTGCAGGGGATTCAGCTGAGGATCCTGTTGAGCAATGCTTGCCTGACCCCACACTCTGGCTGGATATGGACTCTAAGGATGTGCTGCTTGAGAGCTCCAAGAGTAGGAGGAAGGCTGTCACCTCCTTTTCCTCCCAGAAAAGGCTCCCCTTTTCAGGAATGGTGGCACGTACAGACCTTCAAACTGCCTGGTGTTTTCTACGACAGCATTTGCAAGAGCAGTTTCCATGAGGAGGGCGCGGACAATCGAAACACAGTAGCCATGTGCATTGAGAAGTCCCATCAGCTTTTTGTTGCGTGTGTCATGATGGACAGTCAGAGCCAATCCCAGGACTTGGGGGTTTTCTCTTGAATGGGGTGGCCTGAATGTTGCAGATTCGCTGCTTGGTTTGTACTTCACCTGTCTGTTGGATTTGAATCCATACATGATGTTCTGACTCACAGTGAGTGTTGATCTGTCAACAACACTGGTCCTCTTCTCATTTTCCAGCTTGTCGACAGGCCCTACCATTACCCAGCGGATCATGGTGTATAGTTCAGCCGGAACATCGTTGATATCGCTGGACACCTGTATGATATTTGCTTCCTGGTCCTTCTTAATGAATTCTGCGATGCTCTTCCGTATCACTTGTGCTGCTTTGTAGATTGTCTTCATGTTGTTCTCGTCATCGCCATCACTTGTGATTGCAGAATGAACCATGCTTTCCTCACATGCATCTGGACAGTAGAGGATGGCCGATTTTCTTCGGTCTTTTTGGAGAACAGATGTCACGTTTGGCAACTCAGTGACGATTCTTTCTTTCAGCCACTTTCTATTGAATGTAGGTACATGCTTTTCCAAGTGTTCTGCGCCAATCATATTGACATAAGTGGTTTCAATGTCATCCATGGAGAGATAAGCTTGGTTTTGTGTTTTGACATCTATCAGGTTGATCATCTCAATCAGACTTGCCCGTTGCAGCAATAGTTCTTTGTCTGCGCTGCTTCTGTTTGCGCTAAGTCTGTCTGGTACTACATGGAACACATGTCTTCTCCAACAAGATTTGTGGTACCGAAGGTCAATTGCGTGTGCATCACCTGGTGAGATACATGTGTTGAATCGTGTTTTCAATAATGCATCTTGGGACTTCTCTACAGCCTCTCTAAGCTCTTGAACAGCATTTTCAGTCCTAACCTGGTAGAGTAGTTGGCCATCATCATTTTGGCAGAAGAAACACTGCTCTTTATCCAGTGGCACTGTACACGAGCGTGTGAACAGAGATGTTGCATCAGATGTTGATGAGCCTGGCTCGTCCATTTCTGTGCTTCCTCTCTTCTGTCCGCGTTTTTTTGCAGTATAGTGTCCAGTTGTTACTGCATGCGCATGGCGGTCTCTGGCACGTTGTATCTCGCTCTTGTTAGTTGCACTGGAGTAACAAGTGCGATGCCAAACTGCCTTCTCTGTAGAGAGTGTTTCTTTTGTGCTGTTTTGGAGTCGTTTATGGACTTGAACGTAGATGCCATCATGCAAACTGGCCCTTTCTTCTATTGTCTTCAATAAATGTTGGTAGGAATCTATTCTGGGGTTTAACACCAAGGATCCTTTCTTGACATCATCAGCCTTGCATAAAATGCACTGCTTACAGTTCGTGGACTCCTGGGCTTGCCCCGCCCCTTCACCATCTTGTTGCATCTCACTCATAATGTGACATGCAGAACCTGCAAAGACAGCAAAGCAAAGGGAACCGTCACCGATATATACAACCACCACCACAGACATATTGATGTATAATAGGCTACAAATACACTACCACCATCACCACAATATCAGGTATATTGCTCAGTATATAAATAATACAAAAACACACGCTGTAAACTAATTATTTTCCTCAGCTGTACCCTGGGGATCAAACTTATTACTTTAGTAGCTTGTCCACCCGTAAACAGATTTTAAGTTCTCATGAACATTAGGAGTATCTGTGTGTTATTTGGCCGTATGCCACAAAGGCCCACAAAGGGCTAAACACTCGCAGTAGAATAGTATTTCTCATTACAGTCAACACAGTCAGGTTCAGCATGTCCAGATTTTAGATTTCGTTGGATTGTTTTTGGGATTTAGAAAAATCAAAGCTCCGTCTTATTTAGAAGATGAGATCCTGAGAAACATCAATTTTACGGCGGCCAGTTTGAAAAATCCAAGATGGCCGCCACATAGGAGCTCTATGGTCATGTCTAGCTTATCGAACTTGTTACCATTGGATTCGGGGCCCTTGAAAATGTATGTTTTGCCGTTGGAATCAAAGCTCTATGTTATTTAGAAGCTGAGATATTGAGAAAAATTAGTTCTACGGCGGCAATTTTGAAAATCCAAGATGGCCGCCATACAGGAGTCTGTGCAAATAGCAACATTGGTTTTCTGACTGACTATACAATATAGTTTCCAAAAATATATAGTTTTCCAAATCCCCCAAAAAATCCAACGAAACTTTAAATCTGGACATACTGAACCTGACTATTGGGTGGGAGGTTGATATCATGATCTAGTTGTGTCCTGCCTTCGAGTGGGTGTATTGCGCCCATTGTGCACGGAGCCACGCCCGAAAATGATGTCTTTTTAGGGGGTAATCAAGTTCAAGCTACATCTTCTCCGAGGGGTTTGGTGGAATCTGACAGCGGTTTCGATGTTTGGTTCGGCGAATGTCATGTGTCTAGCCCCACGGAGCTCGATTTTTAAAAAAAAAAAAAAAAAAAAAAATTTTTTTGTGTTCATTTCATTTTTCACCGAATTTTCGGTATTGTGCAGCTAACTAACCTCATAACTGATTATACATTATTTTCTATCTCATTTCAAGGTCAGTAACCTTCGTTTTGACATTTGTTACGTGGTCCTCCCGGTGACTACCTGGTCTCGGTGACCCCCGGACCGTGAGAGGAACTCCGCCAGAAAGATCTATTATTTATACGCTTTCGTAACGCAATCAATATGAATTCCAGTCAATAAGAAACCCCACACCAAGGATCCGGAATAATCAATAATATATTCCCCGAGCAATCAACAATCAACACCCTCAACAATCAACAATCAACAATTAATCACCAATATTATTAAGATGGCCATCTTATATATGTGTGTCCCCTTTCCCCACTCCCGACCCCTTGGGTACTCACGACCCCTTTGGTCTCTGTCCCTCACAATGTCTCTGGGCCCCTCCTGACCAAGATGATGGTTGGCTTCTCCGCACACGGGCGGTTGAACGAACCCCGGGCGGACGTGCTCCAAACGTGTACGTCGCGCACCGGGGACAGCTGCTGCAGCGCACACCTCCTTGCCAAGCAACGGGGCAAAACCAAGCACGGCTTGCAACACGCGCGAGGCCCAAGGTGCGACCCGTACGCGTCCTTGTAGACGGTGCGGCGAACTGTGCCGGACGCTGGGTTCCGTGCACGAACCCATGGCAACTTGACGTGTCAAGGGGTAAGTACCCCGCGCAGGTAACTCCTTTTGTCAGACGGGCTTTCAAACGCCGTGTCCTCCACACTGCTCAATATCGATACCAACTCTCGTCGGAGCTCGGCGAGAAGAGGAAGAAGATTGTCGCTTCTCCAGGACCTCGTGTCTTTTCTTCTCCCGTTTCCGGTCTCCTTTTTCCCAGAAGGGCTCCTGCCCCTTTAATCACAACAACCGTTACTCGACTACACATTGATAAGCAAAGACCTGAATAGTAATTCACATAAATCCACATAAATCCGTAACACTCCCCCCCTTCAAGAAAGAAAGTTTGAACCCAGCGAAGACTTTCTTTGCCGGCCAACTTGGATAAACAAACCAGATAACTCACCCCCCCCCCCCCCCCCCCAAATCATCAGTTCCCCCCGGGCACAGTCATCACTTAAAAATAAAGCAACAAAATTTCACACAATCCCCTAGATTAATTCCCTCTGGACCAAGCGTCAACCACTTCTAGTTTCTCTTGAATGACGGTTAAGAGGTGGTGACCAAAGCCCCCAAATTTAAACCTCTCTATAGCACTTTTTCGGGAGGCCCAGCGGAGTATTCCCTACATGGACGCCTTAAGGAATGTGGAGTTCACAGTTAGTCCGGGGAGGAAAGTTCATTACATGGACGCCTTTAAGAACGTGGAGTTCACGGTTAGTCCGTGCAGGAAAGTTCACTACCTGGACGCCTTTAAGAACGTGGCGTTCACGGTTAGTCCGTGTAGGAGCCCCGGCTCGGCGGCTCCACCGTATATAGGGCTTCAACTTCTCCAGACTCCTAACAGTTACGGTGGGACCCCTTGTCCCAGCCGTTACCTGACTGGCGGTCTCCTTCTCGGCCAGTGCTCTGACCTTCATTCTTTCGGGAGGTGCCGTAACTCTGGGAGCCTCCATAGTAATATCGGCTGCTGCCCACACCAAAACTACCGCCAAGTGGTCCTCTTCTGTAGACCTCTCGACGCCTACGAAATGCCTTCCTTACTGTTATGGTCCGACCTTCCAAATCCTTACCATTCCAATTCTTCTCTGCCTCCCTGGCGTCTCTTGTGCTTGCAAACGTGACAAAGCCGAACCCTCTTGACCGTTGCGTTTCCCTGTCTTTTACCACCCGCACTTCCACCAGCGGCCCATATCTGTTGAAGACAGAGGTCAGAACTTCTTCCTCTGTGTTGAAGTTCAGTCCCCCTACAAATAACTTGGAACTTTTGTCGCCATCCCGAGCTGGTGTGGTGTTATTTTCCCTGCTGTGCTCTTTACCAACCCTCGGGTTACCATAAATTTGCCCCCCGGCCAAATCATTCCCGATAATCACAGATACTCCCTCTACAGGAAGCGTGGCTTGTAAACCGACGGTGACCGGTCCTGACACCAAATCGGATTCCAAATGGATGACATGAAGTGGGGCACTAACACAGCCACCGATCCCTTGTAACCGAACACTATCACCAGTTGCGGTACTCTTTTACAATGGCAAAATGCCTTCAAGCATTAAGGATTGATGGGCTCCTATGTCCCTCAAAACCCTAACCGGTCTTGGGTTAGTCAAGTCTCCCTTGAGTGAGACCAACCCCTCATAAATAAATGGTTGGTAACTCTTCTGTGGGCGATTTCTTACGCTTGCCATCGCATTCGGAGTGGTAATAGTCGGACTCCGCTCTGGGTTTTCCCTTTTCATGAGGTAACAACTGGACATCAAGTGTCCAGGTTTCTTGCAAAAAGCGCAAGTAGGCCCGGAGGAAAAACTCGTGGTCTGCCTCGGGCCCCCTGAAAAATAAGTTTGTCTTGGGCCCATAGCCCCCTGATTTCGAACAGTTCGGGTATCAGCGTTGTCCCCATATTCATCTCGAGGCCGCCGCCATGTATTGTCGTTCTCCGCACCTGCTGTTCCACACCTCCCCTGCGGAGATCTAGGCGAGGAGTTAGGTTCGTGGACCCCTATCCGGTGTGTTAAGGCATAATCATCTGCCATGGTGGCTGCGTCCCACAACTTCGGTACTTTCTTTTCCTGCAGGTACACTTTGATGTCCTCGTGGACACACTGTTGAAATTCCTCCACCAGCATCAGGTCACGCAATGCTTCGAAATCGTTCCCGACTCCTTTTGACTCACACCACCGATCAAACATATTTTCTTTCACTCTAGCAAACTCCACATGGGTCTCACTCTCCCTCTTCCTGGCATTCCTGAATTTTTGCCGGTAAGCTTCCGGAACCAACTCATAGGCTTTGAGGATGTGCTTCTTCAATACCTCATAATCTGCACATTGGTCCATTGGTCGTGCCGAATAAATCTCTTGAGCTTTTCCCACCAGCACACTTTGCACTAGTATGATCCAGGCCTCCTCCGGCCAGTTTAACTGTCGAGCCACTTTCTCAAAGTGTGGAAAAAATTTAGCGACTTCCTTTTCACTGAAGGGTGGATCCAGCCTCACATGTCTGCCCACATCCCAGGTGTTCTGGCTAGGTGTTGACCCCGTCAGCAAGGGTGGTACCTCTCCCCGTTCTCTCATTAACTCCAGCTCCTTGAATTTAATTTCTTGCTGAAGCTCCATGTCACGTTCCTTTAATTCCCTTTCCGCTTTTCTCTCCTCTCCTCTGCTTTTCTCCCTTCTAACCTTTCCTGGAGTTCTCGTTCCACTCTCCTTTCCTCTGCTTGTTTCTCTTCTCTCCTCTCTTCTGCTTTCCTTTCCTCTTCTGATCTTTCCTTTTCTGCTTTCCTTTCTTCTTCTGCTCTTTCCTTTTCTGCTTTCCTTTCTTCTTCTGCTCTTTCCTTTTCTGCTTTCCTTCTTCTGCTCTTTCCTTTTCTGCTTTCCTTTCTTCTTCTGCTCTTTCCTTTTCTGCTTTCCTTTCTTCTTCTTTGATCCGTTCCTGGCTCCGTAATTGCAACTCCAGTTTCCGGAGCTCAACGTCTTCTGGTTCTTCGGGTAGCCACTCCCAGGCTAACTCGTCCCATGTTCCTAATCCCACCATAGACTGTATCACCGTGGTCTGCAACTCTGCCTTCCTCAAATTAGTTCGGACCTCCAAGTTAAAATGTTTGGCCAATTTCAGGAGGTCCGACTTTAGTAACACTCGGAACTGTGCCTCACTCGGGGTTACCGCAAAGTTCTGTGCCACAAACACCTGTTAACCTTCACCCAAGACTTTACCCCCAATTTCCCCAAAAATTTACCAATTAATACTTAATTAATAAATTTTAATTAATAAAAATATTATTTTATTATTTTATACAATTTTAGATCCCGGACGTAGACCCAATTGCGAATCCGCAAATCGTAATTTGGACGAGCCCCCAATTCTGTTACGTGGTCCTCCCGGTGACTACCTGGTCTCGGTGACCCCCGGACCGTGAGAGGAACTCCGCCAGAAAGATCTATTATTTATACGCTTTCGTAACGCAATCAATATGAATTCCAGTCAATAAGAAACCCCACACCAAGGATCCGGAATAATCAATAATATATTCCCCGAGCAATCAACAATCAACACCCTCAACAATCAACAATCAACAATTAATCACCAATATTATTAAGATGGCCATCTTATATATGTGTGTCCCCTTTCCCCACTCCCGATCCCTTGGGTACTCACGACCCCTTTGGTCTCTGTCCCTCACAATGTCTCTGGGCCCCTCCTGACCAAGATGATGGTCGGCTTCTCCGCACACGGGTGGTTGAACGAACCCCGGACAGACTGACTGACAGACTGACTGACTGACGGACAGACGGAGGGACGGAGTGCAAACCTATAGTCCCCTCCGGTGTACACCGGTAGGGGACAAGTGAAAGAGTGAAGGTGAGCAGAGTTTTTATTTTGGCAATTTCACCAGAAGAGGGTTGCTGGCAGATCTTGTGCGACCTGTAGTAATATTTGGGGTACAGGGCACTGACAGAGCTGGGGGAGATAGGCCGGAGAGGAGTCGGTAGACGACAAAGACCACCAACCTGCCTGCGGTGAGTGAGTGAAAGGCCCTCAGAATCAGCTTCATCGCGGGAGATTCCAATGATTCCGAAAGCTTTGGTTTCAACAGCGTGAAGCCGAGCTAGGTGTGAGGCAGGAGCACCAGCCCAGAGGGGAGAGCAGTATTCCATTAAGCTGCAGATGAAAGCCTTCTATGTGGTGAGGAGCTCAGGTTTGCCAAGGAAGGACTTCGCACGACGGAGGATGCCCAGTCGGCGACTGGCTTTGGAGGCCAGCTTGGAAATGTGTTTTGCCCAGGAAAGATCATGGCAGCTGGTGAGACCCAAAAGCTTGAATGACAGAAGTTCTTGGAGAGGATTATTCATAAAGTGGATGGGAAGGTTGTCCAGTCGGTCTTTTCGGAGAGACATCTTTTCGGAGAGACATCGTAAGAGTGAGAGATTTGTCAGGATTGAAAGACATGTTCCACTTGTTTGCCCAGTCTGTGGTTTTCTCCAGGTCTGCAGAGAGTGAGGAGGCTGCAGACTGCCGATCTGAGGATGAGGAATGGAGCGACAGAGAGTAGAGTCATCAGCAAAGAGATAGAGAGGATTTTCAAGAGAGTCAGAGAGATCATTGATGAAGGCCAGAAAAAGCACAGGGCCCAGAGCACTGCCTTGGGGAACTCCAGCCTGAACAGAAAGGGGAGATGAGAGAAATCCATTCAGGGCCACACGTTGACTACGACCAGAGCGGAAGTCCGCAAGCCATGTGTGGAGATTTCCATGGATACCATAGGAGCAGCGTTTGGTGAGCAGTTGCAGAGCGGGGTGCCAGACCGTTTCGAAGGCACATGCTATGTCAAGTGAGACAGCTCAGATTTCCTGTTTGGCATTGAGGACCTCCATCCATTGTTGAGACAGCAGAAGCAACATGTCCAGAGCAGAATGACCTGGTCTGAAACCAAATTGATGATCAGAGATCAAGCCGTTGGAGAAGAGGAAGAATTTGATATCCGAAGCAATGATGGATTCCATGACTTTGCTGATAATTGGGAGCAGGCTGATTTGAAATGATTGAAAATGAGGACGTCATGCTCACGTATGACCTGATGATTCCATCGAGCGTGAACATAGAAAACAAAGCATTGCATCTGGACATTGTGCTCAGGCAAAAATGGAAAAGACAGCATTGATGATTGAGATATCAGTACCTTGCGATTTTGGCCTCAACAATGCAGACATCACGAAAATGACCAAATACGAGGACCTCAAAATTGAGGTGAAGAGATCTTGGAAGCTGAAGCGCATCAAAATTGTACCAGTGATAATTGGAGCAACAGGAATGATGAAGAAGAACCTCACTGATATTTTTAAAAACATCACCGGGAATATTAGCACAAATGAACTCCAACTGGAGGCAATCCGGGGTTCGGTGACGATCCTGAAAAGAGCCCTTGGAACAAAATTCTGATAAAGTTGAACAACTTGGTCCATGAACCGTGATCCTTTACCAAAGAGGAGGTGGATTCTTTGGGTCTTGGGAAACCTCCGTTCCGTCTCCTTTAACCCGCAAATGGAGATAACGACCGACGATCCACACACAAACTTAATCAAAATATGGCACAATTTTGGTGAGAATAGCGACTGTCACCGTAATCCCTATCTTTCATGTATGGCCCCTTGTAGTGTGTGTTTGCTGCATTCACATACTGGGGTTCTATTTGTAAAGATTTCTATATTTGGAGTGTTTTCTTACAACTGTCTCGTTTTTTTTCCCCCACCTCCCCTTTTCTTTTTGTGTTACAGGGGATTTCTTTGTGGTGAAAGCTGTTTTTGAGACAACATCCACAAGCATTAACTTGCAGAACAAATGTGGAGAGACTTTGATGCATATTGTGGCAAAGACGAAGTATGATGTGAATGGTAAGTTTTGTTCACGACTGGGTGATTGACATCTTGTGTTGTGTACAGACCATCAGAATGATGTTTGCCATCTTACTTGGATTGTATTGTTTTTATTTGCTTGGACAATAGTTTGCAGCAACAATTGAAAACGTTATTAGAAAATAGAACTTGCTTTCAAAGCAAACTTGCTGTGCTCTATAAACAATATTGTTTTGTTTCAGCAATTCAGGCAGAAGATATAAAAATGCTCCTTAACTTACATGCAGACCCATGCATTGCTGACGGCCATGGAAAGCTTCCAAAAGAGTATTTGGGCAAAAACATAGAAGCTTTGAAACTAATTGAGAGACATTTGAAGCTACCAGTTGTGTGCAAACAGCAGCCCACTGACACAAACTCACAAAAATCGGCCACAAATTATGCTGATGTCAGTGCACGAAAGACGCATGGAATCCCTGCTGGTGCACGAAAACCACAGGCCACCAGCGGCGATGCACAGAGACCAGAAGCCACCAGTGATGATACACGGAGAACGCACTTGCCCGATGCTCGGAAAACTCGGGCCGCCAGCGTCGATGCTCGGAAAACTCGGGCCGCCAGCGTCGATGCTCGGAAAACACAGGCTGCCAGCGCCGATGCTCAGAAAACCCAGGCTGCCGGCGCCAATGCATCAAAACATCAGGTACCAGCGAAGATTCATCCTGTTGAAATGACATCAGGAAAATCAACTCCTCCAAATACACACAAGCAAGGTACTGAATAATATTTAGTGTTTAATTATTTTTGTACAAAGCTGATTACTTGAAATAATAATGATTGAAACTGTTTTAAAATGAAATACCCATTTTCTGTATTATTATATCCCCATGCTGAAAATAACGGGGGGATATTGTAGTCTGGCTGTCCGTCACGCTATCTCCTCCTAAATGGTTGTGCAGAAATTCATCATACTTTGTAGTTATTATCACCACATGGCAAGAAGTTACTTTGTGACGCAAAGGATTTTCCTATCACACAACCCGGGTTACACTCCCCCTAAAATAGATTAATTAATTATGTAAAATGATTTAAAATCACGGGGCAACCCGGGTTTCCGCGTGGTGGATCATATATATATATATATATATATATATATAAATAAATATGTGTATATATATTAGGCTATGAGCCGAGGGGTCGACCATGCTCAATCAGAGGGAGGATGGCTAACAGTTATTTTTGGCAAGGCCAAGGTCCCTAGTGCTGAAATAAATGTGATAGCAGTGTGAAACTCGTAGCCGTATCTGTGTTATCATCACATTTGTCAGATCACCCATTTATCGCTTTTCGGGGCATTTTTCCCGCTTAAGATTTAGGGGGTGGGGTTAGTTTTTTGGCTCTCAAATAATATCACGTGTATATATCAGCTAGTGTGGTATATCAGGTAAAAGGTTATTGAATTACCTTTCAAATGATGTATAGAAAGTGCCTGTGTGATCTATAGTAACCTCTTTATAATGATTATTAAAACATAATTATTTCCACCAACTCTCAAAACTTCATCACAAAATCCCCAATTTTAGGAACAAAAATAGGCAAAAATCAAAAGGTATGTAAAAGGTATGTTTCGATTTGAGACACACATACAGTATAATTAGAGTCAATATCCTCACACATATGATCATGATGTGCTATGAAATGGACCATGATCATGATGTGCTATGAAATGTATGGACCACACCTTCCAAAGGAGCCACTTCCGAAGATCGAGAAGCTCAAGCAAAGAACAGTCTGCATAACAGAAGAAACACTGCCTGTCTACATTGCAGGTGAACGTGTTGGGCCTCATCCACTACAAACATTATCAACAGCTGCAGCGGAAAACAAGATGGCTATGGAAGTTGCTCAAATCAAGAATCTTCTTTGGGCCATTGCCCGTCAGGTGGACCCAGTAACACAAAAAACACCAAGTTGGACAGGATTCAACATCACCGTCAGGGCATCTATCAGCGTCTCTCAGGATATTGTTAGATATATGCCGACAATAAATGCACCAGCTACAGAGATGTCCACAGTCGCAGAAATCTTGAAGCAGTCTGAAAGCGTCCGACAGATCCTACACTTGCAGGACATCGTCGTCGTCATGGATCAGGCCCTGTATGCTAAGGCTGCCGAGATCGTCTGGAAACACACAGACACATATGCTAACATCGTACTTCGCCTCGGCACGTTCCACACAATCTGCAATGTGATGTCGATTCTTGGTGCTCGTTTCCAAGATGCTGGTCTTAGAGACTTTTGCATCGAAACAGGAATCGTCGCAGAAGGCTCACTCAATCGGGTTATGGAGGGGAAGATGTACAACCGAGCAGTCCGTGTACATAAGAGCATCTACGAAGCATTCATGAGGCTTGCGTGGATTGAATTTCTCCCTTGGTTGGAAAAGATGCGACCAGAGGCAACACAGACGGTCACTACGTTGTTAGCAGAAGTTGCTGAATTGGGACAAGATGTGAGCCAGTGGAACAACCTGTTGGAAGATCAATCGTGTGAAGAAGTTCAGGCTGTTTGGAAGCAATTCCTGCATCACCTTCGTCATGATAATGGTGAATTGTCGTCATTCTGGATGTCGTACGTGGATATCGTTGAAACGGTCTTGCTTGCTCTACTGCGCGCTTCCCGAGAAGGTAATTGGCCATTACATCTATCTGCTATCCAAGCCATGATTCCTTGGTGCTTCGCATACGACAAAATCAACTATGCACGGTATTTATCAGCATACTACGCACAAATGACAAACCTTCCAACGCAGCACCCTGGCATCTTCCAAGCGTTCTCGGATGGGTACTTCTCAGTTCAAATGTCAAAAAGCAATCCGTTTGGACGCATTCCAGTTGACCACACACACGTACAACACGCGGACCAAACTACTGAGGTCACTGTCAACAAAGACACACAGACACCAGGTGGCACTACCAGGTTCAACTTGAAATCTGGAGCAGTGAAGCGCTACTATGTCACATCCGAACACAGGAGTGCGTTTCTCCGCCAGATGAGGGAAATGGTGAATGTGAGCAACACACACGTACAACACGCGGATCTGCAGCAAACACGGATCAAGAAAGATGAGGACGCTGTATCATCACTGATAACTCTGATCCAGAGTTGGGTGAACCCATTCACTATGGCCAGCTCTCTCATCAGTATTTCCACCGCACGCGCAGCCCCTCCAAATATTGCCAAGGATCTGGAGAAAGCATGGGAAGTCGGACACAAGTGCTACACAAACTTCAAGATTGAGCGACTTGAGAGCAACCCACCAATCAAGAAATTCCACGACCCTTTGCAACTGAACAAGCTGAAGACTTTCAGCAACCTCACTAAGAAGAAGGAATGCAGAAGCAATGGCAGGGCAGTAATTCTTCAAGCAGACAGAGCTCTATTTGGTAGAATTATCGTGATGGCACAGGGCCGAGATCTTCACATGGCAGAGGTGCTATCTCATCCTCTAGGTCCCTTGCCATGGGCCCTGGCGACACCCGAAGGCCTTCTACGGAAAACCAACAAAGCTGCCCTAGCCACGGCCTTGCAAAGGACTGTGACCCCGGCTGAAAGGATACCCGACAATTCGGCAACAATTATTGACGGCATGCTCCTTATACAGAAGGTGGCAGGTGATCAAACTACATTTGCCGAAGTGGCCATGATTGTCCTATCCATGGCCCTGAAGGATGGATGCAGTAGCCAGAGGATCGATGTCGTCTTTGACACCTACAAGGAGACTTCCATCAAAAACAGCGAACGGTTAACCAGGGGGGAAGAACTTGGACTTGAGCTGAAAAACATCACGGCATCTCAAATTGTAAGGCAATGGCGCAAGTTTCTCAGCTATGTTGGGAACAAGTCAAGTCTTATCATGTTCCTGGTCGAAGAGTGGAAGAAACCAGAGTACATCAGACGCCTACAGGGAAAGGTTCTCTTTGTAACATGCGATGACAAGTGTTATCAGATCACATCTGATGCTAGCCAAGAAGTAGTGGCCCTGGAAAGCACACACGAGGAAGCAGATGGTCGTCTGTTCTTGCATGCTGCCCATGCTGCCGCACATGGATACCAGTCTGTGCTTATTAGCTCAGATGACACCGACGTACTTGTCATTGGCTTGGCATTTCATACCAAGATTCATGCCAAGTTGTTTCAGAAATGTGGCACCAAAGCAAGGGCTAAAATCCTAGACATAGGGAAAATAGGAAAGTCAGTCGGCACAAATGTATGTCAGGCCCTAATTGGAATGCATGCCTATACCGGATGCGACACAGTCAGCACGTTCGCTGGACGAGGAAAACTGACTGCACTAAAACTCATCAGAACCAACAAAGATGTGCAGGATGCATGTACACAGCTGGGAGAGGACTGGGACGTCATGAGTGAGGAACTGATGGATAAATTGGAGAACTTCACTTGTCTCATGTACGCACCGAAGTCGGGGACAGTGAAGGTGAATGACTTGAGATATCACCTGTTCTGTGCCAAGAGGGGAGAGATCGACAGTCACCAGCTACCTCCGTGCAAAGACTGCTTAACCAAACATGCACAGCGAGCCAACTATCAAGCCGCTATTTGGAAGAGGAGTCTCAAGATGGATCCAGCAGTACCGAGTCCAATCGGGAAAGGATGGCACTGGGATACCCAGGATGGTCGCGTGCAGCTGGCAGTCGACTGGATGCAAGGACAGCCCGCACCACAGGCGGTTCTGGATTTACTGGCATGCACCTGTTCGAAAAGATGCACACTACCCATGTGTGTCTGCATGGCCAGTGGTTTGAAGTGCACAGACATGTGCAAACTCACCACATGTGACAACCAGAGAGTGTATGGTGAGAGTGATGACAGTTCGGCAGAAGACGATGAAGAAGACGACGACGATGACGAGGATAACTTCTGAATTGTAGAACTGTATGGAGAAAGATCATGTACATATGTGTAACAAATATGGTGTACGCTGAATTGATAACTCGTGTACTTTATGGTATGATGTCTATAAATATATGTTGCTTAAATAGAAAGTACATTGTTTTCCTTTGGTTTACTTTATGTATAGCTGGTAATATAAGAGAACCATACAACACTACAAGACTAAAAACGTTTGCATGAATATGATGTAAATTATCTCGCCAAGTTAGGGTACATCAGGATACATACATATATATGGAGTAGGTTAATCATCACATGCATCATACGTCTGTGGTATATTCAAGAACACCACATACAGTTTGGTCATAATGCCTTCATATTTTTAGAATTAGACATTTCTGACACCAATTTCAGTACTTTTTGGCCTATATATGGCTGACATCCCAATATTATATATACTATTTTTAGACCAATAATGGTATACAAACTATATACATGCTGTCGGTCAAAAATCGTAAAATGTAAATCAATATATCATAAGAGCGGAAAGATATACATTTATGGATTTTAGGTCATGGTTACAGCAACTACTGTATATTGGATTTTCTCATCTTTATCAAGGTGTATGAGATTTAAGGCCCAAATTTGACTTTAATCATACTGTGTGTTTCTCAAATTCAAAAATTCATTTAATATCCGCCAAACTGAATTTTTGCCTAATTTTGTTTTCATTGGGGATTTTGTGATAAATTTTTGAGGGTTGGCGGAAATAATTATGTTTTAATGATCATAAAGAGGTTACTATATATCACACAGGCACTTTCTATACATCATGTGAAAGATAATTCAATTACCTTTCACCTGGTATACAACACTAACTGATACATATAGGAGATATTATTTGAAAGCCCCAAAACGAACCCTACCCCCTAAATCTTAGGCGGAAAAATTACCGAAAGCGTTATTGGGGTGGTCTGACAAATGTGATGATAACACAGATACGGCTAAGAGTTTCACACTGCTATCGCATTTATTTCAGCACTAGGGTCCCTGGCCTTGCCAAAAATAACTGTTAGCCATCCTCCCTCTGATTGAGCATAATGTCGAAAATTTGAGGGTCTGGCTCATAGCCTATATGTATATATCCATATATCCATCTCAGGGGGAGTTGAGGTGAACCTCTACTGGCTGGAGGACCTTGTTCAATCCCTCAGGCATTTTTGCAAAATAAATATAGAATACCAAAATCCCAGGAGAGTAGGTGAACCTCTGCTGACAGGGGTCCTTTTTTTTCTGGAAGAATGACATCAATATTGTTTTTATGAGATGTGGATATTATGATATAGATTATAATATTATAAGGATATTATGTAAAGGATATAGAGTCATTGGACGGAGGTTATGCTTTCACCCCTGTCTGTTTGACTGTGAGCAAGATATCTCATCATGGTGTGGATGGATTGAGATGAAACTTGGGCAAATTGGGTGTGTGACAAGGACAAATTGATTAGATTTTGGTGCAGATCTGGATTCTAGAATTTTTTAAAGGGATGCTTCACCATTGAGTGATGTAGCTAAAACTGATATATAACATGATATCTCAAAGTTGAGGACAAGTTCTGACAAAACTTGGTGGATGAGTTTGTTCGGTGACGAGAACGAGCCGATTCGATTTTGGTTCAAGTCGGATACAGATCCAGATCTGGCCCATCATTGGGATACAAAATGTAGACTGTTCAGCCTGACAGAGGTATGTGCTCAACCAAGTGCCATTCTTATACGAAGTTATTACACCAAGACTGGAGGTTCAAAAACAACAAAAAAAACTCTCCCCCAAATATGTCTGCCAAATCGTATTGGGAGATGCACCAATAATATGCACAACTCATGCAAACTGCTATTTAATTTGATTAATTAAGAGGGTTTGCTGATGCAGGCTATCTGATCCAGAAGTCCAAAGACCACTGCGAATGCTGAAATGATGTTTGAGGTTACTGCTTTCAATATTTACGAATATAATCTACTGGTTTCCCATCTCCCAAGGATCACCCAATTGATAAACCAAATTTGACGGTTGATCATGTTGGGAACAGGAAGGCAGGAACAAAATATGGAACTAACCTAGTGGTCGACAGACACATCGGGGTGATGGAGAAAAGAAACACCATCTTGTATACAAATAAATCAAATAACCCACTAATGGCTCTGGCAATACCAGATACAAACACACACAGACAATGGGGATATCTGGTGAAGACTTTTGGACTGCCACAAGCTAGTCTGCTGCACCACGACCCTTAGTCAGGGATGTCGTGCCGGCTGGTGATAGGGTGAAGTGTGGCTCAGGTAATGATGATGATGGGACCAGGAGACAAGGAAGGCAGCCATGCAGAGAGAGGGAAGTCTTCTCCTCTAGTCTCAAAATGTAATTTCCCAACTACTGCAAGCATGTGTAGACATGGCCTTTTCCTCCTTTGGGACTGCCTTCATAGGTGGTGGGTCTCGTCTTTGGCTACCCACTGTCTGTGGGTGATGCCATCTTCCGGGCTGCCTTGTAAGGCAGCCCCTCAATGGTGTTCCACCCCTCTCCTGGGTCCTGCAGCTCACTTTGACGCCCTGACCCGTTGTCTTCTGGCTCAACGGCCCATGTTCTCAATAAAGTACACCAAGCGCTTCCTAGTGCCTTTGTGCCTACAAGTCCTCCACCTGGCCTCGAATGTACCGGAGGTTTCACATAACACACCCTTACCTTATTCTGATCTATTGTTTACAATCATTGCCCGTCAGTGCACATATTACGTTCGACTTTCCTCTGACAGATGCCCAATAAAAAAGTAATTCTACCCTACCCAAACACATTGTCCATACTAATCTTAACACAATCTATCCCACTACCCTCCTCCTCCTTCCACGTAACAATACTTATGAAATACGTTTATGCCTCTGCACACTGCCCCCAAAGGTGGCTGGAGGTATTGTGTTTTTGGGTTATCCGTACGTCCGTCCATATGGTTAAACCTTGTTTTTCTCAACAACCACATGTTTGATTGAGACTAAACTTTCAGGGTCGGAGTGACACCGAGGCAGAGTGTTTTTGTGATAATTGTGACATCATAGGTCACGTGGTATGGAAGCCATCTTGGATTAAACGCAAATAATTAAAAAATTATTTCTCGGAAACCGCTGAATGGAAAAAGCTGAAACTTGGTACATCGTCAAATGCTCCCAATGGGGAACAAATGTGTGATAATGATGACATAATTGGTGAAGTGGTATACCAGCCAAAAATGTTTTAATCGAGTTCCTTATCCGAAACATCTGAAATTGTATACACATGATCGATGACCCATTTGTATTGAAATATTAAATGTATGACATCATGGGTCGCATGGTTTGGTAGCCATATTGGATTTAACCTAAAACCTTTAAAAAACATCCTCTCCCAAACCACCAAATCGATTGACTCAAAACTTTACATGTGTCATTAACTGGGCATGGCGATTAAAAGATGATCATAAAAACATCATTGGTAACATGGTGTGGCAGCCATATTGGATTACAACAGCATGCGTTTTAAGGCCATTTTCCCTGCTGGAGCGGGAGTTAGCCTTGTGGTCCCCATGACAATCTTCTCCATTTTGCCCTATTTTCTGCGTCTCCCCTTGTGTACCCCCTTGCCCGCATTTCTTCTTCCACCATCTTTAGCCAAGTCTTTCTCGGTCTTCCCCGTCCTCGACTTCCTTCTACATTCATTTCCATCACTTCTCAACTAGTCACTTTCATCCTTCCTCAACACATGACCAAACCATCTCAACCTGTTCCTCTTCACAGCATCAATCACAGGCTCTATTCCCATCATCTTTCGCAATTCATCATTTGTCTTCCTCTCTCTCAACGATACTCCGCACATCCACCGAACCATTCGCATTTCCACCCTTTCCAGCCTTCGTTGCTGCTCTACATTCATGACCCATGTCTCGCTCCCATAAATCATAACACTTCTCACACATGCAGCATACACCTTTCCCTTCAGCTTCAACGACACTCCCCTCCTCATCAGCACGCCACTCAGTTCCCGAAACGTCTTCCATGCACATCTCACTTGAGCAACCGTTGCCAAGTCTGATCCACCTTCTCCATTCAGCATGTCTCTGAGGTAGCAAAATGTTTTCACACCTTCCAGCTTCACGCCGTCTCCAAGATCCAACTCAACATTTCCTCCATCTGCAGCTCCCTCTGTGCACACCTTCCACTTGAATGTAGCTGCCACACTGGTTAATGACCCTCTCAAACCACTACATTTTTGATGAACCCACTCAGCGCACATTGTACATTGAATGGAATTCACTCCGACACCCTTCCTGCACACAGCACATGGCCAGTTCCCAGTTCTTTTCACCTCACCACATGCTTTGCCACTTGCCATCACCTTCATTTTTCTGATATTCACCTTCAGACCTTTTGTCTCCATACATTCCATCCACTTGTTCATCTTCTCCTTCAGTCCATCCATACTTTCTGCAATCAACACCAGATCATCTGCACACAACTCCCACGGTAAACCCTCCTTTACCTTCCGAGCCAGCACCTCCATCACAGCTACAAATAGTAGTGGACTTAGTACCGACCCCTGATGCACTCCCACCTTCACCTCAAACTCACCACTGTCCCCGTCCTTTGTCCTTACAGCTGTGCGTGCTCTTTTGTACATTGCCATCACCACTCTGATCAACCATTCCTCCACTCCTAACTTCCTCAATGCCCATGTCAATACTTCACGTGGAACCCTATCGAATGCTTTCTCCAGATCAACAAACCCAAGAAACAACTTCTTCCTCTTCTCAATGTACTTCTCCTGCAACTGCCTCACAATAAAAAGCGCAACTGTCAATCCTCTTCCTGGCATAAATCCAAACTGCATTTCGTCAATCTTCACTTTCTTCCTTATCCTCCTCTCCAACACCCTTTCCAATACCTTCATTCCATGCTCCACTAACTTTATCGCTCGATACGAGCCACAGTCCAGAGGGTCACCTTTCCCCTTGTATCGAGGGATGAGGGTACTCGGTTCCCAATCCACTGAATGCGGCCTTCTTTCACCACCAGATTGCAGATCTCTGTTATTCTCTTCACACCCCAATTTCCCGCTGCCTTCAACATATCTCCCACAACTCCCGTCGGCCCTCCCACTTTTCCACTCTTCATTGCTTTTATCTGCCGGTCCTAAAACTGGGTTACTCTCTATGTTGCCATCCCATTCATTCTCTGCATTCAACAGTATTTCCATATATCTCTTCCATCTTCCTTTAATTCCATCTGGGTCCACAACGATTTGTCCCACTTCATCCTTCAAGCAACTCACCCCCATCACATCACACCTCTCTTTTGCTATCTGCTTTGCAATCCTGAATACCACTCTCTGACCCTCTTCCAAATCCAAGCGTTCTCAGTACATTTTCCTCCATGCCTTCTGCGCCTTTGCTGCCTCTTTCTTTGCAGCCTTCTTGGCTGCCTTATAACTTTCATGCCCTGCCTTTTCTGCCCCCATACCCTTCGCCTTCTGCCACTCCTTGAACTTCTTCCTCTTCTCGTCGATCTTCTTTCCAACTTCACCATCCCACCACCATGTTTCCGAGTGCCTCGGTGGTCCTTTTGTCCATTCACATACCTCACCAACGGCTCCCAACAGACTATCTTTCATTGGCATCCAACCACGTTCAAGCTCAACCACATCAGCCTCTACCATACTCAGCCTCTCTTTTAATGCCTCCCTTACTGTCACCTCTTTCAACCTCCACACCTTCATTCTCGGTTGGTACCTCACCCGCCGAGCTCTCCTCGCACCTTTCACCCTTATGCCGCAGACAGCCAAGTGGTGCTGTGAAACAGCCTCCTCCCCCGGGATCACCTTTGTGTCCCGGAGGTGCCCCCTATCTCGCCTACGCACCAGCAGGTCGTCGACCGTTGTCGTCAACCGTTGTCGTCGACCCATCTGACGTGTATGTAACAAGCTTATTATCCTCTTTCTGGAACTGAGTATTACAAATGAACAAATCAGCTCCATCAGCAAACACCAAAATCCTTTCACCTTCTCCATTTCTCACACCATATCCGTAACCCCCATGAACTCCCTCAAAACCGTCCATACTCCTTCCCACATGTCCATTTAGGTCTCTTCCTACCACAACAACTTCCTCATCTTTCACGTTTTCCATCAGCTTCTCTATCGCACACCAGAACTTGTCCTTCTCTTCATCGCTCCGACCAACCTGCGGAGCATATCCCGAGATGACAGGTATGTATAATGATGTGCAGATTAACTGATTAGATTTTGGGTTCAAGAGGTCAAATGTTAAAGGTCAAAGTCTGTAATAGGTCTGTCACTTGAGAATGTCTGAAGGGATCTAATTCAAAATTGGTGTAAAAATTAACTGATTAGATTTTGGGGGTCCTGAGGCCAAAGGTCAGAGGTCATGCCAGGTAAAAATGTGAGAACTTGTGAACAGCTGAAGGGATTTAAATTAAAACGTGGTCCAGGTATGTATAATGATGTAAACATGAACTGATTAAATTTTGTGGTCAATAGGTCTGAGGTCATGTCAGGTAAAAATGTGCTAACCTGGGCACAGCCAAATGGATTTAAATTACACTTGATACAATTATAATATAATAATGTGGGCGGAGGCATATCAGTCGACGTGATGTTGAAGAGTACCGTTCTAGTTCTTGTGTACAAAGTACAGGATCGTGGAAGAGCCATAACGCATACATGGGTGAAACTCCTGCCCTATATTAAGGAAATCTTTTTTTTTTTTTGTAACGACCCATATGGAGATATCTGTATTTTCGTCAGAAAAACATGCCGCGATTGTCGGGAATAGAGGTTCTATTCCGATGTGCTCATTCGATTCTTAACACATTTCATCTGGACTGGGTGCAATGCTAACGTATCATGATCACGATTATGTGAATTACTCCCCAGGTATTTTTGTAGAAGTTAGCCGGGCACTACAGCTTACAAGCACTTTACCATGATGAGATGTCTGCCAGACAGGAGAAAATGTATGTCGGTAAATAATGAAATACAGTAGTGTCCATTGTTGAATTTTCCCATTACCGGTCCCTCTTCTGAACTTCATGGAAAATAAGGAAGTGCCGTCTTTACATTGGGTGGAGTATAGATTCTACTGCACATAAATACAAAACCTGATAATGTCTGTTGGTTACGGTTTCACATTTGTGACCACATCAATATGAGACCAATAAATCTTAACAACAAATTTTTATGCAGGAGGCCATTTTTTGACCCATCATGCCTGTGTTCCACAACCACCGCGTAAAATAAATTTGTCAGGCTTTCAACTCGGTTTCATTGGGTGGGGAGTGAGAATGAGAAAAGTGTCAGGCACAGAGACTGGAGTGTTATAAATGCAAATAGAAGATAACATTTTAAAACTTATTTGTTTAATACGACTTTCCCTTGTACACGTAGCATGGTGTGTGTTTACTGACCCCTTCTTCAGAGAACATTGCCAATTTTAACCTCACCTGGAGATATGCCAAAAAAACCACACAGAAATAGTTTCTCAAGTGCTAAATTTGCAATGGTCAGTCACCAAACCAAACGTATGCTTGCAGAATAATAGTTTATTATCAGGGATTTAAATTGAAACTTGGTACAGGTATGTATAATGAAGTAAACATGAACTGATTAAATTTTGGAGTGAAGAGTTCAAAGGTCAGAGGTAATGTCAGGTAAAAATGTGCTTACTTGAGAACAGCTGAATGGATTTAAATCAAACTTGGTACTCGTATTATAATGATGTATTAATGTGGGCGGGGGCATATCGGTCGACGTCGTGATGTTGAAGAGTGTCGTTCTAGTTTTGTATGAAGAGTTTAGGCTTGTGGAAGAACTATAGCACAGAATGGATCAGGACACTACATAGCCAAAGTAAAAGCAGAAAGGGAAGGGGGAAATGCCAACAACAGGGAAGAGGGACTATATAGACAGAGAGGGGCAAACTAGGGATGTGGGTAGCAGAGAACACAAGGGGGTTGGACAAGATGGATACAGAAGAAAAAATTGGTGGAGTGGGGATGGTTTTACTTAACGGGTGTTGGAAATGACATTATTTTGGATGGAGGATGATCTGAAATGGTGGTGAACAGTCTTGGAGATCTGGAGGGAAGAGTGAGAATTAAGGGAATGTGAACGTTGGTTCCACATGTGGGGGTGGGGGCGTTAGTGGGGGGTTGGGGAAGAGGAACAGACGAGTTTTGTCAGGATAGATTTTTGTTGAGCTGCAGTTGGATGTCGAATGTATTGAGATGAATACATTATTTATGTTGGTGTATCTGCAATTGGTGAACATTTGTTTGTTGTCCCCCGTCGCACCGCAGAGCGAAAGGGGGACTATGGTTTGTCCGTCCGGGCGTGCGTGCGTACGTGCGTGTGTGCATGCGTAAGCGAAGGACCGCATTCGAATTTGGTGTGTGGGTGCAACCCACGTCAAAATCGAAGATGGCCGCCGCCATGTATGTCTGAACCTTGAGTGGAATATCTTGAAAAATAAGCGAAGTACCAACTTCTAATCTGGTGTGTGGGTGTATCTACGCATCAGGAAGAACGCTATTGAAAATTGGGTCTCCACGTCAAAATCCAAGATGGCCGCCACCATATATATATGTCTGAACCTTGTGAGCGAAATATCTTGAAAAATAAACGAACTACTAACTTCTAATCTGGTGTGTGGGTGTATCTACGCATAAGGGAGAACGCTATTGAAAATTGGGTCGCCACGTCAAAATCCGAGATGGCCGCCTTGCGTCTTCCACTTTGTCAACTCGCATCACTTCACCGACGGGGGATCTAGGCGTAACGCTTGTTTGTTTTTGTTTTTTCAGAGGAAGTTTTGGAAAAATCCGGGACTTCTCTAATCGTAGAAGAAGTAGATCCGCTGACTGAAGCATTACAGCGTTTCACAGCTGTTAGTAAAAGGAGGAAGAAGCCCTCAAAACTCATTGACCATCAAGATGTACTTCCATTGCTGACCTATGCTGCTCAGTATGAAGGTAATATGTGAATTTGTTACGTCAACATTTACATTTTAATTGCATGCAAGTAATAAAAAAAACATTTACAAATGCAAAAGGATGCAGGGATGCTACTCCAAAAAGTATGTAAACAAGGTAGAGATGATCACAATAAATTATCATGTGAAACCATCCCGACATCTTTCTCTGACTAATGGTTGTTCCTCGAAAAGTGTGTGTGTGTCGAGTGTGTGAGTGTGCCGGAATGTACTTTTTTTTCCTTTTTCTTTTTTAACCCAAATATCAAACGAGTCTTGTTTGTTCTTTTCAATGAAGATATTTGGATGATTGTTTTAGATTCAGAAAGTACTTGCTCATGTTAATGCTCACAGCGTTGTGTTGTGCAACAGTTGGCTATATATGGGTGACGAATTAGAACTTTTAAATGTAATACAGGTTTATCTGTTTTAGTACCTCTGCCCTCTGAAGGTGGAAGGAGGTTGTGTTTTTACCCTGTCTGTGGCCGTTCTCGTTTTTATTGTGATATGAAATCAAATGTGAGTAAACGCGCCAGTATAATCTATTTCATTTATGAGTACCTGCTTGTGCTACCTCTGAATATCTTTTGCATTGTTTGGCACAACAGCTGGCTACATATGGATTATATATTAAATAAAATTGTAAGTGGGAGATATCATTGTTTTGGTCTTGTATTCATATCATGTATCATCTATATATCGTCACCTTCGTGCCATTCTTGCTCAAGTCGAATTTTATCGAAAATGACATTTTGTTATCCGGTGATTGGTTATTGTGTCTAGTTACTGTCAATTCATAATAGAATGTCTACACACGTTTTTTCGCCGGGAAAAATGTGTTTGTTCAACTCCGTGCCATTTCCGCTTATCGAGTGTTTGTGCCATTTCCGCTCATCGTATATCACCGAAAAAATGACTCCTCCCATTAAATTCAACGAACCCTAACCCATCTCAAACTCTAGTCAGAGATGAACTAAAAAAACTAGTGTATAAATGAAAACAAAGTCAATGTATCAACAACAACAACAAACAACATGCATTTTAAGGCCATTTTCCCTGCTAGAGCGGGGGTTAGCCTTGCGGTCCCCATGACAATCTTCTCCATTTTGCCCTATTTTCTGCATCTCTCCTTGTTAACCCCCTTGCCCCCATTTCTTCTTCCACCATCTTTAGCCAAATCTTTCTCGGTCTTCCCCGTCCTCTACTTCCTTCAACATTCATTTCCATCACTCTTCTCAACCAGTCACTTTCATCCTTCCTCAACACATGACCAAACCATCTCAACCTGTTCCTCTTCACAGCATCAATCACAGGCTCTATTCCCATCATCTTTCGCAATTCATCATTTGTCTTCCTCTCTCTCAACGATACTCCGCACATCCACCAAACATTCGCATTTCCACCCTTTCCAGCCTTCGTTGCTGCTCTACATTCATGACCCATGTCTCGCTCCCATAAATCATAACACTTCTCACACATGCAGCATACACCTTTCCCTTCAGCTTCAACGACACTCCCCTCCTCATCAGCACGCCACTCAGTTCCCGAAACCTTTTCCATGCACATCTCACTCTAGCAACCGTTGCCGAGTCTGATCCACCTTCTCCATTCAGCATGTCTCCGAGGCAGCAAAATGTTTTCACACTTTCCAGCTTCATGCTGTCTCCAAGATCCAACTCAACATTTTCTCCATCTGCAGCTCCCTCTGTGCACACCTTACATTTGAATGTAGCTGCCACACTGGTTAATGACCCTCTCAGACCACTACATTTTTGATGAACCCACTCAGCGCACATTGTACATTGAATGGAGTTCATTCCGACACCCTTCCTGCACACAGCACATGGCCACTTCCCAGTTCTTTCCACCTCGCCACATGCTTTACCACTTGCCTTCACCTTCGTCTTTCCTATATTCACCTTCAGACCTTTTCTCTCCATACATTCCTTCCACTTGTTCATCTTTTCCTTCAGTCCATCCATACTTTCCGCAACCAACACCAGATCATCTGCATACAACAACTCTCATGGTAAACCCTCCTTTACGTTCTGAGCCAGCACCTCCATCACAGCTACAAATAGTAGTGGACTTAGTACCGACCCCTGATGCACTCCCACCTTCACCTCAAACTCACCACTGTTCCCGTCCTTCGTCCTTACAGCTGTGCGCGCTCTTTTGTACATTGCCATCACTACTCTGATCAACCACTCCTCCACTTCTAACTTCCTCAATGCCCATGTCAATACTTCACGTGGAACCCGATCGAATGCTTTCTCCAGATCAACAAACCCAAGAAACAACTTCTTCCTCTTCTCCATGTACTTCTCCTGCAACTGCCTCACAATAAAGAGCGCGTCTGTCGTTCCTCTTCCTGGCATAAATCCAAACTGCATTTCGTCGATCTTCACCTTCCTTATCCTCCTCTCCAACACCCTTTCCAATACCTTCATTCCATGCTCCAATAACTTTATCTCTCGGTACGAGCCACACTCCAGAGGGTCACCTTTCCCCTTGTATAGAGGGACGAGGGTACTCAGTTCCCAATCCACTGGAATGCGGCCTTCTTTCACCACCAGATTACAGATCTCTGTCATTCTCTTCACACCCCAACTTCCTGCTGCCTTCAACATATCTCCCACAACTCCCGTCGGCCCTCCCACTTTTCTACTCTTCATTGCTTTTATCGCTTCCTCAACTTCCTTCTCAGTTATCTTCTCTGCCGGTCCTAAAACTGGGTTACTCTCGATGTTGCCATCCCATTCATTCTCTGTATTCAACAGCATTTCCATATATCTTTTCCATCTTCCTTTAATTCCATCTGGGTCCACAACAATTTGTCCCACTTCATCCTTCAAGCAACTCACCCCCATCACATCACACCTCTCGCTTTGCAATCCTGAATACCTGCTCTCTGACCCTCTTCCGAATTCAAGCGTTCTCCGAACATTTTCCTTCATGCCTCCTGAGCCTTTGCTACCTCTTTCTTTGCAGCCTTCTTGGCTGCCTTATAACTTTCATGCTCTGCTTTTTCTGCTCCCGTACCCTTCGCCTTCTGCCACTCCTTGAACTTCTTCCTCTTCTCGTCAATCCTCTTTCCAACTTCATCATCCCACCACCATGTTTCCGAGTGCCTCGGTGGTCCTTTTGTCCATCCACATACCTCACCAACGGCTCCCAACAGACTATCTTTCATTGACATCCAACCACGTTCAAGCTCATACACATCATCCTCTACCCTACTCAGCCTCTCTTTTAATGCCTTCCTCACTGTCACCTCTTTCAGCCTCCACACCTTCATTCTCGGTTGGTACTTCACCCGCCGAGCTCTCCTCGCACCTTTCACCCTTATGTCGCAGACAACCAAGTGGTGCTGTGAAACAACCTCCTCCCCCGGGATCACCTTTGTGTCCCGGAGGTGCCCCCTATCTCGCCTACGCACCATCAGGTAGTCAACGGTTGTCGTCGACCCACCTGACGTGTATGTAACCAGCTTATTATCCCCTTTCTGGAGTATTACAAATCAACAAATCAGCTCCATCAGCAAACTCCAAAATCCTTTCACCTCCTCCATTTCTCACACCATATCCGTAACCCCCATGAACTCCCTCAAAACCGTCAATACTCCTTCCCACATGTCCATTTCGGTCTCCCCCTACCACAACAACTTCCTCATCTTTCACATTTTCCATCAGCTTCTCGATCGCACACCAGAACTTGTCCTTCTCTTCATCGCTCCGACAAACCTGCGGAGCATATCCCGAGATGACGTTCACCAAGAGCTTTCCAATCATCATTTTCACCATCATCAACCTATCACTCACTCTAGTCACACTCACCACACTGTCTACAAACTCCTCAGAAAACAGGACACCAACACCATTCACGCCCTCTGGGCACCCTTGCCACACAAACTTGTATTTCTGTCCCTGCCTACCCTTCAACATTCTCACACCACTTCCCTTCCATCTCGTCTCTTGCACACAACATATGTCCACTCTTCTTCTGACCAATACTTCCACCACTTCTCCTGATGTCCCTGTCATTGTCCCTACATTCCATGTCCCAAACCTCAGAAACCGATCCCCACTTCGGGCTGTACCCTGCCCATATGTAGTTGTAATTGTCATGGTTCTCTTTTTGAGGCAATGTTTTTATGGCCGGATGCCCTTCCTGATGCCAACCCTCTTTGTCGCCTCTTACGACATGCAGGGATACGGTGTACCTATTCTAACCAGGGTACACACCGGTATAAAGCTTTGAATAAAACCAAACGGGTTTAATCCCGAACAAATAAACGGAGAATGAAATCAATAATAACTATATACAATAAAGTAAAATAATCCGATAAAAACTAAGGCTTAAAGTCACAAGCACAGACGGGGCGAGGGACACAAAATGGCGACTTATCTCTGCTCTTTCAGATGACACAAGCTTCCCAAGAGAAACCAGCACCCACCTCTTTTGCCAAAGCATTATTTGTTCCAAAGGGTCGTCAGCATTTAGGTAGAACCGTGAGCAATATTGTCTCCAGCACTTCTCCGTGCCATAATTGCCCAAGCCAAAATTGCTCACGGTGATTTGCCCAAGCCAAAATTGCTCACGGTGATTTATAATCTGTTATTTATAAATTTAGCTTAGTAACATGTTTCTCTACAATTGCATGCATTGATAATCGAGGTTTTCTTCACCTAACAGAATTTAAAATCAGTACTGATCCAGATGGGTGAAAAAAAACCGTTTTTTGTCATTATGTCATAAACGCTTTTTTCGACTTGAGCAAGAATGGCACGAAGGTGACGATATAATGGAGTGCATGTCTGTATGTGTGTATGTATGTCCGCTCTTCACCCATTGATTGGACAGCTTACCTGACTCCACCTACAAATGTAACCTGAAATACGAGCACTTAATCGAAAGTGCCCAGAGGGCCCAAAAGCCCCCCCCCCCTCCCAACACCCCTAGGACCCACAAGACTGAAAAGAACCCGAGGACTCTAAGTACCCCCAAAAGACCCTGAGGGCCCAAAGGAACCAAAAGACCCCGGAGACCCAATGGACCCCAAAGACCCTTAACCCTGAAGACCCAAGAGAGCCAAAACACCACGCAGACCTAAAAGACCCCGAAGACTGAAAATATTCCAAAGACCCTTAACAACCCCGAAGACCCTTAAAGACCTTGAAGACCCAAGAGAACCGAAAGACCCCGATGACCCTTAAAGACCCAAAAGGTCAAAGACCCTGAAGACCCAAAATACCTTAAAGACCCTGAAGACTCTTAAAGACCCCAAATATCCTTAAAGTCCCAAACAACTCCAAAGAATGAAAAGACCCCAAAGACTGAAAAGACCCTGAAGACTCTCAAGACCCAAAATACCCTTAAAGGGGAACCCAAACGCAATTTTTTTTTAAACCATTGTCAATCATTAATCACAGTCTAATTTGAAGGGCATTTTTTTTTATTTGCCAATACAAAGTGCCGAAAAAACCCTAGACTGTCGATTTTCGAGATTGCCAGTGACGTTGTGAACTCTGCTTGATCCTCCTGGCGACAGTACATTGAGAAACGGCGCATTGCTAGCTCGGATTCCGATACTGATTGTGGATGATGAAGGGGAAGGGGGGGGTGCGTGTGGGGTGGTAGTGGGCTATTGTTAGCTCGGGTGATGGTTGATGGGGATTATGAGGGGATGGTGGAGTGGGGGGGGGGGGGGGCGCGTGGGTATTGTTAGCTAGGTTGATGGTTGATAGGGGATTGTGTGGAGTGGGGTGTGGGGTGGTCATGGGTATTGTTAGATAGGGTGACGGTTGAAGGGGGATTGTCTGGGGAAGGTGGAGTGGGGTTCTTGGGGTATTGTTAGCAAGGGTGACGGTTGACAGGGGATGGTGGAGTGGGATGAGGGGTGTGGGGTGGTCATGGGTATTGTTAGCTAGGGTGATCGCTGATGGGGGGATCGTGAAGGGATGGGGGAGGAGGGGTAAGGTGGTCATGTGTAATGTTATCTAGGGTGATGGTTGAAGGGCTATTGTGGGGGTAAGTGGAGTGTGGGGTTGATGCTTGATGGGAGATTATGAGGGGAGGGGAAAGATGGGGGTGTGGGTTGGTTGTGGGTATTTTTAGCTAGGGTGATGTTTGATGGGATTTTTTCTGGAAAATTGAGATGCCTCAAAAACCAAGGCCACCTAAGTTGAACATAAATCAGCAAGAGCAATATTACCAAAGGAAACCAGCAAGAAATCCAAGTCAAAGTAGTTGTGTCAGCAGAAAATATCAAATGGCAGAAAAATGTGTTGCACGCTTGGAACAAGATCGCCCGTAGGGTCGCCCATAGGGCGGGTACTGCTCGGGAATTCTAATAATATTCAGTGCACTTAAATATCAGGGGGTGAGGCGTTGGGTCAGAGATCGGCTCGTTAGGGGGGAAGAGGCAGTAAAGCTCAAGAACCACTGGAATAGACAAATATGTCAGATATTTACCTCGGTCTCCTATATCATGCACCAGATATTCAGATCGGAACACTAAGCTTAGCTGAATTTCAGTGAAACAAGACTGCTTAGTTCATCAAATTGGTTACTTGATTCCACTTTTATTTTTGTTGTAGATGTTTGAGAAATATAACTATTGCTTCATTGTCACCTGGTTAACATCCTCACACAATCATTGATTACTCTATTGTTTTGCTAATTTTAATAATGGAATTGTAGCAGCTGAAAGGTAAATATTGGAAATGTTATTTCTTCTGCATCTACCTTACACTCCCCCTCCACGTCTTTGCACCCATCACTAGAGCTGTCTGCTAGTGCTCGTTGCGAAGTTCCCATAGCATTTTGGAGGCGCTTGCTCACTGAGTTGTTGAATGTCTGCCGGTGGCAAGAATGCTTGGTCTTGCTTCGTGGTGGTGGAAATGGCAGACAAGTCAGAAAAGGCGGGCTGGCTTCATGTATAATTTTGGACAACTTGGATATTGGAGCAGTAGTGGAACAGATGTTGCAGGGTTCGGTTGAGATCCCAATGGTAAAACTAGTGAAGGCGCTGCTGGAACAAGGAAGTGAGTATGTTGTAATGATTATATTGTTTTGTATGTGTGGTGTGACCTGGTGCACAGTTTTTTGCGGGTAATGGTAAACACATCATGTTTGTAGAGTTAAAAGAAAAGAAGAAACCACTCTACTTATCTTCCCTGCTGAAATTTCAAGAATTGTTTTTAATCCCACACACTGTATTGAAAATTTATTGCATGAGTTCCTCCACCTTTCCCTTGTCATTTCACTGTAATTGGACCAACTCTAACTCTCATCCAATCTGGACTAGTTTTCGTATCAGTAACACCTGGACATTCCATTGGGTATTATAAAATAGAAAGGATGAATGATTTGGTTCTGAAAGTTGCCAATCATGCAACGATTCAAGATGCATTGAGGTCAAATTCAAAATTCCTCTGTTGGCTGTATGCACCCTTGTTCCACTATATCAGATGATTCTTCAACCCAAAAAGCAGCAAGATCGGAGCAAATTTAGAGGTCGTGCCAGACTGTTTTTTGTTATACAATCTATATATTTTTTCAAATTTGGATCGCAAGCATTGTTCAGTGTTTTAGCTTTGGTCAAAAGTTATCTGCTGATTTGCTTCAGACCAAGCCCAAAATGTACAGGAAGAGTGGCTGTTGCAGAAGGAAACATCTTTTAAAAGATGGTTGTTTATTTAAAAAAAAAAGTAAACTTGTGGTGTGATCTCTAAATGTTATCGAAATAAACTAAAATGTGGCACAAATAGTTATTGGGCGATACCTAACGGGTGACTACAGCCAAGATTAAAATTAGAATTTCATTTTTTTTTGGACCATCAAGTGGACGCATATGATCAGTAGTGGGTAAGGGGATTGGTTATTTATTACATACTGGCTATTTTTTTTTTGTACTGCTTTGTGCAATCCCTGCCGTGAAGATTGTTTCTTTTATTAACTATACCTGCTCTCGGGGTGAATTCTGGCTGTCTTTGTTCACCTGGGGTGATTAAGAAATACCATTGAGGACTAATTGGCTTCACCACAAAGTCGGACAGTACTCTGCACCTCCCAGCATCGCTTGGCCATAAATGGGAATGAGGCATACAGTACCAATAGGCATAAGGCTTTGCTGGTTCGCCACTATCGGAAGTGGAAAGACTATTATATAATCCAGCTTGGGAACGCCGACTCCGCTGATCATTTTTCGCTTTGACGCGACTCGCTAGATTTGTATCAGTCACTGGTCAAACCGTGTGACTATACCAATATCTTACAGTAAAGGTTTGGTTCTAGTTTTATTATGAGCTCTCCTTATTTAATTGTTTGTCGTGTGTGTGCGCGCACGTCTATTTTTGGTTTAAATTTTTTTTTGTCTGCAAATACTTGTTCGATCGATGCAAACCTTTAAGCATTAGAGGATATTTATTTTAGAGGATATTTATTTAAGCATGGAGAATATTTATTGCTAAGTCTGTTGTCATAGTTCACATGGTATGGCAGCTATATTGGATTATCGGGAAAAAATTGGATGTCATGTTCTCCAAAACAGCTCAATGAATTTTTTTTTTTATTTGGCATATTTTCTCAACTCCCCAGGGAGTATGTAGGGTGACAACGGTGGCGTTGTCAGTAAAATGGTATTCCAGCCATATTAGTTGAAACAAAATTCTTATCTGAAAAATCAGAATCGTCATATATCTGATTTTTGACCCATTGAGTGAAGAATTAAATTTATGACGTGATGGTTCACATGGTCTGGTGGCCATATTGGATTGAAAATAAAAATGAAAAAAAAGCTTCTTCTCCAGAACTGCTTAACAGATCGATGCAAAACATCATGCATCTGATCGACTAGCCATGAGGAATGTACTTTGAATTTTTTTTTACATTTTCACATTCATTTCAGCAATTTAGCCTTAATGTGTACAAAAGGAGTCGTTAAGTATCCTAATAATCGATCAAAGCTACAGATAATAGCAATGTGACCCGACAGGGTGCATAGATGGTATGGGTATAAGGGCCATAATCGCAGTGGGCCCAGTTAACGATGGTATTTTTGTTCAGAATGAGCACGGGAGGCAAGACAATGCGCTCTCCGAAGTTCAGTTCTAGTTTGTTCTGAGATTCTCAATGAAATGTTTGGTGTTTGTATGAATTCTTACCGAAGTGATCAATGGAACATTTGTCTTAGGTGTATCAAAAGGTGCAGAACATTTGAAACATTGCATGGAGAAAGGTGAATATGATCTGGCATCATTGCTTCTGGAGTACGGGGCTGACGATGTTGGACTCATCCTGAATCCGGGAGATACTCCTCCCCATGTGGCCTTGTCTATTGCCCTGGGCAAACGAGGTACTGTTATCATAGTCCATCCAAGTATTCATTCTTCTCTTTAAACAAATATGTAATTCACCTCGGCAGTTGCATAAGTGGAAGAAATTCTTCAATGATCAAAAAAAAATAAAAATAATGTCGTTGCTGGGACCTATTGCTTCACTTTTTAAAAATAGCTTTTTGACATTGATCACGGAGCAGCTTGTCCATAAATCACATGCAGGATGATATTGGTGGACATCAGTGTAGTTTTCGATTATTTATAAGGACGTTGGGAGACTGGACAAACTCATATGGTGCATTGAATTTGAACCTGGTTCATTTGCATTGAGCCAGGGTTGAGAACACATAACTGACGGGACTTTTACTGACCGGACGATTTCCACTTGCTTATCTTCGAATTGGTCAATTTTAAAGTAGGACTGGCATTGGTAGCAACAATCGGGGATTCCAAAGAGTAACATGTTAAGTACAAAGAATGAGAGTCCTTCAAATTTAGCATCTTTTAAACAAGACCTACGACACAAAATGTTTTTCTTGTTAAAATAGGAATTTGTATCTCTGTTGTTATGGACACCTTAGTTGCCTGGACACCGTGGAATATGGGTGCAAGTGTTCAAATTGTACATACAGTATACCAGTTTTCTCCAATAAAATGCATCAACTTCCTGATGTTGAAAAATGGTCAGTTTTGATTGACCTTTGCCAGCCATTTTATTTTTTGGAGATGCGTACTGTTTATTGCTTCTGCAGAAGATATTTGAAAATTATTTGGGGGATAAAAACAATAATTCATAACCCCAAATAGATTTGCAATCAAGTTGTTGGTGTTTTTTTTTTTTTTTAGGGACCAAGGCTTGTAAGAGAGCTGCATACACAAATTAGACACGCACAAACATGTAGGGAAATATATTGGACAATATCAGACAAACAGACACTGACGTAGCTTGGTTGAAGTGACTCGCTTCTCAGGGCACTCTGTACCAGTGATGCCATCTTTATGAGATCGCTTTTTTCTTTGCACTCAGCAGGGCAATTGAGGATTTTCCTCCTCCCCATAAATGCCAACCTATGTGGTTTGTCCGTGCTCTCTCCTTTAAATGCTGAACGTCAAGCAAAGAAGCAGCACACACCATTTTTTAAGAATGTCAAAGTCTGTAATAGGTCTATAACTTGAGAATGGATAAAGAGATTCAATTCAAACTTAGTACAGATATGTAGAATGATGTAAAGATTAACTGATTAGATTTTGGGGTCCTGAGGTCAGAGGTCATGTCAGGTAAAAATGTGATTACTTGTGAACAGCTGAATGGATTTAAATCATACTTGGTACAAGTATTTTCATGATGTAATAATGTGGGCGGAGGCATATCGGTCGACGTTGTTCTCGTTTCTTTCCTCTCACAATTTTATAATTTCCTCTCTCAATTATATATTTCTAAATTAAACTCTTCCTCCCCACACTTTCCCCTCCCGCAATTACCCATTATGCCAATGCAGGCAGTCTCTATGAAGTTAACACCTCCACCCGCTCCTTTCTCACAAAAGTTTTCCTCTTTTTCACAAATGGTGAAATGTATGCAAAATATTTATAAACACTTTGTTTGTGTACACTTTAATTCGGAGTATTTTTTTTTTTTCCAGATGATTGTGGGATTCACATGCTGAAGTTCCTTTTGCAGGAACGTGGGTATGTAAATATCCAGGACAACGATGGAAACACCCTTTTACATCTGTTTTTCCAGTTTCCTTTTTGTAGGCTCCATTCAGATGCCATCAAAGTCCTGGCTGATTACCCAATTGATTTGTCAATTCGAAACGATGAAGGGAGAGATGCTTTTTGGGGTGTGAAGGACAATGACCCCCGGAAGAAAGTTTGGAAGGCAGCAGCACCAAAGCAGTGCCCCAAAAAGAAGGTGAAAAAAAAACGGGATGTTGCAACACCACCCAGAGGTTCTGCCAATGCATGTGGTCAATTGGCCACCCATTCGTCTTTGTCTTCGCCACAGCCAAATTGTGTTCCTGAGAGTGACCAAGTAGGCAAGGTCACCGAGATGCCACATACAAAAAATATTTCTTTTAAGCAGGCCTTGGTCATGGATGTTAAGAATCTTATTTTGGATATTGATCCAGCAATGATTCAGGCAATGCGTGCCATGAGGCAAGACTCGATGCAGAAATCTGTGGGAATTTGCCCACAGTCACCTTCTGAAGCCGAAACATTTCAGCAATTTCTAGCATCTGCGGCTCAAGCATCGAGTGACATTTCTGAGGATGATGATGACGAGCTCTTGAATGGAGAAGCAGACCTTGCCAATTCCTTTGGTTCTGGGGACTATGATGACTTTGATCGACTGACTTGGGAGATTGAATGCACCAGGGATGTACTGCGAACCTTGAATGATAAATTGCTGCCAGCAGAAACGAAAAACAAGATATTGAGAATCATTCATTTTCTTGGCACTGGAGATTGGAGCAAGCATCGGATCAAGCGAGTGAAAGGAATCACAGACAAAAGTGACATCAAACTTTATGAAGCCAAGATTGACAAGGCTCAACGGATACTTTGGGAAATTGCTGTTGACTTTTCACCAAGACTAAGTGATGTACCAGAGAAAATTATTGAAGAAGAAGAATCCTCCAGTGGGGACCAAAAAGTCAGTAAAGTGTACAGCGAAATTATCCGAATTTGGGATATTGCTCTGGATCACAAAGACATCAATCGGATAATCAAAAAGATTGTCAGCTCCTACAATCGGGGAATTGGCTGCATGCTACGTCGGAAGCTGAAAGGTATAGACAGGGCCAAATTCAAATCCTTGAACGCTGTCCAGCAGCGCTTTCCACTTTGTTACATTGAATCCAATGATGTCTTACAAACTAATGTTGATAAGTCTCCTGAATATATTCCTCCGGCTAGTTCAATAGAAACTGAATACAATATCATGAAGTTTCACACGTTCAGCACAGCAGTGGCTCTCAACATACTGCAGAGTCATGAAACAGGGTCCCATGTTGAATACCCCTTTCGTGTGGGTGAACTGGAGCATGCTGTAATCAATCTGAACCCAAACCCAGCAGAGGCTATCATCCTCGTGGGTCGTTCCGGCACTGGAAAGACCACATGCCTTGTTTACCGCTTGTGGAAAGTGTTTCTGAGCTATTGGGAAAGGGCCATGCAGGGTGGAGATCCCTGGATTTGCAAGCTGGTTTCTTCGGTGAGAATGTGCTCGCTCGAAGATGCTCAGACTGATGAAGAAGATGGTGTAAAGGAACAAGGAGGAAGTGAACAGGAACTACCATGCAGTTCAGAGCACCTGCAAAATGATGAATGTGGAACAAACACTGTGGCTTCTGAGGATTCATGTGAGGCTGTTGAAATGTATGAGCATCTGCATCAGTTGTTTATAACGAAAAACCATGTGTTGTGCTATGAAGTCAAGCGCAACTTCACCGAGCTTTTCAAGTCATCTGGCCTGAGTTGCCAGTTTACTCCATTGGATGTGAATATTCACAGGCTTCAGGAGGTAAAGGATGAGAATTTCCCATTGTTTTTGACGTCACGGCAATTCTTGTTGCTGTTGGATGCCTCTTTACCACAGCCATTTTTCCCAAGAAATGAAGATGGTAGCCTCAAAAAAACGATCAAAGGCTGGTCCGTTGAAGAAAGTGATGTCATGTTGGATGATGAAGACCTTGATGAGGCTGAGCTTGATGAATCTTCAATAGAGTTTGTTAAAGAAGACAAAAAGGAAGACAGTCGAAAACTGGTGACATACGAAACATTTACTCATGATATATGGCCTGCAATGATTAAAGGAAAGCAAACGTGCAGCCCATCTCTGGTGTGGATGGAAATAAAGTCATTCCTCAAGGGTTCTGTGGAGGCATTGAACAGCCCGCAAGGCCATTTGAACCTCGCCGAATACAAAGAAATGGGTCAGAAGAGGGCACCAAACTTCAGTGGCGATCGAGATGAGATTTTCCATTTGTTTGAGAATTACCTCCATGTAAAGTCCCAACGGGGTTACTTTGATGAAGAAGATTTGGTGTTCCACATCTTCTCACGACTTCACAAGTTGGAAAGCCTTCCATGGTCAATCCACCAGGTTTATGGCGATGAGATTCAAGATTTCACACAGGTAAGCTGCAAAGATATTTATTCTCAGTTTCTCAATTTTTGTGGTTATTATTATTATTATTATTACTATTATTATACAGTAATACCATGATTTACGTCTCCCCTTTTTACATCATTTCGCAAATATGTCATCACGTTATTAATACCACTACCCAACTTGTGTCGCCTCAACTCACACTTGCATCACTTTAAAAGCTATACCTATACTTATCGAGCGGTTTAAAAACTTACAAGACTGATAGACGCCAGAATACATCACTGAAATACCAAATCGGGAGATTGCAAAGTTGCCGAAACAACTAAGTACTTTGCTTCGCATTGTACAGAAATGTCATGTACTGTAAAATTGGATGTAAGAGTGTTACCTTGGAAATTAAATTGGATGTCATTCGTCAAATGGATGTTGGTGAACATGGTGTTGTCGCTGGGTTATTAAGTTTGCCTTCTACTGCAATGCATACCATCTATAAAAATGCTTCCGGCCACCTTCAGGGGCGGAGGCATAAAAATGCATTCTTGGGTAAAATGCCAGGGGCATAGAAAAGGCCCCTTTATATAAGGGTATGCACCATGTAGCAAAGTATAGAAAAGAAGGGACATTCCATAGCTTGTAGAAAATGCTAAACAATACAAAATAAGGGGCATTCAAAAATCTCATGTGCATGCTGGACTACCCTTGTGTTCTGAGGAGGAACCAAGTAATGCTCTGGAAAAGTTCATATAAAGGGGCGCCAATTTGATTAATATAGCTGCATGAAGAAGTAAATGTATTGTTGTGTCCCCGGGATTAACACCCTTGGGTGACAGATGGCCGACCGAGCTTTAACTCCGAGGCGTATACTCAACTATGGTGATAGTGACAAGCACGGAGGGTAGTGGAGGGCAGCGAGAGCTTACCTGGATGGTCGAGCGCTGCACGGGGGGTTTCCGAACCATAAACAAATAAACAGGGCAGGACAAGGAATTTACAATGTAACAAATAATTAGTTTAATAAAATAAATGCCAGGATGACAAAGAACGTGTGGTAAAATCGAATTGCTAAATGAGGATCCTCCATACGGACTCGTATACAGACACAGGGAGAAATAAACGAAAGTAAAAATGTGTGTGGTGAATTTACCTGCTACTCCGCCTGGCCTACTTGACCGGCCGGGGCCGTCAGAGGTTCCGCGCCCCTGCGCGGGAAAACACGCCTTGACGTGAAGTCGCGTTCCCCCCAACCACTGATGTGAAGTGAACAGGCCCTTGCTCCTTCCTCGTCCCTCCTGATCGGCCGCACCGAGCCCTGACGTTCTTCCCAGGCGCACACACGGCACCAAGCGCCGCCGCCACAAGCCAACGCCAAGGAGAGAGTGAGAGAAGAAGAGAAGCATGCGTCCGCCCTTCCCGTAGCCCGGAACAGAGGGATAGAAAATGCAACTGCTCACAGTGAAGGCCAGCACGGAGAGAGCACAAACTGCGACCGCCTGTGACCAAGCCCAGAACGAGAGAGAGAAAGATGGCGGTCGCATTGCCTTTTTCTCCCTGGTCCTGGAATGTTCTATGATGACGTCACGTGCATGCCAATCAACGAGCACCAATCGCATCAGTCCATGGCCATGACTAATCATCACTTTTTGGAGCGGGGCCTCATGGCCCTTCTTGCCGCTGCTTGAGATGATTCGGCTGGTGGCGTCATTGGTAGTGTTCGGTTCTGGTCCACTGATCATGTTATTTTTAGTGTAGGTGCGGAATGCATGGCTGGTGTTGCAGGCGTCATAAGGAACAAAGGGAAAACCACAGAGGCGACTACATACAGGGAAAGTTACCTTATACCCTAATAATTAGCATAGCTCCACCCCTCGCATGGAGACACATATACGATCTTACCGGACATGCGGGCTGACGTAGTTACAAGAGAGTTTCTTCTTCTTCGTGACATTCAGAGCACACGACCTTATATAATCTACCTGGACTAAGGTATTCCATTGCCTACCCCCATAAACGTTACAGTATTCTATTTGCCAGATGTCGGGCACCCTCCCTTTGATCCATTGATAGAGGAAGAAGAAGAGGTGCCGCCAAATTTGACCTTTTCCAGTAGAGGTTTATTTTTATTCAAATATGTCTGGTGATTGGTTTTTATTTGATTTTTTTTTTTTTTTTTTTTTTTCTATACTGAATCGAGGCTCGTGAAAGAGCTGACAACCGCGAGGGAAAGACAGCACATGGGGACCACGAGGGAAAGACAAAGACAGCACAGGGGGACCACGAGGGAAAGACAAAGACAGTACAGTGGGACCACGAGGGAAAGACAAAGACAGTACAGTGGGACCACGAGGGAAAGACAAAGACAGCACATGGGGACCACGAGGGAAAGACAAAGACAGCACATGGGGACCACGAGGGAAAGACAAAGACAGCACATGGGGACCGCGAGGGAAAGACAAAGACAGTACAGGGGGACCGCGAGGGAAAGACAAAGACAGTACATGGGGACCGCGAGGGAAAGACAAAGACAGTACATGGGGACCGCGAGGGAAAGACAAAGACAGTACAGGGGGACCGCGAGGGAAAGACAAAGACAGTACAGAGGGACCGCGAGGGAAAGACAAAGACAGTACAGGGGGACCGCGAGGGAAAGACAAAGACAGTACATGGGGACCGCGAGGGAAAGACAAAAACAGCACATGGGGACCGCGAGGGAAAGACAAAAACAGCACATGGGGACCGCGAGGGAAAGACAAAAACAGCACATGGGGACCGCGAGGGAAAGACAAAAACAGCACATGGGGACCGCGAGGGAAAGACAAAGACAGCACAGGGGGACCGCGAGGGAAAGACAAAGACAGCACATGGGGACCGCGAGGGAAAGACAAAGACAGTACATGGGGACCGCGAGGGAAAGACAAAGACAGTACAGGGGGACCGCGAGGGAAAGACAAAGACAGTACATGGGGACCGCGAGGGAAAGACAAAGACAGCACATGGGGACCACGAGGGAAAGACAAAGACAGCACATGGGGACCACGAGGGAAAAGAAAGATTTATTACATTTAAAGCAAAAAGTATAGCACTTAGGTGGAATTTGTTTCAAAAGCCATTGATTAGACCTATTGGCCATTGTATATTCCAAGTTTCAGCTAGTTTCAATGCATATATAGTCCTTGAGATATGAACACCAACACATTTTGGGCGGACGGGCGGACAAGACACCAATGTGATTTTTTTTTTTTTTTTTTTGTATACAAGATCGAGGCTCGTGAAGGAGCGAACATTTATCACACAGAAAGACAAACCGACAAACCGACACATAACCGACAAACCGACACATAAAACAAAAAGCATCGGGAGCGGTAGACAAGATGGGGAGAGACGGGGAAGGACACAAACACAACATTTGAGAGCAGGAACCGAAAGACATGGAGACATCGAGAGAACTGTGGGAGGGAGAGGGCTTTGGGGGGGAGGCATGGGAAAGGGGGTGGGAGAGGCATAAAACATATGGACACTGCCAGGACTACCAGGAAAGAAGTTGGAATTACAAACAAGGTGGATCTGGGGTGAATTAGTGGGGGTAGAAAAGATCAAGGTTTTGGATGGGGGAAGATAAGAGATGGTGGTGAACAGCTGTTTTAAAGACCTGGAGGGAGGAGTGGGATTGAAGGGAGTGTGGGAGTTTGTTCCAGAGGCGGGAGAAAAGAGGCATGAAGGAGTGAAGGTGAGCAGAGAGCCGAGATTTTGGCAGTTTAACCATCAGAGTCTTGCTGGCAGATATTGTGCGACCTGTAGGAATATTTGGGGGACAGAGCACAGAGAGAGCTGGGGGAGCAAGGCCGGAGAGGAGTCGGTAGAAGACAAAGACCACCTACCTGCCTGCGGTGAGTGAGTGAAAGGCCCTCAGAGATAGCTTCATCGCGGGAGATTCCAATGATTCTGAAAGCTTTGGTTTCAACAGCGTGAAGCCGAGCTAGGTGTGAGGCAGGAGCACCAGCCCATAGGGGAGAACAGTACTCCATTGAGCTGCGGATGAAAGCCTTGTATGTGGTGATGAGCTCAGGTGTGCCGAGGAAGGACTTCGCACGACGGAGGATGCCCAGTCGGCGACTGGCTTTGCAGGCCAGCTTGGAAATGTGGTTTTCCCAAGAAAGATCATGGCAGATAGTGAGACCCAAAAGCTTGAGCGACAGAACTTCTTGGAGAGGATTGTTGAGAAAGTAGATGGGAGGGTTGTCCAGTCGATCTTTTCGGAGAGACATAGTAAGAGTGTGAGATTTGTCAGGATTGAAAGACATGTTCCACTTGTTTGACCAGTCTGTGATTTTGTCCAGGTCTTCAGAGAGTGAGGAGGCTGCAGACTGCCGATCTGAGGGAAGAGGAATGGAGCGGCAGAGAGTGGAGTCATCAGCAAAGAGATAGAGAGGATTTTCCAGAGAGTCGGAGAGATCATTGATAAAGACCAGAAAAAGCACAGGGCCCAGCACACTGCCTTGGGGAACTCCAGCCTGAACAGGAAGGGGAGATGAGAGAAATCCATTCAGGGCCACACGTTGACTACGACCAGAGAGGAAGTCCGCAAGCCATGCATGGAGATTTCCATGGATACCATAGGAGTAGAGTTTGGTGAGCAGAGCTGGGTGCCAGACCGTATCGAAGGCACGTGATATGTCGAGGGAGACAGCTCTGATTTCCTGTTTGGCATTGAGGACCTCCATCCATTGTTGAGACAGGAGAAGCAGCATGTCCAGAGTAGAGTGACCTGGTCTGAATCCAAATTGATGATCAGAGATCAAGCCATTGGAGAAGAGGAAAGATTTCATATCCGAAGCAATGATGGATTCCATGACTTTGCTGATAATTGGGAGCAGGCTGATTGGTCTGTAGTTAAAAGGATCTGTTTTTGCACCTTTGCGAGCGATTTCAAGGGTTTTCTAAATAAAACTCAAGAATGCATAAATGGACGTTTCTGAAATTTGGAACATATTACCTCAACATACAAAGCATTTACTTCTGAAATTTGCAGCCGATGTCGTCCAGTAGAAGCCGAGAAACGTATTTTCGGTCCCCATGTTAAAGCTGCATCCAGAGAAACAATTCCTTATATAAAGGGAGGGGCGCCCTCCCTTTGATTAATTGATGAAGGAGGAAGAAGAAGAAGAGGTGCCGCTAACTTTGACCCTTTCGAGTAGAGGTCTATTTTTATTTAAAGGTCCACAGACACGGAATTTCACTCAAAATGCATTTGATGTCATCCAAATGTCTTTTTATGGTGAATTCAAATATGGCATTGATTTTTTGTTATATTCACTCTGAAACATTAAAAATGAAAGAAAACCGAACCACTTGGGAACGCCCCTAAAAATTCTGCCCCTTACCTCAAAGCCGATGACGTAATCCATGTGACGTCACCTCCAGAACGCAGCTCGCTCGCAAGCATGCTCCACGTGCATTTGCTTGATACAAATCAAACACATATTTTAACTCCAATTTACATTCTGTTTCCACTTTTAGTGAGAAGTAGGGGTCTGTCAAACCATTCATAAACTTTATTTGGTGCAAATCGGATAATTCATAGCCGAGTTACCTCAGACCGTGAGTTGTTAATTATTTAATTCACCCATAGTTGAATATGTGCAGGCTACTCCACGGAGCGACCTTGCGGGCTTGTTTTAACTCCAATTTACATTCTGTTTCCACTTTTAGTGAGAAGTAGGGGTCTGTGCAACCATTCATAAACTTTATTTGGTGCAAATCGGATAAATTTTAGCCGAGTTACCTCAGACCGTGAGTTGTTATTTATATAATTCACACATAGTTGAATATGTGCAGGCCGCTCCACGGAGCGACCTCGCGGGCTTATCAACGAGGCGAGGCATGACACACATGTGACGCAGCATACCTCAGATCAAGATCAATCAAATCAAAAGTAGAGTACGTACAAATTACACGGAACGGATCGCGGGCCGAAGCATAGCGAATCGAGATGGCATGGACTTCGTTCTGGAGACGACGTCACCGGTCACGTGACCTGCTGTCGCTGAACTCCACTTTTTTGAGGGGCAGGGCATAGCAAGTTGTGAAAAACACTACAAATGTTCAAAATATTGGTCTAATTATCCCATTGTTGATTTAAAAAAAGAAACATGGGTGATTTCTTCACTAGGAAGGTCAAGTTAATATATAAATAACCAGAAACTTTTGAATTACATGGGACCTTTAAATATGTCTGGTAATTGGTTTTTATTTGATTTATACCGATGTGTACTTGCATATAATTGTCAATCAAGAAAAGGTAATGTCCATTTATAGGTAAAAAGCGAAATATAATACGTGAAGTGTCGACATTAGGAATGCATTCCCTGCTTATTCCATTAATTATTGTGAGAAAAATTGCTTTGATTTGAGTCATTTCGAAGTACGTCGCACGTTTCACGAATGCATCCCCAAAGTAAATTTGGGTCTAACAGTAATAATGTTTTAACCTGATCAGGTATTATTAACCTTTCTGCTTTGTGAGTTTATATTTGTAAAAAATAAAAGTTCCATCAAATTAGCTTGAATGATGTGGGGTTGGGTATGTTGTTTGTCATTTTTTTAACTGCGAAAAAATATTTTCTCCAGGCTGAGCTCTCTTTGCTTCTGCTCAGCAACAATGACCCCAACATGATGTTTCTGACTGGGGACACAGCTCAGTGCATTATGCGTGGGATCTCGTTTCGTTTCAACGATCTTTGCTCACTCTTCTACTATGCTGCCAATGCGAAGGTGGGATCCTCCAGGCTGCACAATGTTCGTGTACCTCACCGGATTTATCAGCTCTACCAGAACTACCGTTCCCATTCTGGTACTTTTATACCCTCACCTTTATTGAACATTATTATCAGTGGGAATGTTTGACAATAATGCAGAAGGCGAAAAACATAGAATCATATGATAAAAATAAGTAGTTATCAATGAAGGTACTAAAATGGAAGTACTAAATTTTGGTATCAGAATTGCCTGTTGCATATTGTATCGAAGGAAGCTCCTCCATGAAACCAGAAGATGTGCTGTCCTCATAGCGGCTCTTGCTCATCTGGAAATATGTCATGGATGCCATTGTGAAATAAAATTAAATGCAGTTGGTGTGTGCTGAAGAGGTAACGCATCACATGGAGTCCTCTTTACACGCTCGTTCAAGCAATATTTTTCACATTAACGCTTTTCACCCCTCAGCCCAAATTGGGCTAATGGGTATTGTCGTCCGGGCATCCGTCAACTTTTGGTTTCCATCAATTTCAAGGAGAACGGCTTGTCCGATTAAATCCATTTTTGCAGTGTGTGTTGGGGTTGAGTAGAGGAAGGTTCCTTTCGAAAATGGGTGCGCTGCGATTTTCAATATGGCCGCCACAGCAGCCATCCGGGCGTCCGTCAACTTTTGGTTTCTGTAAATTTCGAGCAGAATGGCTGGTCCGATTAAATCCATTTTTGCAGTGTGTTGGGGTTGGGTAGAGGAAGGATCCTGTCGAAAATGGGCCCGCTGCGATTTTCAATATGGCCGGCACGGCCTCTATCTTGAAATTGGTTTCCATCAATTTCGAGCAGAATGGCTTGTCCGATTAATTTCATTTTTGCAGTGTGTGTTGGGGTTGGGTCGAGGAAGGGTCCTTTCGAAAATGGGCACGCTGCGATTTTCAATATGGCCACCACGGTAGCCATCTTGAAATTGGTTTCCGTCAATTTCAAGCAGAACGGCTTGTCCGGTTAAATCCATGTTTGCAGTGTTTGTTGCGGTTGAGTAGAGGAAGGTTCATGGGCACGCTGCGATTTTCAATATGGCCACCACGGCAGCCATCTCGAAATTAGTTTCCATCAATTTCGAGCAGAACAGCTTGTCCGATTAAATCCATTTTTGCAGTGTGTGTTGGGGTTGAGTAGAGGAAGGTTTTTCGAAAATGGGCGCGCTGCGATTTTCAATGTGGCCGTCACGGCAGCCATCCGTGCGTCCATCAACTTTTGGTTTCCGTCAATTTCGAGCAGAACAGCTTGTCCGATTAAATCCATTTTTGTGTGTGTGTGTGTGTGTGTGTGTGTGTGTGTGTGTGTGTGTGTGTGTGTGTGTGTGTGTGTGTGTGTGTGTGTGTGTGTGTGTGTGTGTGTGTGTGTGTGTGTGTGTGTGTGTGTGTGTGTGTGTGTGTGTGTGTGTGTGTGTGTGTGTGTGTGTGTGTGTGTGTGTGTGTGTGTGTGTGTGTTTTTTTTTGGGGTTGAGTCGAGGAAGGTTCATGGGCGCGCTGTGATTTTCAATATGGCCACGACGGCAACCATCTTGAAATTGGTTTCCGTCAATTTCAAGCAGAACGGCTTGTCCGATTAAATCCATTTTTGCAGTGTGTGTTGGGGTTGAGTAGAGGAAGGTTCCTTTCGAAAATGGGCGCGCTGCGATTTTCAATATGGACGCCACGGCAGCCATCTTGAAATTGGTTTCCTCCATGCATGGGCTGAGGGGTTACGCCCACTTTGCGGTGCTATTTATTAAGAACTTACACCAGTTTTTGGTGATCGCGTCGTCATTTTCATGTTGACGCTTTTTCATCGAGGCAATTTTAAAAACTTCTCCCCGCTGTAACCTCTCTGCTCACTTTTTCATGACAGATTAAATGTGTGTGTTTTCGAGCACTTGTTTTCGATGTCAGAGAAGCATAAGACACCATTAATACGAGCAAGTGATGCTCGTGCATCGAAGAAACGTAAAGACCCTTACGTTTGAAATGAAATTCAACATTATAAAACTGTTTGAGAAAGGGGAAACTCCTTTGCAAATCGGACATTCGCTATCCCTTTTAATTAACCGTTGTACAATCGGGACGATACTCGAGCACAAGGCGAGAATTCTCGAACGTGTGAAAGGATCTGCACTGATGAAGTCAAAGGTTACCAAGAAAAGGAGTGAAGTGATCGCTGAGATGGGAAAACATTTGATTTTGTGGCTCGAGGACCAGACAACAGAAACAGCATGTGTTGATGTTTGTTGCATGCTGTTATGGGCATGAAGGTACAATGACTGTTTTGTGGGCTTTGTTATGTTGTACACCGCACCTTTCCTGTGCCATCTCCAGGCACTGCATAATGTCATTGCCGGGCACCGAAGGGGCTCGGCAATGACGCACGCTGAAAGGGAGTACTCGGTTTTCACTCTGGTTGTTTTCTTTCTTGCTTTCTTGTTTTCTTGTTTGTCCGGGCGATATCTCAGCCATCCTTTGAGCTAGGAAGCTGAAATTGTGGCACAATTGTGAGCAAGTCCTTTGTCAAAAACTTAATTTTTTGGTTATTTTGATTAATCAATTAATTGATGAGTTATTTAATTATTAGCAATTAATTAAGTACTTATACCTTTCCTTTCTCTTCTGGCCATTATCTCAGGCACCTTTTGAGTTAGGAAGCTGATATTTGGACATGCCAATGACCAAGTGATTTGGCTGTAAAGGCTATTTTGTATTTATTGATTAATCAATTAATCGATTAATTATAATTATTTGATTAATGACGAATTTTTTTTTTTTTTAAGTTACATATTCTGATGAAATGGTGGTGGTGTATGTGTTATATTAGCGAATTGATTCATTATTTCATTTTTTTATGATTATTATTTATTTATTTTCATTATTAATTAATTATTTATTTTCTTTCTCATCTGGGCAATATCACAGGCACCTTTTGAGCTAGGAAGCTCATATTTGGACATGACAGTGACCAAGTGATGTGGCTACAAAGGATATTTTTTGGTTTGTTGATTAATCACTTAATTGATTCATTATTTATTGATTAATCAATTAATTATTTAGTTTTTTTTTATTAATGCCTTATTTAATTAAATTTCTAAAAGATACATCTTCGGATGAAGCACTAGTGGTTTAGTTATGCAATTAGCCAATTGATTAAGAAAATATTTTATGATGATCTTTTCTTGATTTTAATTACGTAATTAATCAATCAATTTATTGTGCACCTCTCCCTCCAAATACCATCTCTATGAGATGCACAGCATTGCCACCCGAAGCCTCCCACCATCCCTCCCCCATAACTGAATAGAAGAAAAAGATACTTATTTAGTGATTATGCCAAAACGTACAAATTATTTGCAGGGATCCTGAACTTGGCCTCCAGCGTGGTTGACTTGCTCATCGAGTTCTTCCCCAGTTCATTTGACCGCCTTCCTCCAGACCGTGGTCTCTTCCATGGTCCGCGTCCTGCGATCCTCGATCTTTGCACCTCCGAGGACCTAGCAATCCTTCTCCGAGGAAATCGCCGAGAGTCCCAGCCAATCGAGTTTGGAGCACATCAGGTATTATTGAGTTCTTACTTTTATCGAGTGTCCATGTTTATATGTTCGTTTTTTTTGTTTTGTCATTTTGAGAATTGTGTTAAATTTTTACCTGCAACATGTAGCAGGTCTACAAGAGCTTTGCGTTGTTGTTGCTGTTGTTGTTGTTGGGTTATTGGTGGGGGTCTATTTTTGAAATGTGCACCCATTGGTCGGAAAGCTTCTGGACCACACCCACATCTGTCACTTGACTCAACCCACCATAGCACCGAGATGAAATATGGCCACCATCTTTGTTTTCTGGTGGGCCTAACACCTTAGGCCTCTGCTGATTTATACACTGCCCGGGTTTGTTGCGTCATATTTTCATGGACTTTGCTTGGGTTGAGTGTTATTCACGTCTCATGATGAGGGACCCTGTAAAATCTAATCGTATGTTGAATAACAGCAAGGTTTAATCAAGCCAGTCAGACCACAAGTATGTCAGAACACACGGTAATCAAGCGTTATATTACGCAAATTACAAAGAAAAAACGCGTTACTTAATTTTTGAATGGCCCTATATTGGGGTTAAACAATCTGACCGTGTGACATATCAGCTCGTTCTGATATAATCGTGGGGGTGGTGACATGGATAAATCAAATCAATTTTATTGTCCTATGTATAAAATATCCAATTTAATTTGTTTTGATCTTGGTGCCACAAAAAAGAAAGAAATAAACAAAAAAGGTTCTTAACATTGATAACTATAAACAACAAAAATAAATGCAAGTACAAATACAAAAGCAAGTAGAAGGAAAGCATTCAATCATTTTCCAGTTATTATACATACTACCACCGTTTTAGAGGCCATTTTTCCCCGCAAAGCGGGGGTTGGCCTTTTCGGGGACCGTGGTAGTTGTTGTTTTTTGGTCCCCTTTTTGAAGCAATGTTTTACGGCCGGATGCCCTTCCTGACGCCAACCCTTTTTGCCGCCTTCAACGACAAACAGGGAATTACCAGTGAACTGGTACTCAATTAGCCGACCTCGGAAGGATGACAGGCTGAGTCAACCCCCCTGGCATTATTCGGCGATCAACCGAGATTCGAACCCAGGATCCTAGGATCCTAAGCCGGCACCCTAGCCGCTAGCCCAACACCAGGGATTTGGATAAATACTGCCATTGGATAAATATTATTGAGGAAACGCTTAGACCGGATCCCAATAGCGCAGCGGGGCGCAACCTGGGGGCCATTTGGGGTTTTCCGGGGGTCATGAAGGGGTCATAAATAACATTAATTTGTTGAGCCCATTTTTAGGAACCTAATGCCTAGGTCACACATAGGCGGATTTGTTGGCGACTACTGGCTAGGGTGCATCAAACGCCCAACTATTTTTAAAAAGATGTTGGATTGATCGGTCCCAAATTTTATTTTGTTCCAATCATAAAATAAAGTTGCTATGCAAAATTTGGTAAGGTTTGGACATCATCTTCTGGGTCCACCTCACCATTTCATATTGTGAGTCGGTGGTATCAGAGTTGGAAATTTGACACGCAGCTGTTTTGAGGCCCATAAATAAAAATGAAAGGATTGACTGATTGCTACATATAATAACTCATTGTAAAGGTATTATTGTGCTCTGTAGCAATATATCATCATCATAGGGATAGGGATACAATTCATTTATATACAAATAGTCAAAATAATGATTTTTTTCAAAATATGGATATAAAGCTAAATGAAGAGTATTTTTAAAATATAATATATAAATTAAAGAATATCCTGAATGTTGTAGTCATCTTGTCTTTACAGAGATCTTTTAACTAGACAAGATGATTAAAACAATTATTAGGCTATACTCTAATAAAATTGGATAATTGATTTATTTGTTGTACATAATTATGAAATGACATTATTGTTACTAATACTACCTTTTTCTTTCAGATAAAACAATGGATGGCACAGTAAAGAAAGCATCTGTTGCAACAAGAGAGTCCACCAAGGTGTTTGGTCTTGGAAGTGCCATAACTGAAAAAGATTCCCAGATCAATGGCACCAGACTTCCAACTTGTTTACAAGTACTACGTTGTTTCATGTGGCACACGGAAGATGGCAAACTTGAACGACGCTCTCGGTGGGAATCAGCAAAGCTTGTACTGCAGAAAGTGACACCATTTTATGGCAAGGCTAATATTCCTATCATCTCTGAACGCAAGGCTATTGAGAAAATTATCAAACTTGCAGATGATAATTCCAAGCTTAGATCAATCCCTATCAACCGAAGAACAACTCCAGCAAGCATCACAAAGGTGAATCAAATGGAGATGAAATTTATGGAGACATTTCCCTTGTGGCCCAATGATGCTAGTTCTCACATCAAGAATCCTGAAGACTTAGCATTCCTGGAATCTATGAAGACAGATCGCTGTGCAACATTTGGCTGCCAAGATAAACTGTTGGCAGATAAGATGCAGCGTAAAGTGAACCGCGAGGAAAAAGAATCAGAGAGGCGAGCAAGTATGGAGCTGGAGTTCAACATAAATACTACAACCACTGTGTATAATATTAGTGACAGTAATGAAGAAGTAACTCTTGGACCTTCAACAAGCACACCAACAACCTCAAGAAGTCATCATCGTTTAGTTAGACCTGGCACATCAGTTTTCATTCCACATGACATCCTGAAGAGGCCCAGTCTTGTTTCACTGGCAACAAGGATGAAGATGACACCAACCCAACAGGCTGCTTTCACAGAAGCTCTTATTGAAGAAACAGGAGGGGATGTAGCGAAGGTGTCAACATCATATGCTACAGCAGATAAATCAAGACGCAAAATTGGACAGCATATTGCTACTACCTGTAAGGACAAATGGATACCTCCGAAGCTTGCTACGTTGCACTGGGACTCAAAGCTGCTTCCATGCTTAACTAACCAAAACACTTTTGAAGAACGCCTGGCTGTGCTTTTGGGTTCTCAAACTGATATGAAGCTGCTGGGTGTTCCATCCTACAAGCCTGGAACAGACCGTAAATCTGGAGATATAATTGCTCAGCTGACTAATAACCTACTTGAATCATGGAACTGCCAAGAGAATGTTGTCAACTTGACATTTGACACAACTGCATCTAACACCGGCCACATCAGTGCAGCGTGTGTAACAATTCAACAACGGCTTAACAAAGCTCTTCTGTGGTCAGGCTGCAGACACCACATTGGTGAAGTCATTCTTACGCACATTTTTACTGATCTTAAAGTTGAAGCATCTAAGTCACCAGATATCTTCCTCTTCTCAAGGTTTTGCAAGAACTTTGAAATGTTTCCACACACATTCAATGAACCACTTTCACGATTTGATCCATCTCAACTAAATGAAGCAGCAACAAGTTTGACAAGTGACTGGCAAAATAATGTTCTCAGACTCTGTCACACCGAGCAATCTCTAATACGTGATGATTATTTGGAATTTGTTGATCTGTGTACTGTATTCCTTGATGGTGAAGTAGCTGAACATCAAATAACCTTCAAGCGTCCTGGTGCACTGCATAAAGCCAGATGGATGGCGAAGCTCCTCTACTCAATCAAATTATGTCTCTTCGAAAAACAAATCGCTGATCTTCCAGCAGGTACAATTACCACAGAAAAACAAGCGCCAAAGATCAGAGAATTTGTCACGTTTGTCACTCTAGTATACAGCTCCTGGTGGATGACATGTACCTCTGTCACCGATGCCCCATGGAATGACCTGCAGCTCATCTCCAAACTGAAACAGTATGAAGCTGTCAATGCTGGAATCTCAAGAAGTGCCCTGAAAGCCTTCAAACGACATCTCTGGTACCTCACAGAAGAGATGGTTCCACTTGCCCTCTTCAGCTCAGTTGTTCCTCATGACCATCGCCATGCTCTGGCAGACAGACTTCTGGAGGTTCAGCCAGATTTTCCAGTAACCAACCCACAAGGACGGTTTGGTACTGGGTTTGGAAAGCCCAGATTTCCTGATGACTTGACTGAGAAGACCACTCTGGCTGATTTTGTTGGACCAGATTCATGGTACCTATTTCATCATCTGAAGCTTGACTGGGCATTTCTAGTTACCGATGTTCAAGAATGGACTAACTCTGCAGCCTACCAGACATCATGGACTAATGTTGAAGCCTTGAATGTGGTGAATGACTCTGCAGAAAGGGGAGTTAAGCTTAGCTCTGACTTCCTTTCAGCAGCCAGAAGTGAAGACCACTACCAAAATGTGCTACAAGTTGTTGAGCACAACCGCAAGGAGAAACCGAATCTTCGAAAGCGAGCAGCTCAAGACTAAACTGTCAGAAATATCCATGAAAACTACAGTATCTTTGTTTTGTTTCTATTTTCATGTTCATCCATACCCATAGTCAGATGTACTCGTATTAAGATGATAAATGCTAAGATTGTGTATATATGATTCTACTGTAATAAAAATTATATCATTCTGGTATCTATAATACATATGATTATACCAATAAAATCATGATTTTGACTATTTGTGTATAAGTGAATTATATCCCTATCCCTATGATGATTATATATTGCTACAGAGCACAATAATACCTTTCCAAAGAGCTATCGTATGTATGTAGCAATCGGTCTATCCTTTCATTTTTATTTATGGGCCTCAAAACAGCTGCGTGTCAAATTTCTGACTCTGATACTACCGACTCAAAATCTAATTTGCTGAGGTGGACCCAGAAGATGATATCAAAACCTTACCAAATTTTGCGTAGGAACTTTATTTTATGACGAACAAAATAAAATTGGGGACAGATTGTTTTCTTGACATAGGGGCGTTTGATGCACCCTACTACTGGCGACTGAAAAAATCGCCACCATCCGCCGACAATCGTAATGAAACCGTAATGGACGGTCGCCTGTAGTTGCGGTTATCCTCCCCAGGTCGGCTGCAGTCGGCAAGAGTCGCAAAGGGGCCAAAAAGTTTTTTAAATGTTTAAAAACGGCGCGCTCAGTCGCAATGGAAAAAAATCCGCCATGCTGTTGTGATGGAGCCGCCATGCTGTCGTGATGGAGCCGCCATGCTGTCGTCGGTATCCGTAATAAGAGCGTAAAGCGGCCGCAACCCAGTCGCTCATATACATAGTCTTCCGCAATCGCCCCACCAGCTAGCACGGCAGAGATGCGAATGCCATACGGCCTTCCTGCGGCATCTTCCCGACTACGGGCCGACACTGTTGCAGCTGCATATCGACTACAGAAGAACTGTCACGTCTCCCCTGCGGCTATGGGAGACTGACGACGACAGCAGTAGGACTAGTGGCGGCCGAGTTACGGCCATTGGCGACAGAGATAGTACTGCCTGGCGACTGCATTACGACATACCACGATTCCATGGCAAGACAGGATGGTGTGAGGGTCTCCGTGGAGTGAGGTCCTGTGGTGCCGACAAGGATATGGCTTTATTGTTTGGACTTGGGACTTTTGGGAACGTTATTTTTGGGACTTTGGTCCTTTGGAAACTTTATTTATGGGACTTGGGACCAGTGGAAATAATTTGTTGGACTTTATTTCCATTCTCTCTCCCTGCAGAAAAGTTTGATTATTATGTTGGAACCCATCTGTGGATTGGTCCCATCGGCCGATGGGTCTGACCCATCCGTGGATGCACGAGAAATGACAATGCAGACCCACCGGCCGATGGGTCCGCGCCATCCGCGGATGTGCTGCCCACCTCGAAGGAATGTGTCGACAGAATGGTGCCAGGAATTGCCATATAAACGATGGAGAGCGACATGATCTTATTTAAATGGAGCGACATTATCTTATTTTTATCTTATCGACAAACCACATGTCACGGACTGCTTTATAAACATTTATGACATCAATTGCTTATTTTTAGGTTCAAATAAACATACTCATCCACCATTGATGCATACACATTCCTTCAAGGTGAACAACACATCCGCAGATGGCGCAGACCCATCGGATGGCGCATAATGTCGCTCCATTTAAATAAGACAATGTCGCTCTCCACCGTTTATACAGCAATTCCTGGCACCACTCTGTCAACACACCCCTTCAAGGCGAACAACACATCCGCAGATGGCGCAGACCCATCGGCCGATGGGTCTGCACCGTCATTTCTCGTGCATCCACAGATGGGCCAGACCCATCGGCCGATGGGACCGATCCACAGATGGGTTCCAACAATTACATTACAATGATACATCTTTATTAACTTTATAAATTGTACATCAAACATCTTTATGCTTCATGTCATACATCATTGAAATGAATAAAGTGAAATGTAAAATAGAGACATAAAGATTTAAAAAGTTGTGTGAATCGTCTCCAATCGCCGGCGGTCTTATTGCAGTCTTGCGGACGTCGGAGTACACCGCCACCCGGCCCCAATGCAGTCGCCGCAATCCGCCATCGGTCGTAATCTAGCCGCCAGACTGTCGCCACGCTGCCACCGTGCATCCGCAATGCAGTCGTCGTCGATCTTCGACAGTCGCCATCCCACTCGGGGCGTCGTCGCAATGCAGGCGCAATGTGGCCGCCTGCAGTCGCCATACTGCCGCCTGACCATATTTGACCGCCCGAAATCGCCAGTAGTCGCCGAAAAATCTTGATCGCCGGCAGTCGCCGGTAGTCGCCAAAATATCCGCCTATGTGTGACCTAGGCATAACAAAGGTACATACCACACACAGTATTTTGTTCGCGTATGGGCGTACGTCACGACCCGGGGGTTAAGAACTGCTGCAATAGAGCAATAACGCTCCCCAGAAGGAAGAAGCTCAAAAAGATTTCCCAGGTGATATTGGTCCCAAACTATATCAACAGCTTGGCCAATTTCCTGATTGTTACACAAGGACTGCACATTACGCAGTCCACCGCCAAAAACGCTGTGCAGTTTGCACAATTTTGTCATTCCGGCATTGATCGTCCTCCACAGCATTAGCAACAGCCAAGACACTCTCCACCACTGCCCCATAGAACTTAACCAACAGTGAACAATCAACGCCGAAACTCTTAAGGCATCTCAAAAAACAAACAAACGTTGTGTGCTTTCTTAACACAATAATCAATTTGGACTGACCATTTCAGATCTGCTGAAATACAAATTCCAAGGAATTTGAAAGATTCCACAATTTTGACTCCATTCCCATCGATAATAAATAGCACCGCAAAGCGGGCGTAACCCCTCAGCCCATGCATGGTGGAAACCAATTTCAAGATGGCTGCCGTGGTGGCCATATTGAAAATCGCAGCGTGCCCATTTTCGAAAGTAACCTCCTCCACTCAACCCCAACACACAATGCAAAAATGGATTTAATCGGACAAGCAGTTCTGCTTGAAATTGACGGAAACCAATTTCAAGATGGCTGCCGTGGCGGCCATATTGAAAATCGCAGCGCACCCATGAACCTTCCTCTGCTCAACCCCAACACACACTGCAAAAATGGATTTAATCGGACAAGCAGTTCTGCTCGAAATTGACAGAAACCAATTTCTAGATGGCTGCCGTGGTGGCCATATTGAAAATTGCAGCGCGCCCATTTTCGAAAGGCACCTTCCTCTACTCAATCCCAACACACACTGCAAACATGGATTTAATCGGACCAGCCCTTTCTGCTCGAAATTGATGGAAACCAATTTCAAGATGGCGGCCGTATTGAAAATCGCAGCGCGCCCATTTTCGAAAGGAACCTTCCTCGACTCAACCCCAACACACACTGCATGCAAAAATGGATTTAATCGGACAAGCCATTCTCCTTGAAATTGACGGAAACCAAAAGTTGACGGACGCCCGGACGACGCCCGTGATGACAATACCCCTTAGCCCAATTTGGGCTGAGGGGTGAAAAGGGGTTAGATTTTGGAACAATTTCACTGAAAGTCTGCAATAACTTCCTTGGTTTTCACAAAATTTAACTCCAGATTGTTTTGAGAACACCAGTCAACTATAATTTCCATTTGCTTCTTTCTGTTAGTTACCCTCACTTGTGTCAAGAAGGCCAGCAATAGTATTATGAGCAAATTTCGTCATGGAACAATTGCTAAAAGACAATTTACAGTCGGTCATATGTGAAAAGTGAATATAATGTTACATTTGTGAGGGGTAGGCATTACCTTAGTCCAGGTAGAATTGTATAGGTAGTGTGCTCCGACTGTCGTGAAGAAGAAGAAACCCTATGTATCATAAGTCGGGATCCGGTAGACCGTATGTGGTGCAAGTGCGCATCTTCGTTCCCATCACGAGGGGTGAGGTTATGTTAATTAGTTAGGGATTATGGGTAATTAATCCCCTGTATGTATTGGACTCTGTTAGTTTTACTCTGTTCCTTATGACACCAGCAGCACACACACAAAGCCAGGCAATCGCACATTTATACACTAAATAAAAGCGACCGGAACCGGGACATTCAACTACCGCTGGTGCCGCAGCCGTCGCATCGCAACACAAGCAGGCATGTCCGAGAGACCACGCCCCGAAGAGCAGTGATTGGTCCAGGATTGATTGGCGCAAGGACCACTAAGATGGGATTGGGGGAGCAGGCACGGATGACGTCAGAGCGTTGAGTATGAAGGAACGCTCTCCCCGAAATTTTCTCTTCTTGGCTGTCCCTCTTGACTTCCTCGCATCTTCTGGTTTTGGTGGTAAACGGTCATGATTTGATATCTCGCTCTACTTTGGGAGTTCACGGCGAGTGGTCGGAGTTCATAGCGCTCCTGCACGAGGGGAATTCATTGACGAGCAGGGCCGAGTGGAACGGGCGCGGCCTGCTGACATCACGCTCGGCGGCGAGAGACGCGGACTGCACAGGAGGCCAAGTTCCCGCTTGCGGCAGTGCAGCCTGTGGTTCCCGCACAAGGACATGGGGGCCTGGACGATTCCTGGCGAGGTTCAAGAGCTGCTCAGAGCTAAGTGCCTACAAAATAACGCATTTATTTTCACAGTTATTTTTCCCTTTGTCTGTATTCGAGTCTGTATGTGGACGTCCCGGTTAGGAATCATAGTTTTTGTTGTGCATTCTTTGTTACCGGCATTCTTCAATAAAGCCGGAAATTTTGTACATTTTAATTCCGTGTCGGTTTGAGTTAATTGATTATCCAGGTGCGAAGACGTCGGGTGGAAGCCGTCCAGGTAAGTTCGTTATCCTCCTTTCCCTCGCGTGTAAAGAATACCGTCACCATTGGATTGAACGCCTTGGAGTTAAAGCTCGTTTTGTCATCCGTGTTGCCCTGCGGTGTTCACTATAGGGCAGACACACATCAATAATAAATGAGAAAGAACACAACCTTGGGGCATACCTGAGTTCAAGGTGATCGATTTTGAAATCGACAAGCCAATTTTAACCACCTGCGGCTTTTATAAAAGAAAGTCCAACAGCCAACTACATATCGATCCGTCAAGACCGAGTTTAAGTTTAAAATACACTACTCACAATAAGTTAGGGATATTGGCAGGTTCTTTGGTGTGGTTGATTTTGTGTATTAATTATGTTGAAAAAAGTTGTTGGTCCTAATTCTATGGTTATTAATGAGTGTGAAAAAACAGCATTCTTGATTTCAATACGCCAACCCTAACCCCTATAAAAAAAATCAACTCACTCACACAATATCCCTAACTTATTGTGAGTAGTGTATATTTACCTCCGCCACCAAAGGTGGATGGAGGTTATGTTTTCACCCCTGTCTGTCTGTCTGTCTCTGTCTGTCTGTCTGTCCTGTATGTATGTATGTCTGTCCGTTTGTGAACGAAATATCTCAAAAAGTGTTGGATGGATTCGGACGAAATTTGGCAGAGATGTAACATATGTGACGAGGACGAAATTATTAGATATTGGTGAAGATCCGGATTCGGATCCGGCTACTAGAATTTTTAAAGTGATTCTTCACCATTGGGATATGGGGCCAAAAACGATACTTAGCAGGATATCTCAAATAGTTATGGATGGATTTGGACGAAACCTGGTGGACCAGTTGGGTGTCTGACAAGGATGATTCGATTCGATTTTGGTAAAGATCTGAATATGGATTCGTATACGAGAATTATTTAATTTTTTCAAGTGATTCTTCACCATTGGGAGATGGGGCCAAAAACGATACATAGCGGGATATCTAAAAAAGTTATGGACGGATTTGGACGAAACTTGTTGGACAGGTTGTGTGTTTGACAAGGAAAAATCTATTCAATTTTGGTGAAGATCTGGATCCGTATCCAGCAAGTAGAATTTTTAAGTGATTCTTCACCATTGAGTGATATGGTCAACCAGGTGGAAGTATGCTCTCTACTGAGTGCCGTTCTAGTTGACTGTAATCATAGTTACCTCCGCCATTATATGATGAAATAGTTGTTTGCACAAGGATCTTTTTCTTCAAAGATGGCAGCGCGCACAGAAGCAGCGCAATTTGTGTCTCCCAGACTCTTTGTCTCCCGTGCGCACGATGCTATTTACGGGCAAACATATTTGCAGCCAAACATATTGTTACGGACGCGGTTAAAGATGTTATTTACCGAGCGGTTGGTATTACCGCGACCGAACAGTTATTCCCCGACTAATACCCGATTTGCCCCAAACTTTTTTTTTTCTTTTTTTTTTTTTGTATACAAGATCGAGGCTCGTGAAAGAGCGAACATTAATCACACAGAAAGACAAACAGACACACAAAACAAATAACATCGGGAGCGGTAGACAAGATGGGGAGAGAGGGGGAAGGACACAAACACAACATTTGAGAGCAGGGACCGAGAGACATGGAGACATCGAGAGAACTGTGGGAGGGAGAGGGCTTTGGGGGGAAGGCATGGGAAGGGGGGGGGGGGGGTGGGAGAGGTATAAAACATATGGACACTGCCAAGACTTCCAGGAAAGAAGTTGGAATTTCAAACAAGGTGGATCTGGGGTGAATTAGTGGGGGTAGAAAAGATCAAGGTTTTGGATGGGGGAAGATAAGAGATGGTGGTGAACAGCTGTTTTGAAGACCTGGAGGGAGGAGTGTGATTGAAGTGAGTGTGGGAGTTTGTTCCAGAGGCGGGAGAAAAGAGGAATGAAAGAGTGAAGGTGAGCAGAGAGCCGAGATTTCGGCAGTTTAACCATCAGAGGGTGGCTGGCAGATCTTGTGCGACCTGTAGGAATATTTGGGGGACAGAGCACAGAGAGAGCTGGGGGAGCAAGGCCGGAGAGGAGTCGGTAGAAGACAGAAAGACCACCTACCTGCCTGCGGTGAGTGAGTGAAAGGCCCTCAGAGATAGCTTCATCGCGGGAGATTCCAATGATTCTGAAAGCTTTGGATTCAACAGCGTGAAGCCGAGCCAGGTGTGAGGCAGGAGCACCAGCCCATAGGGGAGAACAGTATTCCATTGAGCTGCGGATGAAAGCCTTGTATGTGGTGAGGAGCTCAGGTGTGCCTAGGAAGGACTTCGCACGACGGAGGATGCCCAGTCGGCGACTGGCTTTGGAGGCCAGCTTGGAAATGTGGTTTTCCCAAGAAAGATCATGGCAGATGGTGAGACCCAAAAGCTTGAGCGACAGAACTTATTGGAGAGGATTGTTGAGAAAGTAGATGGGAGGGTTGTCCAGTCGATCTTTTCGGAGAGACATAGTAAGAGTGTGAGATTTGTCAGGATTGAAAGACATGTTCCACATGTTTGACCAGTCTGTGATTTTGTCCAGGTCTTCAGAGAGTGAGGAGGCTGCAGACTGCCGATCTGAGGGAAGAGGAATGGAGCGGCAGAGAGTGGAGTCATCAGCAAAGAGATACAGAGGATTTTCCAGAGAGTCGGAGAGATCATTGATAAAGACCAGAAAAAGCACAGGGCCCAGCACACTGCCTTGGGGAACTCCAGCCTGAACGGGAAGGGGAGATGAGAGAAATCCATTCAGGGCCACACGCACGTTGACTACGACCAGAGAGGAAGTCCGCAAGCCAAACTTTGGCCGGATCGCGCCACCGCTATTCAATCGGGAAAACTCTAAAGCGACCGAATACAAAGAGGAAAAGGAATAAGACGAGGAGACGTACAGAAGAGTAATTGGATTTATTATTTACACATATAATCAAGAAGAAAGTAGTCACGTTTATTTACAGACGAGATTAGATACACAGTGCAACGCTAGCTTACCTACAGTCTTAATTAACCCAGGGACAGAACAAACACGGACAGACTTACGCGGGGAATGATGATAGGGATGGCAGGTGATGGATGGCTTGCGGGATAGGGAGGTCCAACTGGTCCTGCAGCTGATCGACTAGTGGGCAGCCGCCGCTCCTTCGCGGCCCTGCTCCAAACTGCCGTCCAGGCCTCACGCTGCTGTGGCTGCAGTTTCGGTGGCTCCAGCTGCAGCAAATGCAGTTTCAGTGGCTCGAGCTGCAGCAAGTGCAGTTTCGGTGGCTCGAGCTGCAGTGAGTGCAGTTTCGGTGGCTCGAGCTGCAGTTCAACCCTGGACTTCTTTCACAGTTTCTCTGTCGTCAAAGCTCATCTCCCTTGTCTGCTCTGTAAAGGCTCATCTCTCTTCTGCCACTTGGGAAACGCCCTGCCGTGGGTTATATAGGCCCCACCCCTCAACCTTCGCGAACCTCCTCGATGTTTCTTTCCACACCCTCTCCAAGTCCAACCCCTTGTTCGTGGTTGGTTGAGTGGGGCTGACTCACTCCTCCCCTCTATGACGAGGTGGGGACCCGCCTTTCTTCCCCAACCCTGCCTCGTGGTCAATGGCGGCAATTGGAGCGGAGGTAGTTTCCAATCGACGAAAAGGGGGAATGGAGGTTTTGGGAATGGGAATGAAGGGAATCTATCTCTTTCACTTGGTGCAATGGAGTACTTCTATTAATGGGAGACACAGCCTTACCCGAAAACACAGAATAAGATATAACTATTGAACAGGGGTATTCTATGATTGGCTGACGTGTATGCTTGTGGACTAATTATGGGATGCCCTTTTGACCTTTACACAGCTCCGGAGGCAGGAGGCGCAGACTCGAGCAATATTCATCACCAATTTACCACAATACAACACAATCAAAAAAAATACAGTCCTCATATCCGCAACAATATTTTACAGACGTCAGGCACTTTGTGACACTGGAGCTGAGTGTACACTACCCAAATTCAGCAGGAATTATTTCATCTCCAACATAGCCAGAACACCGGGATCAGCGCTGCGAACATCCCCAGCCGGAAATCAATAGCTAACATCCCCAGCCGCTCCGATAGAACAGCTGACCGGTATGAGCAAAGGAGGTGGATTGTGCATTTATATAAACAATGCTTGGTGCACAAACTCAGACATTGTTGAGAGACACTATGCTGCTGATCTGGAATTCCTTATTGTTAAGTCTCGGCCTTTTTACTTTCCTCGGGAAATTACGGCTGTTTACATCCCACCACATGCTAATGCTCGGCAAGCACTGAAGGACCTACACAGTGCCATTAGCAAATAAACAGACCGCGCACCAGGATGGAGCCTTTATTGTCGCGGGGGACTTTAACCAAACAAACCTCAAAACCGGACTCCCTAAATTCCACCAGAATGTTTCCTGCCCGACAAGAGATGAGAATACACTGGACCATGTTTACACCAACATTGCAGACGCATACAAGGCCACACCCTTCCCCCATCTCGGGCAGTCGGACCACCTCTCTTTTTTTTCTTTCTTAACCCTGGCATACAGATCTGTCATCAAACGAGTCAAACCATTTGTAAGGTCAGTTAAAGTATGGCCAGAGGGGGAAGTTTCAGAACTGCAGGACTGTTTGGAACGCACTGACTGGAACATGTTTGCTCGGAAAGCCACACAGGACTCTCACACTGACATTGAGGAATATGCTTCCACAGTTTTATTCTACATACAGTTGTGTAGAGAATGTCACAACCCAGAAGGACATACGGACATTCCCCAACCAGAAACCATGGATGAACGGGGAGATCTGCTCGCTGCTGAAAACACATGACACGGCATTCAAATCCGACGACATTGTGGCATACAGTGCAACCAGGTCTAACCTGAAAAAGGGCATCAGGAACAACAACAAACAACAACATGCATTTTAAGGCCATTTTCCCTGCTAGAGCGGGGGTTAGCCTTGTGCTCGGGAAGCACAAGTCAAACTTGTGCTTCCCCATGACAATCTTCTCCATCTTGCCCTATTTTCTGCATCTCTCCTTGTTAACCCCCTTGCCCGCATTTCTTCTTCCACCATCTTTAGCCAAGTCTTTCTCGGTCTTCCCCATGACAATCTTCTCCATCTTGCCCTATTTTCTGCATCTCTCCTTGTTAACCCCCTTGCCCGCATTTCTTCTTCCACCATCTTTAGCCAAGTCTTTCTCGGTCTTCCCCATGACAATCTTCTCCATCTTGCCCTATTTTCTGCATCTCTCCTTGTTAACCCCCTTGCCCGCATTTCTTCTTCCACCATCTTCAGCCAAGTCTTTCTCGGTCTTCCCCGTCCTCTACTTCCTTCTACATTCATTTCCATCACTCTTCTCAACCAGTCACTTTCATCCTTCCTCAACACATGACCAAACCATCTCAACCTGTTCCTCTTCACAGCATCAATCACAGGCTCTATTCCCATCATTTTTCGCAATTCATCATTTATCTTCCTCTCAACGATACTCCGCACATCCATCGAACCATTCGCATTTCCACCCTTTCCAACCTTCGTTGCTGCTCTACGTTCATTACCCATGTCTCGCTCCCATAAATCATAACACGTCTTACACATGCAGCATACACCTTTCCCTTCAGCGTCAACGACACTCCCCTCCTCATCAGCACGCCACTCAGTTCCCGAAACTTCTTCCATGCAAATCTCACTCTAGCAACCGTTGCCGAGTCTGATCCACCTTCTCCATTCAGCATGTCTCCGAGGTAGCAAAATGTTTTCACACCTTCCAGCTTCACGCCGTCTCCAAGATCCAACTCAACATTTCCTCCATGTGCACTGTGCAGCTCCCTCTGTGCACACTTTACATTTGAATGTAGCTGCCACACTGGTTAATGACCCTCTCAGACCACTACATTTTTGATGAACACACTCAGCGCACATTGTACATTTTATGGAGTTCACTCCGACACCCTTCCTGCACACAGCACAGGGCCACTTCCCAGTTCTTTCCACCTCACCACATGCTTTACCACTTGCCATCACCTTCGTCTTTCCGATATTCACCTTCAGACCTTTTGTCTCCATACATTCCTTCCACTTGTTCATTTTTTCCTTCAGTCCATCCATACTTTCCGCAATCAACACCAGATCATCTGCATACAACAACTCCCACGGTAAACCCTCCTTTACGTTCTGAGCCAGCACCTCCATCACAGCTACAAATAGTAGTGGACTTAGTACCGACCCCTGATGCACTCCCACCTTCACCTCAAACTCACCACTGTTCCCGTCCTTCGTCCTTACAGCTGTGCGCGCTCTTTTGGACATTGCCATCACTACTCTGATCAACCATTCCTCCACTCTGAACTTCCTCATTGTGCATGTCAATACTTTGCGTGGAACCCTATCGAATGCTTTCTCCAGATCAACAAACCCAAGAAACAACTTCTTCCTCTTCTCCATGTACTTCTCCTGCAGCTGCCTCACAATAAAAAGCGCGTCTGTCGTTCCTCTTCCTGGCATAAATCCAAACTGCATTTCGTTGATCTTCACTTTCTTCCTTATCCTCTTCTCCAACACCCTTTCCAATACCTCCATTCCATGCTCCAATAACTTTATCGCTCGGTACGAGCCACACTCTGGAGGGTCACCTTTCCCCTTGTATAGAGGGACGAGGGTACTCAGTTCCCAATCCACTGGAATGCGGCCTTCTTTCAGTGCCAGATTACAGATCTCTGTCATTCTCTTCACACCCCAACTTCCTGCTGCCTTCAACATATCTCCCACAACTCCTGTCGGCCCTCCCGCTTTTCTACTCTTCATTGCTTTTATCGCTTCCTCAACTTCCTTCTCAGTTATCTTCTATGCCGGTCCTAAAACTGGGTTACTCTCTATGTTGCCATCCCATTCATTCTCCGTATTCAACAGCATTTTCATATATCTTTTCCATCTTCCTTTAATTCCACCTGGGTCCACAACGATTTGTCCCACTTCATCCTTCAAGCAACTCACCCCCATCACATCACACCTCTCTTTAACTATCTGCTTTGCAATCCTGAATACTGCTCTCTGACCCTCTTCCGAATCCAAGCGTTCTCCGAACATTTGCCTCCATGCCTCCTGCGCCTTTGCTACCTCTTTCTTTGCAGCCTTCTTGGCTGCCTTATAACTTTCATGCTCTGCTGTTTCTGCTCCCGTACCCTTCGCCTTCTGCCACTCCTTGAACTTCTTCCTCTTCTCGTCAATCCTCTTTCCAACTTCATCATCCCACCACCATGTTTCTGCCTCGGTGCCTCGGTGGTCCTTTTGTCCATCCACATACCTCACCAACGGCTCCCAACAGACTAGCTTTCATTGACATCCAACCACTTTCAAGCTCAACCACATCATCCTCGACCCTACTCAGCCTCTCTTTTAATGCCTCCCTTACTGTCACCTGTTTCAACCTCCACACCTTCATTCTCGGTTGGTACTTCACCCGCCGAGCTCTCTCTCCTTGCACCTTTCACCCTTATGTCGCAGACAACCAGGTGGTTCTGTGAAACAGCCTCCTCCCCCGGGATCACCTTTGTGTCCCGGAGGTGCCCCCTATCTCGCCTACGCAGCATCAGGTCGTCAACGGTTGTCGTCGACCCACCTGACGTGTATGTGACAAGCTTATTATCCTCTTTCTGGAACTGAGTATTACAAATCAACAAATCAGCTCCATCAGCAAACTCCAAAATCCTTTCACCTTCTCCATTTCTCACACCATATCCGTAACCCCCATGAACTCCCTCAAAACCATCCATACTCCTTCCCACATGTCCATTTAGGTCTCCTACCACAACAACTTCCTCATCTTTCACGTTTTCCATCAGCTTCTCTATCGCACACCAGAACTTGTCCTTCTCTTCATCGCTCCGACCAACCTGCGGAGCATATCCCGAGATGACGTTCACCAAGAGCTTTCCAATCATCATTTTCACCATCATCAACCTATCACTCGCTCTAGTCACACTCAACACACTGTCTGCAAACTCCTCAGAAAACAGGACACCAACACCATTCACGCCCTCCAGGCACCCTTGCCACACAAACTTGAATTTCTGTCCCTGCCTACCCTTCACCATTCTCACACCACTTCCCTTCCATCTCGTCTCTTGCACACAACATATGTCCACTCTTCTTCTGACCAATACTTCCACCACTTCTCCTGATCTCCCTGTCATTGTCCCTACATTCCATGTCCCAAACCTCAGAAACCGATCTCCACTTCGGGCTGAACCCTGCCCATATGTAGTTGTAATTGTCATGGTTCTCTTTTTGAGGCAATGTTTTTTTTTATGGCCGGATGGCCTTCCTGACGCCAACCCTCTTAGTCGTCTCTTACGACGCGCCGGGATACGGTGTACCTATTCTAAATCCAGGGTACACACTGGGAAACGTTTAAAACATGGAAATTCTGGGGTGGGGGGGGAGGGTCATCACGGCTGCGGGTGTCCCGTCAGCACCACGCCACGTTTGCCCGGTCAGCACCACACCACGGCGGCCCGGTCAGCACCACACCACGGCAGCCCGGTCAGCACCACACCACATTTGCCCGGTCAGCACGACGACGGCCCGGTCAGCACCACACCACGTTTGCCCGGTCAGCACCACACCCCGTTTGCCCGGTCAGCACCACACCACGTTTGCCCGGTCAGCACCACACCACGTTTGCCCGGTCAGCACCACACCACGTTTGCCCGGTCAGCACCACACCACGTTTGCCCGGTCAGCACCACACCACGTTTGCCCGGTCAGCACCACACCACGTTTGCCCAGTCAGCACCACACCACGTTTGCCCGGTCAGCACCACGGCGGCCCGGTCAGCACCACACCACGTTTGCCCGGTCAGCACCACACCACGTTTGCCCGGTCAGCACCACACCACGTTTGCCCGGTCAGCACCACACCACGTTTGCCCGGTCAGCACCACACCACGTTTGCCCGGTCAGCACCACACCACGTTTGCCTGGTCAGCACCACACCACGTTTGCCCGGTCAGCACCACACCACGTTTGCCCGGTCAGCACCACACCACGTTTGCCCGGTCAGCACCACACCACGTTTGCCTGGTCAGCACCACACCACGTTTGCCCGGTCAGCACCACACCACGTTTGCCCGGTCAGCACCACACCACGTTTGCCCGGTCAGCACCACGGCGGCCCGTTCAGCACCACACCACGTTTGTCCGGTCAGCACCACGGCGACCCGGTCAGCACCACGGCGACCCGGTCAGCACCACCCCACGGCGGCCCGGTCAGCACCACACCACGTTTGCCCGGTCACCACCATGGCGGCCCGGTCAGCACCACACCACGTTTGCCCGGTCAGCACCTCGGCGGCCCGGTCAGCACCACACCACGTTTGCCCGGTCAGCACCACGGCGGCCCGGTGAGCACCACACCACGTTTGCCCGGTCAGCACCACACTGAACCTATGCCTCTCGTCACCTCCGCTGCGTCCGTCCCACGCGTTGGTCATGCCTCGTTCAAGGGCTGAGTGAGCTAATGGCGTCACGGGATGGTTCATGATGTGTCCAGGGTGCTCATTCTTATCCTCGTGTTCTTATCTCTCGAAATCACCAAGGGTCCAAGACGCTCCTTCGCAGGCAAAACCTCCCAATACTCCGCCAGATGCCTGCACCAAGTGTCTGAACCCGCGGTTCCTCTCGGACTAAATAATAAAATAAAAACCACACAGTGACCGAGGAGCCTCTTCAACACCTTCAAAAAGGGCATCAGGAACGCCAAACGGAACTACACTACAGATTGAGGACCATTTCCACAACAATACAGGCTCTCGGCACATGTGGCAAGGCATTCAAACCATCACGGACTATAAGAGCAAGAACACCTGCCCCCCAAACCAGCGACGCATCTCTCCCTGACGAGCTTAACAACTTCTACGCTCTCTTTGACATGGACAACAGGAGCTGGCTATCAAAGTCCCGCTACCATTGTACGACCGCGTGCTCACACTGACCACCTCTGATGCAAGGCTCCCGGCCCGGACGGCATCCCTGGACGGGCACTTAAGGCATGTGCTGACCAGCTGGCTGAGATCTTCACTGACATCTTCAACCTGTCATTGGCTCAGGCGGTTGTCCCTACATGCTTAAAGTCTACAACCATCGTTCTGGTGCCTGGCCTGGCTCATATAAAAGCCACTGTCCCGCCACCCTTGACCAGCACCAGTTTGCCTATCGTGCAAATAGGTCAACGGAAGACGCCATATGCACTGCTCTTCACTCCGCTCTGACCCACTTGGAAGGCATTGACATCTACGTCAGAATGCTGTTCATCGATTACAGTTCAGCATTCAACACTATCATCCCCACCAAGCTTGCCACCAAACTTCACATCCTAGGACTTAATACCTCCCACTGCAACTGGAACTTGGACTTCCTGATTGACAGACCCCAGTCTGCTAGGTTTGGCAACCACACCTCCCCCACCCTAACTAACCCCGAGTACCGGGGCTCCACAAGGATGCGTGCTGCGCCCCGTCCTCTACTACCTCTTCACCCATGACTGTGTGCCTCTCCGCAACTCCAACACAATCGAGTTTGCGGATGACACCACGGTGGTAGGCCTGATCACCAACAATGATGAGTCATTCAGCCTACAGGGAAGAGATCCAACACCTAGTGATGTGGAGCAATGAAAATAATCTGGCCCTCAACACCAAGAAGACCAAGGAGTTCATTGTTTACTTCAGAAAGTCGAGATGCAGCAGACTCACCCCCATCTACATCAATGGGGCCGAGGTGGAAAGGGTCTGCAGCTTCAAGCTTCTGGGCATCCACATCATAGACGACTTTCATGGTCCCTCGACTCCTTCTCTCTGGTGACGAAGGCTCATCAGCGTCTATACTTCCGGAGGAGGCTGAAGAGAGCCAATCTGTCCCCCCAGCTTCTCTGCAACTTCTACCATTGCACAATAAAGAGCATTCTGACAAACTGCATTACTGTGTGGTATGGCAGCTGCTCCACCTCTGACCGGAAAGCTCTGCAGTGGGTAGTTAAAACTGCCCAGTATATTGTCATGTGATTGCCCCTCGGTGAAGACCGGGCAATCACGGATGGAAATGAGCTTAATGAGGCGATGGCGGATTTACTATACATGCGCAGGAGGGAGGAGAAAAGAGGAAGAAGAAGCGGCGAGATTTACCTCACGGTCCGCGCACGCCAGCGTCTTCACCCTGTGGAAAGTAACTCACGAACGAAAAAGGAATTATGTACAAAAATAAATATTTATTAAACGGTACCCGACCGATAACAATGGACGCGCTGGTAAATAAATGTCCTAAATTGAGACGTCCCCCCACCAGACTTGAACACACAGACAAATGGGAGAATTTACGAAAATAACCGCATCGTGTGGTGTCAGCTTATCTCTGTCTGGCGGTGTCAGGGATGGTCTGGCTCCGAGCTCATCGTCCGACGCAGCTCCGGTCGGCGGGAAGAAAGGCCTTGATGCGCCTCCGTTCACCAGACCTCGATGCATCCCTGTTCACCGCTCCGTCAGGCCTCACCGAGCGCCTGGCTCGTCACGCTTCGGCGGTGAGCCTCACCCGTACGCTCGTTGTTCGCAGGCGAACGCAGGGAAGGAGATTCGTCAGCGCTCCGTCTCTCCACCGTCTTTGTAACTCCTCGTTCCTCCACCAAAGTCCGAAGATAAGAGAAGGTCCAGCGCAGAGGGACAGTCCAACGCAAAAGGGCAAAGGGAAGAGAGAAAATGCCAGCAGGCGAGAGGTTTTACTGGCTGTCTTGTGATGTCAGCTCTTCCCCTCCAACCAACGCGTCGCCCCTTGACCTCTCGAATGTTCCGATCGCGTCCGTCCCCTCTCATTGGCCGAGCACCTTCGCCCTTCGTGTCATGCCATCGGTCGGTGGCCAATCAGTGTGTCGCTCCTTCCACCAATCACGGGGAAGCTTTCTGCCCCTCCCCTGACCAATCGCACGTCCTTCCCTACTCTCCAATCAGCGACTTGCTCTTGCTCCCCCCCCCCCCGTCAATCAAGAGTCGTTCTGGGTGTGGCTATTGCCTGCCTGGTCGATGTGTATTTGCCATGGCCCCGTAGTGCGTGGTTGCTTCCTGTTGGTTCTTCCAGTCAATCATTGTGAGGGGGGGAATTAATTAATGTGGTGCGCTAATGGGGCTAACTAATGTATAAGAGTGCATTGCCATACGGGACACCGGAATGATCAGAGGGGACGACACAATGGAATTAGCATAATCCCTACGCTAGTTAACAAGCCCTACCCCTCGTGGCGGGGACGAAGACACAAGCTTAATCCGACATTCGGGCTACAGAACTTATTACATAAAGATTCCCTATCACGACAGTCGAGCACCTACCTATGCAGATCTACCTAAATCTATATATGCCTCCCCAAAATTCATAACAATATCTTTGGCATCCACCTACCAGCCATTGAGGACATTTATCAGAAACGTTGCCTGCGGAGAACACGCAGCATCACCAGGGACCCCAGCCACGGACTTTGCTTTCCTGCCGTCTGAGAGACGTTTTCGATGCATTAGTGCCTGCATGACTAGACTCAGGACCAGCTTCTTCCCTCGGGCTGTTATTCAGCTGAACTCTGTCACACACCACTAACTCAGCCACTAAATATGCCAGCTCTCCCACCCCACCCCCTCCCCCCTCGGACACTGCACTGCCAGCCCTTGCTCATCTGCTCACTTGCACTACTCATTTGCACTGTTATTGCACTTTATCTCTGTATAATCTATACTTACCCAGATCAGTGCACGATGCTACTTCGATTACAGTCACCTAACCTACTCAGGCTGTGCAAAAAAAAAAAAAAAAAAAACCAAACATATATATATATATCTATATATATATATATACAAACATATATATATATATATAGGGGATTCCATATAATGAGTGGATACCAGAGTAATATGCCATGTGGCAGATGGCACTTATTGCTCCCATTAAGGTACAGCATAGCTGGATGGGATACCTTAATGGCGGTTCACCACTGATGGTATGAAATCGCATAGTGACTGATATATATCTATATCTATATATATATCTATATATATATCTATATATATATATATAGATATATATATATAGATATATATATATATATATATATATATATAGATATATATATATATATATAGATATATATATATATATAGATATATATAGATATATATATATAGATATATATATATAGATATATATATATAGATATATATATATAGATATATATATATAGATATATATATATAGATATATATATAGATATATATATATATAGATATATATATATATATAGATATAGATATATAGATATAGATGTAGATATATAGATATATATATATATATATATATATATATATATATATATATATATATATATATATATATATATATATATATATATATATATATATATATATATATATATATATATTGTTGCGGATATGAGGATTGTGGTTTTTTTATTGTGTTTTTATTGTATAGTAAATTGTTGTAAAATATCGCCTTCCTGCCTCCAGTCTGTTGTATAAAGGTCAAAGGGCGTTCCGGTAGTTAATTCCATAAAGCATACATTGAAGGACACTATAATACCCTTGTTCAGTAGCTTATATCCTTATTATGTGTGTTAGGGTAAGGCTGTGTCTCCCATTAATTTAAATACTCCATTGCACCAAGTGAAATAAGAGTAGATCCCCTTTCATTTCATTTTAATGGCCAACTGCATTTTGGGCGGTTTTCTTCAACCACCATTGGCCACGAGGCAAGGTTGGGGAAGAAAGGCGTGCCCGCCCGTCGTCATCAAGGGCGGAGCCAGAGGGTCGCGCGACCAACCAGGGCCGAGGTGAGCACACCGATGGGCGTGTCCTGAAGGCCGGCGGCTTGATCGCCGGAGGCGTTATAAAAGCGCGCGCGCAAGAGTGGTCAGGAGTTGCGTAAGGAGGTCCATGACAAGAGTTGCGGCAAAGAGATCACCGAGAAGAGAGTTGAGTAAGGGATCCCTGAAGAGAGCAGCTTGAGCCACCGCGGCTGCATCAACAGCAGCTTGAGCCACCGAAACTGCAGCCACAGCAGCTTGGGGCCTGGACGGAACGTTTTGAGCAGGACCGAAAAGGAACGGCGGCTGCCAAACGCACCGAGCGTGCTGCGGTATCCGTGGACCGGCCTCCCCCCTCCAAGCCATCCACCTCCGCCATTCCTATCATCATTCCCCGTGTGAGTCGTCTTCGTTTGTTCTGTCCTGGGTATTAATTAAGTCTGTTTAGATAAGCTAGCGATTTTCACTGTGTCTCTAAAATCTTCTGTATATTATTTTCTTATCTTTCCTTCTCCTTGGTTATTTTGAGCCTGTAAATAGTAAATAAATTAGATTCGTATTTCCAACCTTTTTGTCTGCTTCTTCTTCACATCCGTGTCGCCTTAGTCTTTTCCCTATTGAATATCTGTGGCGCGATCCGGCCAACGGTCGGGAATCGGGTTAGTCGGGGTAACTGTACGACTGCGGGGCCATCCGCTCGGCAACCACAACATCTTATCCGCGGGCCGCAACAATATATATATATATATATATATATATATATATATATATATATACAGTGGTACCTCGGCTTACGAGTTTAATCCGTTCCGTGACGGAGCTCGTAAGCCAAATCGCTCGTAAGTCAAAGCAAATTTTCCCATTCAAATGCATTGAAATGCTATTAATCCGTTCCAGCCTCAAAAAAAAAACACCAATTTTTTTTGTTAGGTGCTTTTAAATAACAAAAATGTACTTTATAAATAACAAATAATGTATAAACAAGCACGACCTCGTATATACTGTACATAATACAAGAGAATGTAAAGAAATAAACTGGTTTTATTAAGCAGAGGAGAAGAGCATGCCAGGTGAGGTGTGCGTGTTGTCGACTTGGCGAGGCAGTACGATCGTACTCCTTCTACGATATGTACGATTTTGAAGCAGAAGGAGTCCATAAAGGCTATAACGCCAGCCAAGGGCGTTACGATTATTTCAAAGCTCCGGACCTCTATCCATGAAGATATGGAGAAGTTGTTGTTTGTGTGGTTGAAGGAGAAGCAGCTCGCAGGAGATACCGTGACCGAGAGCATCATGTGTTTGAAAAGATTGAAACTCGGATATCGAGCACGGACCACGAGGTGTTTTTTCTTTTTTCTTAATCTCGGTTTCAGTGAACTTTTGCTCTGTGCTCACGTGTACTGTACCTGTACCTGTAATGGTACGTCAGAGGATGGCACCTGTTGTCATCATATTAAGTGCAAGATGTTCTGCATCGTAAGTTGGTACACCGTGGTCTTTCGGCGGTGTTTAAGCCGGCCGTCTTGGCTTCTGTCACCATTGGCATTGAGTCTTTCGATGTAGGTAGGTCGTTGTGTGCCGGTGCCTTGGCCGAATTCCTTCATTGCTGCATTGTTAGCTCACCTGGTTTTTTATACCACATCTTTGGTTATCGGACCAGCGAATGACGTCATCTCCAAAGTATGGCTTATTCTCACTTGTCTTGGACGATCTTCTACTTCTAGCCTTCCACCGTGCATTTGGTGTCCACTGTACTTACTGTACAGTGCCTGGTAAAATTGATGTAATGGGTTTTTGACCGTCAACGCCATGAACCGTCATGAACCGTCATGAACCGTCATGAACCGTCATGAACCGTCATGAACCGTCAACGCCATGAACCGCTAACACTCAAAAGCCCATTTATCGCGCCTTATAAAGCAAAACGCAAACCGAAAGCCATGCCTCTCAAGCGAGGCGTGCTTCCGTGGTCACGTGATCCACAGGTGTAGCTCATTATACCCGCACGCGCGACACGCTTTGGCGGTCACGTGACCAGCCACTCTGGAGGCGGGGATCCCCGCCGATGACGTCACCGGCTGGAGCAAGGAGATTCCTCGCTCATGTATTTCGACGATTGCGTGTTTTATATCCAAGCAGAGATGCTTTCACGGCAAGATAACCACGTGACCGGAACCGGAAGCCACAACCGGAAAATTCAAAAAAATAAATTTTTTGAGCTCGTACATCGGATCTCGGCTCGTATCCCAAAGCAACAAACCGCCCGAGCGACGGCTCGTATCCCGAAAAACTCGTACGTTGGGGCACTCGTAAGCCGAGGTACCACTGTATATATATATATATATATATATATATATATATATATATATATATATATATATATATATATATATATATATATATATATATATATATATATATAAATAAATATATATATATATTATTGGTGCTGGCAACATGATCAGGTGCAGATGGTGCAACAAGAGGTGCTGAGGTCGAGAGAGAAAAGTGGAGAAGGAGACTGATGGGGGAGAGGTGTGTTTTGTCAAAGAGGGCCAAGTGGAAAGAGGAGGAGGAGATGGAAAGCAAGAGGGCTGTCAGATGCTTGTGATTGGCAGGTGGTGGCTGACCGAAAGCCACAATTGGTATTCCCAAAGGAGATCTGTGTGACATGGTTGCGGCCTGACATTGTCATTTGGTCAGGTGCAACAAGACAGGTCATCTTAGGGGAATTGTCTGTACCTTGGGAAGAGAACATGGAGGAGGTGCATGAGAGGACGAGAGGAAAGTACATTGAGCTGGAGGCAGAGTGCTGGGAGAAGGGTTGGCGAGTTTCGTGTCAGCCATTTGAGGTGGGGTGTTGAGGGTATATTGGCAATTCCTTTTCTGCATTTCTTGCTTGGCTTGGAGTGTGTGGGACAGTAAGAAGGAGGATGTGTGACAAGGTAGCCCAGGTTGCCTTGAAAGGCTCATTTTGGAAATGGAGGAAGTTTATGGAGGCACGTCGAACGGTGTAGGTTGGTTGTGTTTTTTTTGTTTTTTTTGTTGTTACTGTTATCATTTCTTATTTTGTGTATGGGAGTGAGTGAGTGGGTGAGGGTGCGTGTTTTGCATGAATGAATTTTTGCATGAGTTTGTGTTTTTGTATTTTGAGTGGTGTATGTTGTAAGGGTAGGTGGTTGGTTGGTGTTGTGTGTGTATGTGTGTGTGTGGATGAATGATCTGGTGTGTTTTGTTGGTGAGTGGTGAAGGGTATAAAGATGGGTGTTTGAGTGTTCCTCCATGTTTGTTTGGTGCTGTGGATTCTGGATGTGAAGGTGTTGTTGTCGTCTGTGTTCGCACTGGCTGGGGGTGGGGGTATGTACGGATCCAGGTGTAGTTGCTGCATGTGGATGTGTATGTTACCCTGCTGGCCCACCTTAGCTGACCGTATCGAGGTTGAAGGGCCGAAACGGGATGATGCTGAGGACCTCGACTGAGGACCCGGTCAGTGCGGCACACTTGTGACCAGGTGTGTTTTGAACATGGATATATATATATATATATATATATATCATATATATATATATATATATATATATAT